>NC_053041.3:608393373-608705001 GCF_002575655.3 Aegilops tauschii subsp. strangulata | reverse complement strand
CGTCGGGGCGGCAACTGTGAGATGAGAAGTGAAAAATTTCACAAGTCCAATATACCCAGAGCATTGGTTCCGGTTCATAGCACCAACCGGTACCAATGCACCCTTTAGTCCCGGTTGGTGCCACCAACCGTGACCAAAGGTCAGTTTTCAGCAGCCCAAAGGGCGGGAAGCGGCGGCCTTTGGTCCCGGTTGGTGGCACCAACCGGGACCAGAGGCCCTGTGCTGCCCGTGTCGCGGCCAAAACTTTAGTCCCACCTCGCTAGTTGAGAGAGCTCGAGAGTGGTTTATAAGCGCTGCTGCGCCAACCCTCTCGAGCTCCTCTCAACTGCAGGCTTTCGGGCCTAATTTGTCACGATGTGCTTGTGGGCCTACTAGGCCTCCCGCGGGCCTGAATCCTGGCCCATGGTTGGATTTCTAGTCGTATTCAAGCCGTCGTGGCCCAGTAGGTGGCACTTTTTTCCTTTCTTTGCTTTATTTATTTTATTTTGTTTCTACTTACAACAAAAAACTTAATGTTCCTATTTTTATTTATTTTATTAAAGTTTATTCATTTTACTTTTATAAAGTTTATTTTGTTTCTACTTCTTTATTTTATTTTATTTTATTTTGTTTCTACTTATTTATTGTATTGAATTTTTATTTATTTTATTTTGTTTCTACTTATTTATTTTATTAAAGTTTATTTTATTTTATTTTTTTCTACTTATTTATTTTATTAAATTTTAATTTATTTTATTTTGTTTTTACTTATTTATTAAAGTTTATTTTGTTTCTCTCTGCTTTTCATGTTTTGAACAGAAAATACTTTGATAATTTCAGTGGCATGAATTTTATATAATTTTAGTTTAAAAAATACTAGAGGTTTATAAAAGCTTTTTAGTTCATTCCTTTTGCTGATTATTTTGAGCTATAAGACCCTGAAATTGAAAAGCATTTCAAATGAACTCTGAAAGGTTGAAAGTTGGCATGGTATCATCATTTCATCCACATAGCATGCGCAAGAAAGTAGAGAGGGTTACGGCAAAAACTGGATGCACTTTGTGTACAAAACGGACAATCTCTTTCGAAGTATCAGGGTTTCATAGAAAACTCGTCTGTTACAAAGGGATTTCATTTTTTAACTTATTTGAACTCCAGACTTTTTCTGTGTTCAAAATGCACCATTCAAAGCCACATCATCAATTTTCAACCCTTTCTGACTTCATTTGTTATTTTTCATGCATTTACTGATTTTTGTGAGCTAAATGACCCTGAAATTGAAAAGCATTTCAAATGAACTCTGAAAAGGTTGAAAGTTGGCATGGTATCATCATTTTATCCACATAGCATGTGCAAGAAAGTAGAGAGGGCTATGGCAAAAACTGGATGCACTTCGTGTACAAAACAGACAATCTCTTTCGAAGTATAGGGTTTCATACGAAAACTCGTCTGTTACAAAAGGATTTCATTTTTTTAACTTATTTGAACTCCAGACTTTCTCTGTGTTCAAAATGCACCATTCAAAGCCACATCATCAATTTTCAACCCTGTCTGACTTCATTTGTTATTTTTCATGCATTTACTGATTATTTTAAGCTATAAACCCTGAAATTGAAGGCAACATATAGCTCTCATGAATAGATAAGTGACCAAATTAATAGAAGTTCATCCTCACATTAAAACCAAAGTACATACATAGTTCTGATTGAACAACATATAGCTCTCCAGAGCATCTAATTAAACCATACATTGAAATTATGTAAAACATTTCAATGCAACAACAAATACGATCATAATCGCAACCAAGGTAACAATTTATCCAACGACATAATGATACCAAGCCTCGGTATGAATGGCATATTTTCTAATCTTTCTAATCTTCAACCGCATTGCATCCATCTTGATCTTGTGATCATCGACGACATCCGCAACATGCAACTCCAATATCATCTTCTCCTCCTCAATTTTTTTATTTTTTCCTTCAAGTAATTGTTTTCTTCTCCAACTAAATTTAACCTCTCAACAATAGGGTCAGTTGGAATTTCCGGTTCAACCACCTCCTAGATAAATAAAATCTATGTCACGTTGGTCGGCATAATTGTCATAAACAATAAATGAACCAAATAGTTATAAAAAGATAATATATACCACATCCGAATCATAGACAGGACGAGGGCCGACGGGGGCGGCTACCAAAACCATCGCACTATATAATAACAAGGAATAATAAAAGTAAGAAAATTAGACAAGTATCTATCTGAAGTAAAAAAAATCTTTCAGAAAGAAGATAAGAACAAAAGGCTCACCACGGTGGTGCCGGCGACGAGATCGGCGCGGGCGATCGACGGCGGTGAAGACGGGGACGGGACGTGACAGACCGCTAAACCTAGACAAATCTTGGGAAAAATGGAGCTCGGAGGTCGAGTTTCAAGAGGAGAAAGATTAACTAGTGTGGCTCAGACATTTCATTGAACACCTCATATGCATAGAAGGTGAGCTAGAGCACCCAAATGCCATCCCCTCGCCGGCCAAAAAAAAACAGACCACTGTGGAGTGCTCTGCTGCGGCGATGGGGTATATATAGGCACCTCACTAGTCCCGGTTCGTGGCTGGAACCGAGACTAAAGTCCCCCTTATGTCCCAGTTGGAGCCACGGACCGGGACCAATGGCCGTGGGCCAGGAGCGAGGCCCATTGGTCCCGGTTCGTGCCTAGAACCGGGACAAATGGGTCCATACAAACCGGGACCAATGCCCACAAGGCCCCGGCCGACCCCCTGGGCTCACGAACCGGGACGAATTCACCCATGGGTCTCGGTTCGTGACTAAACCGGGACTAATGGGCTAGCCAGGCCCGAACCAAAGCCCTGTTTTCTACTAGTGAATAAACAAAAGTAAAATTCTTAGAATTGACATACAAAGACCGATGCTAGGTTATGCAAACATCAAAATATTAGGAAACAAATAAACCCCAGATCCTCACACGCAGCAGCAAGAATATTTTTTTTTAGATTCAATTATATAAAACACATTCACAACAGATTTAATTGGAAGTGAAATCACAACTTAAATTGTTGCATGAAGGAAATGTCTGTCGACTGCTCTGCCATGTAAATAGATGAATTTGAATAAATATAAACATGTAAATTTGAATCATAGCCCAGGCTGGGGCTACCTTGAGTATGAGCTTGAGCTTGTCGAATTCAGTGTCGGACATTCTGGGGTTGCCGGCAATGTAGGACATCGAGGATTCGACCAGCCTCTACTCATCAGCACCTATAAACACCAAGAAAAAGAACAAAGGTTTGAATCAAACAATAGTTGTAAATTTTGTTAGCATGACTACAAATTATCAGTAACCAGAGTACTCATCTTCCTTCCAGGTTTTGAATAGCCTAACAAATTATCAGCTCCATTTTTCTTCCCGGCCCACAAAAATCAGTGTTGAATAGCTCAACAAATAACACACCAGTCCCCAAACCAGCAAAGAGCATGGGAATCAAAAATCAGTGTTGAATAGCTCAACAAATAACACACCAGTCCCCAAACCAGCAAAGAGCATGGGAATAAACAGACCAACCCCCACATTCCAATAATTCAAGGGATATTTAAATTAGTGCCCCTGGTTCCTTAGTTGTGCTCACTTTTCCCCACGCTCCAAACTTTTGCTCACTTTTCCCCTCTTCCTTAGCTGAAACTCTCACAAATGCTCATAGCGGGCGTTTGCCGTCTTGACCGTCCATTGACCGTTAATTGCTGACGAGTGGGGCCGAGTCTTTGTCTGACTGTTGCTTGCTGACGGGTGGGACCGCAAGGAGACACGTATTGGGCAGCTTGTCTGAATCTGAAACAAATCTAGATAGGCCGCACTGCACCGCGCCGCCCCTCCCCCTCCGCCGGCGTCGTGCCGCGTCCACCACAGTTGTTTCCTCCACCCTATGCCCCTATTCAGTTCGTCGGTGACGCCGCGTCTCCGCCAGATATAGCCCACCTCCCCACCTGGGATTACATAGCGATGTTGAGTGAGGATGGCCAGAATGCAGTCGACCGTGGAGAGGATTGGGTGGAATCTGCGGCAGATAATTCATGGATTAAACCTGGGTAAGCATTGTTTCCTCTCGAATTGACGTTCTAAGTCGTATTGTAGGCCGTATTTGACTTCTGTTTGCTTGAATCGTTTGAATTTGTGCTCGATTTTACCCGGCTAACTGAAGCCTTTGTTTCCTTCAACAAAATAGGATTGATCCCGCGCTGGCTTTCCGGCTGGCGATTAGAATGGAAACTAGTGTGCTGCGTGGTACTAAACCGCATTTGATTTCATCATTTTTCTATCCCAAAGTGGTAGAAACCAGCATATCTTTCAAAGATTTGCGAGCTGAGCTCCGAAACACCTATCCCTGGAGTGATGCCGATGCTGTTGAACTGAATTACTTCAGCAGTGACGAGCAAAGATTTCTCCCACTAACTTGCGGCGATCATATGCCGTTGCTTTTTGCTGGGATTGCTGGCTGCCGATTTGGTAAACTCCAAATCGATGTGCTTCAGCCACGCGCAGAACGGGCGAAGGGGAAGGGAGTTCAGACATCATCTGTCTGTGCTAATAGCCAGCACCCCGGCACTCCTTGTAGGTCGACACCAAGTAAAGCAAGTGGTTCATGGAGCCAGAACATGCCTGCTGCCAATTCTGGTTCCGATTCAGCTGCTGCTTCTCGTGTACCTTCTGCAGTTGGTGTAGAAGAAGATGCAGAACCTGACGAGGCAGTGCCTACAAATGATGATGAAGACGAGATGATGTTTCCTGAACTGGTCGATGTAGCCAGTCAGCAAGCAGTGGATGACGAATATATGGAGGTGCCCATCAGCCAAGCTAGGTTTGATGACACTGACGATGAAGAGAAGGTGGAGAACATGGAGAGCTTAATCGAGGATGAATACGATGGTGATGACATGCCAACAATTGAGTGGAACAGGGAAAAACCTGAGCTTAGTGTAGGTACCATTTTCCAATCAATGGTGGACTGTCGGAATGCAGTGACAACATGGTGCATTATATCTGAAAACACCTATAAGATTAAAAGGAGTGAGCCAGCAAGGTTCACAGTATGTTGTCCATATCCTAGGTGTAGGTGGAAGTTGCATGCATCTCGTATGATCAAGAGCAAATATATTCAGGTAATCCAAGTTCAGTTAGTAATTTAGTTTCAGATCGTTCAGTAAGGTTTCTCAACTGTTTTTTACCCTTTTATTTTGTTTCAGATAAAGAAGAACCCACACAAGCACACATGTCCACCTGGAGGGGGAGGGGGGAAGGCCAAAACCAAGCTAGCAAAAACTAGGTGGGTGGCAGATGCTATATTGGATTGGCTGAGAGAAGAACCTGGACTTGGTCCAACAGCACTCCATGGGAAGCTTTTTGAGAAGTACAAGATAGAAATTCCTTACATGAGAATTTTCAATGCTAGGGAAAGGGCTCTTGACAGAATTAATGGTCAATGGAATGACAGTTTTCAACTGCTTTACACTTTCAAAGCTGAAGTGGAGATGGCAAGTCCAGGGAGTGTTGTAGAGATTGACAAGCATACAGTTCCATTCAAAATAAATGGGAAGTCATTTCAGAAGGAGTGCTTCAGAAGGGCTTTTGTTTGTTTCAAGGCTTGCTGGCAGGGGTTTCTAGATGGTTGCAGGCCCTATTTGGCTGTAGATGCTACACATTTGACTGGAAGATGGAGAGGACAGCTAGTAGCAGCTTCTGCAGTTGATGGACACAACTGGCTATTCCCAGTTGCATTTGGTGTGGTGGAGGCAGAGTCTGAGGAAAGTTGGGTCTGGTTTCTGCAGCAGTTGCACAACATTATAGGCACACCCCCAGGTTTAGCTATACACACAGATGCTTGCAAGGGTTTAGAGAGTGCAGTGGAAATTGTATTCCCTAGAGTGGAGCATAGGGAATGTATGCGACACCTAGCGCATAATTTCAAAAAGAAGTTCAAAGGTAAAGTTTATGATGAGAACTTATGGCCAGCATCATACACATGCAGCAAAAGGAAGCATGAACACCATTTGAGAGTGTTGTATGCTCAAAATCCTCTTGTGAAGGAGTACATGGATGCACATCATGGTAAGGTGTGGTCAAGAAGCCAATTCAACGAAATCTGCAAAGTAGATTATGTGACCAGTAACCTTGCAGAATGCTTCAATTCAAAGTTCAAGTCAGTGAAAGGGCTCTTGTTGTGGCAAGCATTTGACAAGATGAGGCAAATGATCATGATAAAGATGGCTCTTCGCAAAACAATTGCAGAAACACAATATGTTGGTCATCAAATGCTCCCATCACTGATTAAGGCATTGCACTTGAAGGCAAGAGGACTGAAGATGAAATGTATTCGATCTGGTACATATGAGGGAGAGGTTACATATACTGACACTAAAAATAGGGTATGGAGGTATCCTGTGAACCTAAGTACTAGAGAATGTACTTGTAGGCAATGGCAGATCCGTGGGAAGCCATGCATACATGCCCTACATTTGATGACCATTATCGGGGGTGCAGATGGTGAAGTTGATCAATATTGCTCAGAGTATTTCTCTGTTGCCAAATTTATGTCTGCTTATGCTGACAATGTGCATGCACTATTGGGGAAAGATCAATGGAACATAGTAGATCCAGGGTTCAAACTCCATGCTCCTGTCATTACTAGACCACCAGGAAGACCAAGGAACCAGAGGATTAGAGCAGGTGAGGAGGGTCGTCTACCAAAGAAGCGTGCTTGCAAAAAATGTGGAGTTCTGGGGCATATTGCTAGGCTTTGTACCAATGCAGTGGATGCATCATTTGGAGAGGAGGAAAGATGGACAGCAGCCAATGCTGAGGAGAATGCAGCAGCAATGGAGACTGAAGATGCAGTGGAGAATGCAGCAGCAATTGAAGCAGTGGAGAATGCAGCAGCAAATGAAGCATCTTGGTATGTGTTTGCACCCTTTGTAGAATGCAGCTACCCTTTTGTTTGCATTTGTTGTCTTTTTTGCCTATGGCTTATAATTTTATTTACCAGCTCTAGGGAGAAAAGGCCAAGAGATGAAGAAGCAGAAGATTTTGAAACCATGGCCTTTGATGGTTTTGAAGCTATAAGAGAGGAAGAGGAGGGGGTAATTTTTCCAACTGTGCCTTTAAAGATTATTGAACCCATAGATGACCGTCAAATGGTCGTCAAGTGCTCGGCGAGTGGAACTACTCCATCAACACCTCCACGGGGAAAACCCCAAGTAAAGCCCAAGATCAAAAGGAACAAGAGTCTGAAAGAAAAGAGCATCTCAACCAGGGAAACCAGGAGCAAGACGGTGAAGCCAGCTGCAAACACAAGGAGCAAGTCGAAAATTTGAATTAAGTTGTTGGGAAATGTTTGTGTTGTCAATTTGAGGGCGAGTCGATCGCTTAAAACTTGGTAGATTTGTATTAAGATGTTGGCATCTTAAAACTTGGTATATTTGAGCTACTGTGAAAACTTATCAGTTGTAATAAGGGATCCCTTGTAATAATGTTGCTTCTACTTTGGTTTCTTATTTGTGTCAGAATTCAAATTTCCATCAAAATTTGAATTTAAATCAATATTTTAATTTGGGCCAAAATTTGGATCCGAGCCAAAGTTGAAGTTGAACATTGGAGGTTCATTGCTCTGTGTGGTGTATTTGATCGAGCATTTGAAGCCCAATATTCGTAGGTGAACAGTCCGAATGAGAAATGTGCTAGAAACAAGCTCGAAAGCTAGGTAAACAGCCCTATTTGAAATCAAGTTTTTTTTACCTTGGCTAAATGAGGCATATATATTTTTATGAACACTTGTTCCATATATATATGGTAAAAACGAAGTCTCACTATTTATTGATTAATATTCATATTACTACATTTTTTTGAAAAGATATGCTTTTAATTCAAAACCGTGAAATAACACGTTTTAGATATGAAAATGAAAAAGTAAGTTCAGATCCTTCTTATTCACTCGAAAATGAAGCTATGGAGATTTTTTTTGATTTTTTTGATTTTTTTTCAAACCCTAAACCCTCTCTCCCTATTATACGAACTCTGAACATGTTCATAGGTGATAGCTCATTTGTGTGAAGCCTTTTTTCATGAAAATGACCTACACCAAGTTTATATTTTTTTCTCATAACCTTGTCACATATGACGGCTATGTGCACAAGAATTACAATATTTTGAGTTTTTTTGAATTTTTTAAAAACATTTGAACTTGATTTTGATAGATCACTTCAAAAAATGATTTTTCAAAAAAATGCCCCATACCGAGTTTATATTTTTTTATGGTAACTTGGTCTCATAAACAGACGAACTACGTTTGTTTTATATTTTTGCGATTTTTTCTAATTTAGTTATGGCCATTTGAAATCTGGTCAAACCCTAATAACCCCGTTGACTCGCTCATAACCCCGCAGAAATGCTCCAAACCCTAGCGTCGAACGTCCGTCGTCGGATCCTACCAAGCGCCAAACAGCACCCGTCATATGTGGGCAGGCATGCGCGATCCGCGTGATGCATCCTGATTGGCTACTGCACTGTCCTTCTCGGGTTTTTACGATTTGCCCCACTTTACATATGAAATTGTATTTTTCGCACATGACCACCACATGTCAGTGTTAAGAGTTGGTTCAAATATTCAAACTACAAAATACAATGTGGCAAATCGTCAATATAGCTTCCCCTTCTCCTCTTCTCCATCTGACAGACAAAGGCATCGAGCAGATAGGGCAATTCCTCTGTTTCTTTCCCCATCTTCTCGTTCTTCTTCCTCTCGAGCAATTCCTCTGTTTCTTCCTCTCGGGCGATATGTCGACCTCCTCGTCAGCCCCCCGTTCCACGTGGCCGGTGTATGGTCCAGTGCCGATGACTCGATGCACTGACTGCCCACGGACTGCGCCACTGAAGCGGTTGACTTCGAAGGAGGAGAAGAATGGGAACTTTGGGCGCGAGTTCGTCAAATGCGAGAGCAAGCCGGAGGGGCAGGTTAGATCTGAGTTTTCCTCGCATCCTTTATCTCTAATTTCTCAAAAAATCTATCACATTTCGTTTTCAGATCGTGAAGAAATGCCACCATTTCGAGTGGATGGATGATTACATCCAGAGGCTTCAAGGGTTGGGCTTGCTGGATTCGAGGGGGAATGCAATCCGCGAGTTCAATCTGCCCCATGACAGTGCCGCTCCGGCAGCAGCAGCACGTCCGGAATACCCGACGGTGGTAGATGTTGAACTGAAGACGGAATTGAAGAAGATGAACAAGAACTTCAAGCAGCTGATTGAGTTGAAGAAGCAATCCAATCTGATAGCTTTAGGAATACTTGCTCTAGGAATTTTTTACTTGATGGCCATCTCTCGTTAGAGATGTTTGTCTACTGTTGTTGCCACTGTTTAGCAATCCAAGTCTGTTTATCTCAAATGCAACTCTATTTAGTGCAACTGTCGATCTCTGAATGTATGCAGTTTACTGTTAAGTTTCGGCACTTTCAGTTTCGGCAGAAGACAAGTACCAGTTCAGTGATAGGATTATTTTGTCAGCAAATAACCTTGAGTGTTGGATCATACCCTAGCTCGTCAGATGACAGTAAGCAGTACTTGAGCAGCACAAGGGATATACATCAAGTTCATCTCTTCTCTCTCGCACTTGCCAAACTTTTGTCCTCGAGTTCGTCAGTTCTGCTAGAAACCTAGTTCGCGGGCCCAAAGAGAATCAAGCTGCAATAGGCCCACAAAGGATAAATGAGGCCCAGAAACAAGCGATGTTTCTTTTTTTTTATTTAGGAACGATTGCTTTGTCCTTTTTTGTTTCTAATTGCTTTTTTCATTAATTTGATTGCCCAATCTCTTCTATCTCATTGAGGATTTTTTTTGCTTTCCTTTATGGGTCCCTTCATTTTTTAGAATCAAAGTATTTTCAAACCGCAGTATTATTATGCCTAGAGAACCAATACTTCATGATTGGAAAAAGAGGTCCAACCCTCTTTTTTATATACTTCAAACATAGTGTAGTTTTCTACATATTAAAGTATATAAAACTACACTTTTGACTAAA
The DNA here is from genome assembly GCF_002575655.3 of Aegilops tauschii subsp. strangulata. Classification (NCBI taxonomy): domain Eukaryota; kingdom Viridiplantae; phylum Streptophyta; class Magnoliopsida; order Poales; family Poaceae; genus Aegilops; species Aegilops tauschii. The sequence continues at coordinate 608,694,945 of NC_053041.3, read as the reverse complement.
GCCAAACATCTCAAAGTATTTGATACTTCAATATTTCTGAAAACCAAAGTATTCTTGGAATACCTAAAAAATACAGAGCTCTCAAACCAAAGCCGTGTACAAATGTACAATATATTCTTATTTTTAGAAGGCATCTATGAACACATCATTTTTAGTTAGTTTGGTTAATTTTCCCCACGCCAATTAGCCGTGTCTAAACTTGGGACAAACAAAATACAAAGGGAAATACAAACATAACAAAGCATTAATATAACACACATAAATTAACTTAGATAGTAGGGTTGCTAGGGCAACAAACATAACAAAACATTAATATAACACACATAAATAGATAGGGTTGCTAGGGCAACATAAGTTCCCAAGTTCTTACATAGCTAGGTCGGGCAACACGCACACCAAACTCACACTCACACTACATAGTAGATAGGGATAGGGTAGCTAGGGCAACACGCACACCGCCGGCTTCACCGTCTTCTTCGCCGTCGGCTTCAGTACTCCTCCTCCTCAAGGCCGTTGTCGCCGACGTAGTACGGGAGGCTATGCATGCGGTTGCGAGTGGGGAAGATGCTCTCGAAGTCCGTGAAGATGTTATGGGTGGTGAATGCGATGAACTCGCACCCACACCAATACACCTTGCCGAGCAGGTAGTAGGCATCGAACCTGTTGGTGAAGTGGACGACGAGCCCTACCACTGGAGCGTTGGCGTGGGGACGCTGCTCCACGAGGTTGAACATGGGCGGCGAGCCCGGCGGGAGGTGGTGGAAGCCCGCACGGAGGAACCCCCGTGCAAGCTCAGTGCTACCCCTCCAGCGTGAGATCGCCCACACGCGGAGCGATGCCTCGACGACGACGTTGGCGGGGTACCGCCGTTCCGGCACGGTGGGCGGCGCTTGGAACGTCGGCCCGGTGTACTGCATCTTGAAACGCTTCGCTGAGTGGAACGGCTTTGGCTTTTGGGGGAAGAAGAGAAGTGGGAGGCGCAGATGGATCTGTAGAAGAAGAGGCAATGAAGGGCAGTTTAAATAGCCAGGAGAGACAAAGTGGGTACACGCGCAAACGGCGTAGATCGTGACTCAGTGCGTGCGTGAACCTATGCGATCATAAATGTGTGAACGTGAATCCATGCGAACGTGCTTTGCGTGCTCTGCGTTGGTGGCTGCCTGCCTCCCCCTTCTGCGTGCTCTGTGTTGGCGGCTGCCTGCCTCCCCCTTCTGTGTGCTCTGCGTTGGCGGCTGCCTGCCTCCCCCTTCTGCGTGCTCTGCGTTGGCGGCTGCCTGCCTCCCACAACTGAATCGAGCGGCACTCGTGCGGCATGAACCGATGCCTCGACATAGACGCGAGCGTGCGTGCAGCCTGCCCCTTCTGCCACCGGCACGTATGCCTGCGACGCGTGAAACGACGCTGCGGAGCGACTAAATCCACCGGCAACCGGGCGGCAAGGATCGATGCGTGCGTCTCGACGTGCATGCATGCGTTTAGGTCTAGGTCACTAGATGCGTGCGTGGCGGTGTTCACATGCATAGCAGGCTAAATCGATGCCAAAGCCGCGCATGCATAGCTGGCTGCATCCATCGATAGAAGGCTTTTTTAATTTATTCCCAACAAACTAACGGGCCCGTCCTATGAACACAAACACGGCCCAACCAGCGAAGCCACAACCACAGTCAACAGAGTCCAACGTGGCCCCACAAGTCAGTTAACGGCCAAGACGGCAAACGTCTGTTATGAACATTTATGAGTTTCAGCTAAGGGAGTGGGGAAAAGTGAGCAAAAGTTTGAAGCGTGGGGAAAACTGAGCACAACTAAGGAATTGGGGGCACAGATGGAATAATCCCATAATTCAAACACTCAGCAGTCAAATGTGTATGCGTGTGCATGTAAATGTACTAAGGTTATGCAGTGTGATAAATACAGTTTTACCTTTGTTTCTTTTGTTCATGTACAAAATCTCCCATCATATATAGACCAAAGCGCATGTGACAAAACAATATAGAGCATGCTTTTAATAACTGAACAATGCAGCACCAAGTCCGACTCTACTACTACTACCTGTGACACATCATTGTTGATCCATGGCAGATAATAGTAAAGATTAGAACCCATGATTTTGATACAGAAGTTACCTAGCCTGGTAGCCTAGCATAGAATAGCACTACATAGTACTTGGCCAGCAAATTTGAGCAATTCAGTGACCACATCCCATGACAACAAATATAAAAACTATGAACAACATCGCATACGAAGTGTGACAACAGAGAACACATTTGACATGCAGAACGCATGCGCAACCACACATCCCATAACAGGGTTACAATCTAGAGGCAGTTAGCTAGCTGCTACCAGATCACTCACTCATCAATTTAGAACTGCAAAAGAGCGCAAAAGAAATAAATCAACAAGAGCATAAGGCATACTATAGCCAGCTAGCTAGATTTCATCTTGAGACTTATCCTTGTGCTTCTATAGCATCTCGATAACTTGGTCCAAGGGTGGGTCTCCGGACCTCCGAAAAAACTTGTCGCCGATCTTGAACTCGTACGCCTCCGGCTGCCCAGAATGAACTCCTTCAACTACAAAAACACATACAGAATTAAAAGGACGCCGGTAAGAGCAGGGAAGAACAACATTCGATAATGCTTCATAGTAACTAATTTAGCTGGACTTTGTACTACTCTGGTTTCATTCTGATATTATGGAACCAGGGATGATTAAAAAAAGAAAAGGCATCGACCATAATGTTACACAGTAGTCAATTTATGGTCTGAACATCAGATGTCGGCCGTGCTCTGAACCAAAATGTAAGGAACCTTAAGAGATGATTGTACTGATACACTAGAATTTCATCCATTTATCAACAATTGCAGAGATTAGGACTGCAATTTGCAGTGAATCAGAGATTGGGACTACAATTTCATCCCTAGCAAATATATGTTTCCTGATTATTATTCATTTCCAAATGCAGGAAACCATCTCGGTGACCCAGCTTGTCCGAGAGATTGCTGCTGTTATGAAGGAGTTCACACAATCTGGGTAAGCTACTATACTTGGCACTTTCTATTTGTTGACGATGTATCACCGAAAAGGCTTGTACTGCCAGAGTGATTACCAGCAGCAGCAGCGAGGAACGGGAGCAGAATAGCAAAGCAATGCTTGTGCAGAACTCGGCATGCATACAGAGTGACACAAACTCATCATCACACAATATGAGTACTGTAAACTCCAAACTTACTCGGACGCTAGTGACACAAGTGTCCGAGTAATGCAATGCATGTATCAAACCCTACGTAGACCGATGAAAACTCGTGGGACAAATGAGTAAGTAGCATGCAAAATCACTTGCACTGACAATGGTGGCTGCTGTCAGGTTCAGCAGGATACACTCACACACACACACTTATTATTAACACTGGTAGAACAGAGCAGTGGTGCTGCAGCAATGGCGTGGCGCGGCACGGGCAGGCAGGCAGGCAGACATGCCGGCACGTGCATGAAAAAGAAATACCAGGGGCCTCGACCTCGTTGCATGCCCGAAAAGGAGCATGTACAAGTCACGGGGCGATTGAGCCAGACGCGACGTGGACAAGTTGGGAGACAGCGAATTGGGCGAGCCCATTCTACATGTTTTGGACAATCATGCGCCTAGTTATTTTTTCATCAGGTAAAAAAGGTGGAAATGAAGCATATGCAGTTGAACATGTTTTGAGCAAGCAGAAAGAATTTAATTATGCAAAGATACAGGGATGGATGAAAGCATGTATAGAGACAGTAGATTGATTAGAAAAATAAAGGACTTGGGTGGGTGCTGCAAGAAGAATCATGGTGTTTGTTAACAACGGAATGGGATATGTATGAAGCACACACATGCGGCATACAGAGAACTAGCAGTTTGAAGCAGTTTGAAGCACACACAAAGAAGCAGTTTGACCTATTTATAGAGCTCACGGTCGCAGTTCAACCCAAAGAAGCAGTTTGAGGCACACACATGGGGCATACAGAGAACCAACAACATCACTGTCGGTTTGCAGCATGGCCTAGCACAGCAGGTTGATTCCCCAACCAAATATCGAACGACCGGCCCCTAAATATCCAGGTTCAGTGCGGATTTTGTACTTACAAAAATGACTTGGGTTCAGACTGAACTGATACTAATTTGGGCTTTCCACTAGCATCGGTCCATAAATCCAACATGCATAATGTCGTTCCTGTTGAGCACCTACTGATTCGATTCAACAACTTTTACTGATTTCTATAATCCTACTACAGCAGTTCAGACTATGTCCAAGTCATAGCTCCTAACTGAAACAGATCAAAAGTTTCAGACGACACCAGTTTCAGTAAACTGTTTTTCAGACTAGTGCAAATATCCGGAAGAGTTCTAGACGAGTGCAAGTATGAGTTTCTTGCCAAAGGAAAAGAGTAGGAAGTTGAGGGCCTCCCACCAGGCGGCCCGGCCATGATGACGACGATGAGGGCTTGCTAGTTGCGGGGCAGGTCGACGACGAGTGGAACGTGGCTGGCTGGATGTCGTGGATCGTGGGACTTGGAGGGGCGGGGCTGGCTGTCGTGGATCGTGGGACTTGGAGCTCGCTGGAGGTCAACGAGGGGCGGCGCATGTCCCGTCGCCCGAATCAGAGGACGAGCGGGCGCCGTTGCTTAGATGGTGGGGCGGCAGAGGCGCAGGGGTGGTCCGCGTGGCGGCGACGCGGACGAACTGTAACGGCGGCAGGAGCTCCTAAAGAGGCCATCCATGGCGGGGCTGTTGTAGATGTACCTGAGAGAGAGGGAAGATGCGTGAGGGAGAGAGACAGAGGAAAGGAGAAGGACGGGACGGTAACAGAGGAGAGGGCCTACTCCGCGGGGTGCCGCGTCGCCTCGTCGGCGCTGAGCGAGTTGGCGAGGACCGCGTTCATGGTCGGCACGTCGCCGGCGGAGAGGGCCACCGCCTCTATGGCCGGTGACGAGTGTAGGTGTGCTGGGCGCCGTAGAATCCCGCCTTAGGTCGCCGGGATTGGGTGCCGGAGGTGGCGGTGGGAAGTTGGATCTGGGAGTGGGGAGAGGGGAGAGGATCTGAGGTGGGGAGGGGAGGTGTGGCAGAGGTGGGTGGCGGCGAGGGGACTGGTGGGTGGCGGAGGTGGGTGGCAGCGAGGGGACAGGTGGGTGGCGGCGGGGGACGGGTGGGTGGGGGTGGCGGCGAGGGGAGGGGAGGGAGAGCGCTAGGGTCCCCTGCCAGTGCAGGGGAGAGAGAGCGAGATGAGCGAGAGAGGGGAAAGTTCCAGAGGGGTGGGCGGGTTGGTGGGAGAGGGACGCTGGATCGAGGGAGTGAAGGAGAGTGTGGATGGCTCAGATCGACTACAGTGGGGGTGATCCGTGGGCTGCTTCCTGATTGGTTCAAAACATGAGGCATTTATTAAAATTATCTCTTAGTGCTAAAAATAGGGGGTTTCGTGAAGCAGCTACCAAAATTATTTTGCAAAATGGCATCACTAAAATTTCAATTAATTTAGACCACATTTTATGGATGATCACCAATTTGTATGCATTTCCAATCCTACTAGCTACTTTTGGTCATTTAAACAAATTTTCGCCGATTTAGTTGGAACCGGGTCAAATTTGTACTGCAGTTGCCTTATTGTTTAGTATTTATTTTTTACAAAAATCATTTTTAGGTACATAAGCATCTATTTAATCAGAGAAACGCCAAAAAAATTCTAAGATTCAATCACTAGCTAGGAACGGTCATGCCCGCCGTTTTGACCGCATTTTGAAACGGGCATAAAAAATTCAAAAAAAATCAAAAAATTTGAAAACCTTTGCATTGTGTCATTATATGTGACCAAATTATTAGGAAAAATGATAATGTAATACGACAATTATTTTTAAAAAGTGTTCTCAGAAACGAGCTATCGTGTGTGAAGATTCATGACTTTCAAGCCAAATGGTCAATCTTATGGCCATGTTCATCGCATAGTTTGTTGAAATGATCTCAAATTGTGCATAAGGGTGCATCTTGCAATGGCAAACAATGTTGCCTAAGAAGTTTTCATTTTCTTTGGACGAAAAAAATCATTTTCCATTTTTCGAGTGCCCAAAATGAGTTTTTTTTGTGAAGGACCTACCATATATTTGTTGCAAAATTATACCAATTCAATTTTATAAAATAATAGGTCATATTTAATGTAGAATTGACCAAATGGTTGGGTTTCAAAAGTTTGATCCACCTCTCGTGAAAAAGATAAATTTCTGCCGATTCAGCTGGAAGCTGGTCAAATTTGAACTGCAACTGGCTGATAGTTTGCTCTTTATTTTTTCCAAAAATCATTTCTAGGTACATAAGTATCTATTTAATCATAGAAACACCAAAAAAATTCCAATATTCAACCACTAGCTAGGACCAGTCATTCCCGCCGTTTTGACCGCATTTTGAAACGGGCATGAAAAATTCAAAAAAAATCAAAAAATTGGAAAACCTTTGCGTTGTGTCATTATATGTGACCAAGTTACCAGGAAAAATAATAAAATTGTAATACAACAATTATTTAAAAAGAGTGTTCTCAGAAATGAGCTATCATGTGTGAAGATTCATGGATTTCAGGCCAAATGATCAATCTTATGGCCACATTCATGGCATAATTTGTTCAAATGATTTAATATTGTGCACAAGGGTGCATATTGGAATGGCAAACAATTTTTCCCAAGGAAGTTTTCATTTTCTTTGGACGAAAAATATATTTTCCATTTTTCGAGTGCCCAAAATGAGATTTTTGTGTGAAGGACCTACCATATATTTGTTGCAAAATTGGACCAAATCAATTTCCAAAATACTAGGACATAATTAATGCACAATTGAGCAAATGGTTGGGTGTTAAAAGCTTCGATCCACCTCTCGTGAAAAAAACAAATTTCCGCCAATTTAGTTAGAAGCGGGTCAAATTTGAACTACAGCTACCTCATAGTTTGTTCTTTGTTTTTTGCCAAAAATCATTTCTAGGTACATAAGTATCTATTTAATCAGAGAAACACCAAAAAAATTCCAAGATTCAACCACTAGCTAGGAACGGTCATGCCCGTCGTTTTGACCGCATTTTGAAACAGGCATAAAAAATTAAAAAATTAAAAATTGGAAAACCTTCGCATTGTGTCATTACATGTGACCAAGTTACCAGGAAAAATAATAAACTTGTAATACGACAATTCTTTTGAAAAGGTGTTCTCAGAAATGAGATATCATGTGTGAAGATTCATGGCTTTCAAGCCAAATGATCAATCTTATGGCCACATTCATGGCATACTTTGTTCAAATGATCTCATATTGTTCACAAGGGTGCATCTTGGAATGGCAAACAATGTTGCCTAAGGGAGTTTCATTTTCTTTGGACGAAAAATCAATTTTCCATTTTTCGAGTGCCAAAAATGAGTTTTTTTGTGAAGGACCTACCATATATTTGTTGCAATATTGGACCAAATCATTTTTCTAAAATACTAGGCCATATTTAATGCACAATTGACAAAATGGTTGGGTGTCAAAAGTTTTGATCCACCTCTGGTGAAAAAGATAAATTTCCACCGATTCAGTAGGAAGCAGGTCAAATTTGAACTGCAGCTGCCTTATAGTTTGCTCTTTATTTTTTCCAAAAATCATTTCTATATACATAAGTATATATTTTATCATAAATACATGGTTTGGTGGCGATACGTCGAGGTTTGGACGGTGGCCGAGGGCCCCAACTACAGAGAGCGTAAACTCGCATGACCGCCACATGGTCACCGCGTGACCGTGGCATTGCCCTGTATTCTGGACGACATAGGCATGTCTAGTGGGTTGGGAACTACCCAGGTAGGTGCTAGGAAGAAAATGACAACAGAAGAATCTGACGAGGAGACCGAACTATGCTCAAACATGAATTAGCAGCCAAGCGTTTGATTAGCATTACGAGAAATGCACATGGCCAATGGGTGTGAGTTTTGGCTGAGGATGACCATATACTAAGAAGATTGTCTTCACAAATTTTCAGCTCAAATGGAGGAGCCTAGGTGTCACTTGCTTTGCAACGTACCACACTGGACAAAAATATGAATGTTGAAGCTAGGCTCAAATGAATGAATGGATTGATTTGAAATTTGGTGGAGGATGATAATTTGGGCATATGGAGGCACTTAAAAAATTTCATACCATTTGGATAAATAAAATGGCACTTCCTTCACAGTGCTCTCCACTGAACAGAGAATTGGAAAAAATGCCGAGGGAAATTGGCTAGAATAAATGCGCTAAAATTTGGTGGAGGGAGGTTCTATGGGCAGGGTCATGTCGTGGTAAATTTTCAGCAATTATAAATTAACATACAATATAGTTGCTTCACAAACTGAAAATATCACCAGAAACAAAGATTGGATGCTGATCGAGCTCACATGTATTGTTAGATGGGGCTAAAATTTTGTGGAGAGCTATGATTTGGGAATATAGAAGGTATGGCAAAAATTCAGCTCATTAGGATATGCCTAGCTAGTACTTACTTCACAACAGTTTGAGCTGAACAAAAACTTTGGAAATTTGCCGAGGAAGATTTACCAGGCAAATGGAGTTGAATATTGTCATGAGGCAATGATTTGGATAGTAAAGAATGCCCAATTTTTTGGGAATTTTGGGAATGACAGAATATAGGTTGCTTCACAACCTAGGGCAAAAATTGACACATGGACATGACACATAGGCAAAACTGATGAGGTGGCGCCTAGTCATAGCAATCCACCACTTACAAGGTTATGACCATCTATAATGGTCGTGATCAGCTAGAAATAAGGCAGCAGATCAGTGCTGACTGCTTTATGACCATTTCATGTAAGGAAATTACGACCTTTCTGACCAAAATGGTCGTTATAATTTAGGGTTTGGAGCCCCCCGAACAACTTTTGACCAATTGGTCTCAAATGGTCATAGATTTATGACCAATTCTTCCAGGGTCACTGACAGAAGGTCAAAAGTTGACATATTTCTTGTAGTGTATACTAACGGATCTCATGAGTTTTCCGTTGAGTTTTGTGCTGTGAAGTTTTCAAGTTTTGGGTAAAGATTTGATGGACTATGGAATAAGGAGTGGCAAGAGCCTAAGCTTGGGGATGCCCGAGGCACCCCAAGGTAATATTCAAGGACAACCAAGCATCTAAGATTGGGGATGCCCCGGATGGCATCCCCTCCTTCGTCTTTGTCTATCGGTAAATTTACTTGAGGCTATATTTTTATTCACCACATGATATGTGTTTTGCTTGAAGCGTCTTGTATGATATGAGTCTTTTCTTTTTAGTTTGACACAATCATCCTTGCTGTACACACCTTTTGGGAGGGACACACATGAATCATGATTTATTAGAATACTCTATGTGCTTCACTTATATCTTTTGAGCTAGGCAATTTTGCTCTAGTGCTTCACCTATCTTTTTAGAGCACGACGGTGGCTTTATTTTATAGAAATTGTTGAACTCTCATGCTTAACTTATATTATTTTGAGAGTCTCTCTAAATAGCATGGTAATTTGCTTAGGTTATGAATTTAGTCCTAATATGATGGGCATCCAAGAGGGATATAATCAAAACTTTCATATAAAGAGCATTGAATACTATGAGAAGTTTGATTCCTTATGATTGTTTTGAGATATAAAGATGGTGATATTAGAGTCATGCTAGTAAGTAATTGTGGATTGGTAGAAATACTTGTGTTAAAGTTTGTGATTCCCATAGCATGCACGTATGGTGAACCGTTATGTGATGAAGTCGGAGCATGATTTATTTATTGATTGTCTTCCTTATGAGTGGCGATCAGGGACGAGCGATGGTCTTTTCCTACCAATCTATCCCCCTAGGAGCATGTGTGTAGTACTTTGTTTTGATAACTAATAAATTTTTGCTATAAGTATGTGAGTTCTTTATGACTAATGTTGAGTCCATGGATTATACGCACTCTCACCCTTCCACCATTGCTAGCCTCTCTAGTACCGCGCAACTTTCGCCGGTGCATTAAATCCACCATATACCTTTCCTCAAAACAGCCACCATACCTACCTATTATGGCGTTTCCATAGCCATTTCGAGATATATTGTCATGCAAGTTCCACCGTTTTGTTTTGTTCTAATATCGAGTTGTAATTCTTGAGTTGTAAGTAAATAAAAGTGTGATGATCATCATTATTAGAGCATTGTCCCATGTGAGAAAAGGATGATGGAAGCTATGATTCCCTCACAAGTTGGGATGAGTCTCTGGACTTTACAAAAAATAAAAGAGGCCAGAGAAGCCCACAAAAAAATAAAAGAGGCCTAGAAGCCCAAGCAAAAAAATGAGAGGAAAGAGAGAAGGGGAAATACTACTATACTTTTTCCACACTTGTGCTTCAAAGTAGCACCACGATCTTCATGATAGAGAGTCTCCTATGTTGTCACTTTCATATACTAGTGGGATTTTTTGTTCATTATAGAACTTGGCTTGTATATTCCAATGATGGGCTTCCTCAAATTGCCCTAGGTCTTCGTGAGCAAGCGTTAGATGCACACCCACTTAGTTTCTTTTTGAGCTTTCATAAACTTATAGCTCTAGTGCATCCGTTGCATGGCAATCCCTACCCACTCACATTAATATCTATTGATGGGCATCTCCATAGCCTCTTAATACACCTAGTTGATGTGAGACTATCTCCTTCCTTTTGTCTTCTCCACAACCACCATATTCTATTCCACCTATAGTGCTATGTCCATGGCTCACGCTCATGTATTGAGTGAAAGTTGAAAAAGTTTGGGAACATCAAAAGTATGAAACAATTCCTTGGCTTGTCATCGGGGTTGTGCACGATTTAATACTTTGTGTGATGAAGATGGAGCATAGCCAGACTATATGATTTTGTAGGGATAACTTTCTTTGGTCATGTTATTTTGAGAAGACACAATTGTTTTATTAGTATGCTTGAAGTATTATTATTTTTATGTTGATATCAAACTTTTGTTTTGAATCTTATGGATCTGAATATTCATGCCACAATAAAAAAATTACATGGATAAATATGTTAGGTAGCATTCCACATCAAAAATTCTATTTTTATCATTTACCTACTCGAGGACGAGCAGTAATTAAGCTTGGGGAAGCTTGATATGTCTCCAACGTATCTATAATTTTTTATTGTTCCATGCATGCTATTATATTATTTGTTTTGGATGTTTTATATGCATTAATATGTTGTTTTATATTATTTTTGGGACTAACTTATTAGCCCAGAGCCCAGTGCGTGTTTCTGTTTTTTTTCTTATTTTTGAGTTTTACAGAAAAGGAATATCAAACGGAGTCCAAACAGAATAAAACTTTACGATGATTTTTCTTGGACCAGAAGACACACGTAGGACTTGGGGAGGAAGTCAGAAGAACGCATGATGGCACCTTGCTCTGACCTGAGCTATGCCACAACGAGATCCCCCTCGATCTTTGCCGGATGTGCTTGATGGTCCCCCATAAAGTCTCGAGAGCTCCACAAGCCCTCAGGGCGCGCCCTGGGGGGGCACCCCCTCTGGCTTGTGGCCCCCCCGGGATCCCTCCAACCCTAATCTTTGGCCTATAAATTCAGAAATATTCCCAAACTGACAGAGGCGTCCACCAAAATACATTTTCGCCGCCGTAACCTTCTGTTCCCGTGAGATCCCATCTTGGGGCCTTTTCCGGCATCCTGCCGGAGGGGGATTCAATCACGGAGGGCATCTACATCAACTCTCACTACTGCAGGATGCTGCTAACGCGACACTACGATCAGAGACCCTTTGACGAAACTATGTGCGACACATTAATCGCAAACGGGGATGTAAAAACTGTCAAAAAAGATGCAAAACATTTGCGATGGCGGAGACATCAAACATGGTTCAGATTTTATTTACGTGTGCGATGCAGGGCATACGGTTGATCCATACGAACTATTTGCGATGAGACAAAACAACAAAAACGGGTAGCCATATCAATGTGTGTGCGATATACGGCATACAGTTCGCTCCGATGAACTGTTTGCTATTAGGGAACGCAACAGAAACGGTTAGCCAGATCAAGGTGTGTGTGATATACGGCATACGGTTCACTCAGACGAACTATTTTCTATTAGGGAAGAGAACAGAAACGGTTCAACTTAACAAGATGTGTGTGATATGTGGCATACAGTTCACATAGATGAATTGTTTGCGATGAGCCAAAAGAACACAAACTATTCGTGTAAATAAGATGTGTGTGATACACAACAAACAGCCCACTCGGATGAACTGTTTGCGATGAGAAATTATAACAAAGACGGTTACTACAGTTAGTTCGTGTGTGATTCCGTGTGTACAAAAAACTTTGAAAAATGCAAACTATTTGCTTGCGGTGGCTAGGAGTATCGCGCATGATGCGTATGCGAGTACTCGTGTGCGATGATTAGTAAGTTACAGATACGTTTCCTTATGTTAACACGTGTGTGATAAATAACACGTGGCACCACATACGGTATTCGGGTTGTGTGCTCCACTTAGTCTTCCCGCGCTCCACATGGGTGAATTGTAAAATCCCCGCCTCTTCCCTCATCGGTTTCCCGCCACCAGCTAATGGCTTGCTACATATAACCCAGGTGGCAACGCACCATCGTGACACTCTGCGCAGATCTAGTCCTCACCCATCTACCATTAGTTATTCCAAGCATGCTAGGCAACAACCAAAGCTTCGACATCGACTCCTACCTGCGTTACATCTTCGGTGAGGAGAACGAGCTGGAGCAGGTCGGGGAGCAAGAGCTTCATCGGCTGGTGCAGGCACATGGCCCATTGGCAGCGATATCGGCGTGACAGTCCTTGGGCGCACAATCGACATATTGCAGAGGAAGTGTGATGAGCAGTTTGCCATCCACAGTCCAAAAGATCCAGAGCTGCTCGGCGGCATGATCGACGACCCGCCTGAAGAGCTGCCGTCACCAGTGCTCATCAAGAGCCTGATGCCCCGCAAGGAATGGGCAGAGGACCTTTGCGATTCAGTCAAGACACAGCCTGTGGATTCATCATTGCCCGCGGCGGCCGTGTCAACCTCGATCCCGACAATGTGGTGGCCAGGCTCGAGCGCATCCTTGGTGGAGTTGACGTCCCCGACGAAGTAGAACATCGCCAACGTGACATCTTGAGTATGCAGGTGATGGATGAAATTTGCTACCAGGCCAGAGATATGGAAATGGAGCGGTTCTGCGGAGATATCATGCACGCGATTGCACGCTGTCAAGCTCTTCTAGAAGAGGCCCAACAGCCCCAAGAGCCTCCCAGCGCTAGCAGCTCCGTAGGCGGAGGCGGGTTGGGACACTTGGAATGAACGAGTGCAAGGGTGCCATGCTAATCATGGAGTCCGAGAAGACCGTCGTCGGAAGGCCGCCAGCTCAGCCTTTTAGCCTATATTTTATTATAATAGTATGCATATGTAGGTCGTGAGTGTTTTGGGCGTTGCCGAATGTGACATTTTAAATTATCCTGAATATATAAGACAATTATTAACCGTTGCCATTGTAAATTTGCCTCCACGGCGAGTAGAGCGCGTGCAGGGACGCCAGAGCGGAGCGTGCCGCGGCCGCTGATACGTCTCACCCGTATCTATAATTTTTGATTGCTTCATGCTATATTATATTCTATTTTGGATGATTAATGGGCTTTGTTATATACTTTTATATTATTTTTTGGGAGTACCTATTAACCGGAGGCCCAGCCCAAATTGCTGTTGTTTTGCCTATTTCAGAGTTTCGCAGAAAAAGAATATCAAACGGAGTCCAAACGGAACGAAACCTTCGGGAACGTGATTTTCGGAACAAACGTGATCCAGAGGACTTGGAGTCTACGTCAAGAAATAAACCAGGAGAGCATGACGCAGGGGGCGCGCCTACCCCCTGGGCGCGCCCTCCACCCTCGTGGGGCCCACATTGCTCCACCGACGTACTTCTTCCTCCTATATATACCTACATACCCCCAAACCAACAGAAGCATCCACGAAAACCTAATTCCACCGCCGCAACCTTCTGTACCCGTGAGATCCCATCTTGGGGCCTTTTTCGGCGTCCTGCCGGAGGGGGTATTGATCACGGAGGGCTTCTACATCAACACCATAGCCTCTCCGATGATGTGTGAGTAGTTTACCTCAGACCTTCGGGTCCATAGTTATTAGCTAGATGGCTTCTTCTCTCTTTTTGGATCTCAATACAATGTTCTCCCCCTCTCTCGTGGAGATCTATTCGATGTAATCTTCTTTTGCGGTGTGTTTGTTGAGACCGATGAATTGTGGGTTTATGATCAAGTTTATCTATGAACAATATTTGAATCTTCTCTGAATTCTTTTATGTATGATTGGTTATCTTTGCAAGTCTCTTCGAATTATCAGTTTGGTTTGGCCTACTAGATTGATCTTTCTTGCAATGGGAGAAGTGCTTAGCTTTGGGTTCAATCTTGCGGTGTCCTTTCCCAGTGACAGCAGGGGCAGCAAGGCACGTATTGTATTGTTGCCATCGAGGATAACAAGATGGGGTTTATATCATATTGCATGAGTTTATCCCTCTACATCATGTCATCTTACTTAAAGCATTACTCTGTTCCTTTGAACTTAATACTCTAGATGCATGCTGGATAGCGGTCGATGTGTGGAGTAATAGTCGTAGATGTAGGGAGGAGTCGGTCTACTTGTCACGGACGTGATGCCTATATACATGATCATACCTAGATATTCTCATAACTATGCTCAATTCTATCAATTGCTCAACAGTAATTTGTTCACCCACCGTAATACTTATGCTCTTGAGAGAAGCCACTAGTGAAACCTATGGCCCCCGGGTCTATTTTCCATCATATTAATCTTCCAACACTTAGTTATTTTTATTGCCTTTTATTTTACTTTGCATCTTTATTATAAAAATACCAGAAATATTATCTTATCATATCCATCAGATCTCACTTTCGTAAGTGACCGTGAAGGGATTGACAACCCCTTTATTGCGTTGGTTGCGAGGTTTTTATTTGTTTGTGTAGGTGCGAGGGACTTGAGCGTGGTCTCCTACCGGATTGATACCTTGGTTCTAAAAAACTGAGGGAAATACTTATGCTACTTTATTGCATCACCCTTTCCTCTTCAAGGGAAAACCAACGCAGTGCTCAAGAGGTAGCAAGAAGGATTTTTGGCGCCGTTGCCAGGGAGTCTACGCAAAAGTCAACACACCAAGTACCCATCACAAACTCTTATCTCCCGCATTACATTATTTTCCATTTGCCTCTCGTTTCCTCTCCCCCACTTCACCCTTGCCGTTTTATTCGCCCTCTCTTTTCCGTTCGCCTCTTTTTCGCTTGCTTCCTGTTTGCTCGTGTGTTGGATTGCTTGCTTGTCACGATGGCTCAAGATAATACCAAATTCTGTGATTTACCAATACCAACAACAATGATTTTCTTAGCACTCCAATTGCTCCTCTTACCGAGACTGAATCTTGTGAAATTAATAATGCTTTGTTGAATCTTGTCATGAAAGATCAATTTGCCGGCCTTCCTAGTGAAGATGCCGCTACCCATCTAAATAGCTTCGTTGATTTGTGTGATATGCAAAAGAAGAAAGATGTGGACAATGATATTGTTAAATTGAAGCTATTTCCTTTTTCGCTTAGAGATCGTGCTAAAGCTTGGTTTTCGTTTTGCCTAAAAATAGTATTGATTCATGGAATAAGTGCAAAGATGCTTTTATCTCTAAGTATTTTCCTCCCACTAAAATCATCTCTCTTAGAAACGATATTATGAATTTTAAGCAACTTGATCATGAACATGTTGCACAAGCTTGGGAGAGGATGAAATTAATGATACGTAATTTCCCTACACATAGTTTGAATCTTTGGATGATTATACAATTTTTTTATGCCGGATTGAATTTTGCTTCTAGAAATCTTTTAGATTCGGCCGCGGGAGGCACTTTTATGGAAATCACTTTAGGAGAAGCTACTAAACTCCTAGATAATATTATGGTTAATTATTCTCAATGGCACACCGAAAGATCTACTAATAAAAAGTGCATGTGATAGAAGAAATTAATGTTTTGAGTGGAAAGATGGATGAACTTATGAAATTATTTGCTAATAAAAGTGTTTCTTCTGATCCTAATGATATGCCTTTGTCTACTTTGATTGAAAATAATAATGAACCTATGGATGTGAATTTCGTTGGTAGGAATAATTTTGGTAACAACGCGCATAGAGGAAACTTTAATGCTAGGCCGTATCCTAGTAATCCCTCTAATAATTATGGTAATTCCTACAACAATTCTTATGGAAATTTTAATAAGATGCCCTCTGAATTTGAGACTAGTGTTAAGGAGTTTATGAATTCACAAAAGAATTTCAATGCTTTGCTTGAAGAAAAATTGCTTAAAGTTGATGAATTGGCTAGGAACGTTGATAGAATTTCTCTTGACGTTGATTCTTTGAAACTTAGATCTATTCCACCTAAGCATGATATCGATGAGTCTCTCAAAGCCATGAGAATTTCCATTGATGAGTGCAAAGAAAGAACCGCTAGGATGCGTGCCAAGAAAGATTGCTTTGTGAAAGCGTGTTCTTCTAGTTTCTATGGAAATAAAGATGAAGATCTAAAAGTTATTGATGTGTCTCCTATTAAATCTTTGTTTTGCAATATGAATCTTGATAATTATGGGACTGAATATGAGCCACCTTTACCTAGAAGGCGTTCCAAAAATTTGGAATTTTTAGATCTTGATGCAAAAATTAGTAAAAGTAAGATTGAAGAGATCAAAACTCTAGATATTAATGAACCTACTATTTTGGATTTCAAGGAATTTAATTATGATAATTTCTCTTTGATAGATTTTATTTCCTTGTTGCAATCCGTGCTAAATTCTCCTCATGCTTATAGCCAAAATAAAGCTTTTACTAAACATATCGTTGATGCTTTGATGCAATCTTATGAAGAAAAACTTGAGTTGGAAGTTTCTATCCCTAGAAAACTTTATGATGAGTGTGAACCTACTATTAAAATTAAAATTAAAGATCATGAATGCTATGCTTTCTGTGATTTGGGTGCTAGTGTTTCCACGATTCCAAAAACTTTGTGTGATTTGCTAAAATTTCGCGAATTTGATGATTGTTCTTTGAACTTGCACCTTGCGGATTCCACCATTAGGAAACCTATGAGAAGAATTAGTGATGTTCTTATTATTGCAAATAGGAACTATGTGCCCGTAGATTTCATCGTTCTTGATATAGATTGCAATCCTTCATGTCCTATTATTCTTGGTAGACCTTTCCTTAGAACGATTGTTGCAATTATTGATATGAAGGAAGGGAATATTAGATTCCAATTTCCATTAAGGAAAGGCATGGAACACTTCCCTAGAAAGAAGATTAAATTACCTTATGAATCTATTATGAGAGCCACTTATGGATTGCCTACCAAAGATGGCAATACCTAGATCTATCCTTGTTTTTATGCCTAGCTAAGGGCGTTAAACGATAGCGCTTGTTGGGAGGCAACCCAATTTTATTTTAGTTTTTTGCTTTTTGATTCTGTTTAGGAATAAATATTTGATCTAGCCTTTGGTTAGATTTGTTTTTATGTTTTAATTAGTGTTTGTGCCAATTTAAACCTATAGGATCTTCTTGGATGATAGTTATTTGATCTTGCTGAAAATTCCAGAAACTTTCTGTTCACGAAAACAATTGTTAAAAATCACCAGAACGTGATAAAATATTGATTCCAATTGATGCTGATCAATAAAAAAAATTTCTAGGTCGTCCTATTTTGGCTGAAGTTTTTGAGTTCCATAAGTTTGCGTTAGTTACAGATTACTACAGACTGTTCTGTTTTTGACAGATTCTGTTTTTCGTGTGTTGTTTGCTTATTTTGATGAATCTATGGATAATAAAATAGTTTATAAACCATAGAGAATTTGGAATACAGAAATTTTAACACCAATATAAATAAATAATGAGTTCATTACAGTACCTTGAAGTGGTGTTTTGTTTTCTTTCGCTAACGGAGCTCATGAGATTTTCTGTTAAGTTTTGTGTTGTGAAGTTTTCAAGTTTTGGGTAAAAGATTTGATGGATTATGGAAAAAGGAGTGGCAAGAGCCTAAGCTTGGGGATGCCCATGGCACCCCAAGATAATCTAAGGACATCAAAAAGCCAAAGCTTGGGGATGCCCTGGAAGGCATCCCCTCTTTTGTCTACTTCCATCGGTAACTTTACTTGGAGCTATATTTTTATTCACCACATGATATGTGTTTTGCTTGGAGCGTCTTGTGTGATTTGAGTCTTTGCTTTTTAGTTTATCACAATCATCTTTGCTGTACACACCTTTTGAGAGAGACACACATGATTCGGAATTTATTAGAATACTCTATGCGCTTCGCTTATATCTTTTGAGCTATATAGTTTTTGCTCTAGTGCTTCACTAATATCTTTTAGAGCACGGAGGTGGTTTTGTTTTATAGAAACTATTGTTCTCTCATGCTTCACTTATATTATTTTGAGAGTCTTAAACAGCATGGTAATTTTCTTAAATTGGGTAATTAATCCTAATATGTTAGGTATTCAAGACTAGTAAAAAACTTTCTTATGAGTGTGTTGAATACTAAGAGAAGTTTGGTGCTTGATGATTGTTTTGAGATATGGAGGTAGTGATATTAAAGTTGTGCTAGTTGAGTAGTTGTGAAATTGATAAATACTTGTGTTGAAGTTTGCAAGTCCCGTAGCATGCACGTATGGTAAACGTTATGTAACAAATTTGAAACATGAGGTGTTCTTTGATTGTCTTCCTTATGAGTGGCGGTCGGGGACGAGCGATGGTCTTTTCCTACCAATCTATCCCCCTAGGAGCATGCGCGTAGTGCTTGGTTTTTGATGACTTGTAGATTTTTGCAATAAGTATGTGAGTTCTTTATGACTAATGTTGAGTCCATGGATTATACGCACTCTTACCCTTCCATCATTGCTAGCCTCTTCGGTACCGTGCATTGCCCTTTATCACATTGAGAGTTGGTGCAAACTTCGCCGGTGCATCCAAACCCCGTGATATGATACGCTCTGTCACACATAAACCTCCTTATATCTTCCTCAAAACAGCCACCATACCTACCTATTATGGCATTTCCATAGCCATTCCGAGATATATTGCCATGCAACTTTCCACCGTTCCGTTTATCATGACACGTTCATCATTGTCATATTGCTTTGCATGATCATGTAGTTGACATCGTATTTGTGGCAAAGCCACCGTTCATAATTTTTCATACATGTCACTCTTGATTCATTGCCTATCCCGGTATACCGCCGGAGGCATTCATATAGAGTCATACTTTGTTCTAGTATCGAGTTGTAATCATTGAGTTGTAAATAAATAGAAGTGTGATGATCATCATTCATAGAGAATTGTCCCCCCAAAAAATAATATAAAAAGGGACAATGCTACTATCCTTTTTTCCACACTTGTGCTTCAAAGTAGCACCATGATCTTCATGATAGAGAGTCTCTTGTTTTGTCACTTTCATATACTAGTGGGAATTTTTCATTATAGAACTTGGCTTGTATATTCCAACAATGGGCTTCCTCAAATGCCCTAGGTCTTCGTGAGCAAGCAAGTTGGATGCACACCCACTTAGTTTCTTTTGTTGAGCTTTCATGCATTTATAGCTCTAGTGCATCCGTTGCATGGCAATCCCTACTCCTTGCATCAACATCAATCGATGGACATCTCCATAGCCCGTTGATTAGCCGCGTTGATGTGAGACTTTCTCCCTTTTTGTCGTCTCCACATAACCCCCATCATTATATTCTATTCCACCCATAGTGCTATATCCATGGCTCACGCTCATGTATTGCGTGAAGGTTGAAAAAGTTTGAGATTACTAAAGTATGAAACAATTGCTTGGCTTGTCATCGGGATCGTGCATGATGAGAGCATTCTTGTGTGACAAAAATGGAGCATGACTAAACTATATGATTTTGTAGGGATGAACTTTCTTTGGCCATGTTATTTTGAGAAGACATAATTTCTTAGTTAGTATGCTTGAAGTATTATTACTTTTATGTCAATATTAAACTTTTATCTTGAATCTTTCGGATCTGAATATTCATACCACAATTAAGAGGGTTACATTAAAAAATTATGCCAAGTAGCATTCCGCATCAAAAATTCTGTTTTTATCATTTACCTACTCGAGGACGAGCAGGAATTAAGCTTGGGGATGCTTGATACGTCTCCAACATATCTATAATTTTTAATTGCTTCATGCTATATTATATTCTGTTTTGGATGATTAATGGGCTTTGTTATACACTTTTATATTATTTTTTGGGACTAACCTATTAACCGGAGGCCCAGCCCAAATTGCTGTTTTTTGCCTATTTCAGAGTTTCGCAGAAAAAGAATATCAAACGGCGTCCAAACGGAATGAAACCTTCGGGAACGTGATTTTCGGAACAAGCGTGATCCAGAGGACTTGGAGTCTACGTCAAGAAATCAACCAAGAGAGCATGAGGCGGGGGGCACGCCCTCCACCCTCATGGGGCCCATGTTGCTCCACCGACGTACTTCTTCCCCCTATATATACCTACGTACCCCCAAACCAACAGAAGCATCCACGAAAACCTAATTCCACCACCGCAACCTTCTATACCCGTGAGATCCCATCTTGGGGCCGTTTCCGGCGTCCTGCCGGAGGGGGCATTGATCACGGAGGGCTTCTACATCAACACCATAGCCTCTCCAATGATGTGTGAGTAGTTTACCTCAGACCTTCGGGTCCATAGTTATTAGCTAGATGGCTTCTTCTCTCTTTTTGGATCTCAATACAATGTTCTCCCCCTCTCTCGTGGAGATCTATTCGATGTAATCTTCTTTTGCGGTGTGTTTGTTGAGACCGATGAATTGTGGGTTTATGATCAAGTTTATCTATGAACAATATTTGAATCTTCTCTGAATTCTTTTATGTATGATTGGTTATCTTTGCAAGTCTCTTCGAATTATCAGTTTGGTTTGGCCTACTAGATTGATCTTTCTTGCAATGGGAGAAGTGCTTAGCTTTGGGTTTAATCTTGCGGTGTCCTTTCCCAGTGACAGCAGGGGCAGCAAGGCACGTATTGTATTGTTGCCATCGAGGATAACAAGATGGGGTTTACATCATATTGCATGAGTTTATCCCTCTACATCATGTCATCTTACTTAAAGCATTACTCTGTTCCTTTGAACTTAATACTCTAGATGCATGCTGGATAGCGGTCGATGTGTGGAGTAATAGTAGTAGATGTAGGGAGGAGTCGGTCTACTTGTCACAGACGTGATGCCTATATACATGATCATACCTAGATATTCTCATAACTATGCTCAGTTCTATCAATTGCTCAACAGTAATTTGTTCACCCACCGTAATACTTATGCTCTTGAGAGAAGCCACTAGTGAAACCTATGGCCCCCGGGTCTATTTTCCATCATATTAATCTTCCAACACTTAGATATTTTTATTGCCTTTTATTTTACTTTGCATCTTTATTATAAAAATACCAAAAATATTATCTTATCATATCTATCAGATCTCACTTTCGTAAGTGACCGTGAAGGGATTGACAACCCCTTTATTGCGTTGGTTGCGAGGTTTTTATTTGTTTGTGTAGGTGCGAGGGACTTGAGCGTGGTCTCCTACCAGATTGATACCTTGGTTCTAAAAAACTGAGGGAAATACTCACGCTACTTTACTGCATCACCCTTTCCTCTTCAAGGGGAAACCAACGCAGTGCTCAAGAGGTAGCAGCCGCCTCAATGGCGAGCAAAACACGCGGATAGACACGAGTAGAGCGCGCCGCGGCCCCCACAACGGCGAGCAATCACGTGATCAACCTTCTGGCACCCTGTGGGAGGCGCGACGATGCATCCATCGGACACGATGGTGGTATCTTGACTGTGTTTGATAGTGGGCAGACACGTACACGTACATCCAGGAACGCGGGCCCACATTTCAGGCTTCCGATGCGTGGCATACGGTTGATCCATAAGAACTATTTGCGATGAGCCAGAACAACAGAAACGGGCTTTGTAGGCCCAGAACCATCAATATATTTTGACCTTGTTTCTCGTCACATTGCAGATTACAACGCAATGAGTAATTACAAATCTGTGCACAACGATCAAACTAATATGTGTTCACACTTAGCACTGGGCTATAAAAACTACCCACTCGAAAATTACTTCACCGTTCCTCTCCTCATCACCCACAAAACTGGTCTTTCCTATCAAGTCATTCCACACCATGACCGATAGAAGTAGTTTTGGGTGGACATATAACCAGACAGCAAAGACCAAGGCTGCACAAGCACTAGAGAGGTCCCGCCGCCAAGCGGCAGCCGTAACAGAGATGTCCCAGCGCGCCGCGGAGCCCTTGAACGAGCTCTCATGGGCACGGAGGGCTCTCACGAGCGCACTCGCCGCATCGGTGATCGCGATGAGCTCGAGTTGCTAAAGTCCTTGGCCAGCGACGACGACATTCTCGCTGGCCTCATTAAGCAGCAGGAGCTGGTCGACGGCTTGATGAAGCTGCTCGAGATCAGCGATGCCTCGGTTGAGAAGGCGACCGGCCTCGTCGAGCAACTCATGGGTGACAATGCGAAGCTCCTCAAGGCGCTCGCCGAGAAGGAGGAGGAGGCCGCCGGCTGGAAGATGCTGCATGAGCAGAGTAGTGCCTCGGGGATGACGCTGACAGCGGTCGTCGAGGAACTGATGGGTGACTTGAGGAAGCTCCGGATCAAGCATGAGCAGGAGGTGGAGGAATCCGTGGCTGCTTTCAAGCAAAGTCGTGAGGAATTGAAGAAGGAGCTGGAGGATGTCGTCGCCCGACGATCCATCGAGGAGTAGAGGCAGTAGCGACCCAGATCATTGTCTGCGATTTCCTTCTTCTCTTGCCCGTGTCTTCCGGGCTTTGCCGCATGTGGCATTTTAAATTATCTGGAATATGTAAGACAATTATTATCCGCGCCATTGTAAATTTGTCGTCGTATTATCCGTTGCGATTTTATTTGTCGTCATATTATCCTTTGCCGTATGTGGCATCTTAAATTAGACCGAAATACGAGTTGAAAGCAGGAACAAAGCAAATGCTAACGTTGAGCGGGGCCATGGGATCACAAGCAAACACCCTCCGTCCAGGTGCTTTAATTAACCGCATGTTAAACAACGGTGTCGGTGTCGAAACCGGCGGATCTCGGGTAGGGGGTCCCGAACTGTGCATCTAAGGTCGATGGTAACAGGAGATGGGGGACACGATGTTTACCCAGGTTTGGGCCTTCTCTATGGAGGTAATACCCTACTTCCTGCTTGATTGATCTTGATGAATATGAGTGTTACAAGAGTTGATCTACCACGAGATCGTAATGGCTAAACCCGAGAAGTCTAGCCTGTATGACTATGGTAATGAGTATATGCTCTCCGGACTATGCCCTCCGGTTTATATAGACATCGGAGGGATCTAGGGTTACATAGAGTCGGTTACATAAGAAGGAATCTTCATAGTTGGTCGCCTAGCTTGCCTTCCACGCCAAGGAGAGTCCAATCCGGAGACGGGTATAGTCTTCGGTCTTCATGTCTTCACAACCCACCAGTCCGGCCCATGGATAACAGGCCGGACGCCCGAGGACCCCTTAGTCCAGGACTCCCTTAATAGCCCCTGAACCTGGCTTCAATGACGAGGCGAGTTTGGCGCACAGATTGTATTCGGCATTGCAAGGCGGGTTCCCTTCTATCCGAACTTCAAGATAGTCTTCGGATGCGACGATAGTATCCGGACCTGTCACACACACCATACACAACCGCAGAGAGAATATAATTTTACACGAGTTTCATCCGCTGACAACTTTTTGTAGCACGACATTACGTCTGACCGGTCATAATTCCAAACCGCTTTTGTGTTTGACGCCCCACGTCCCGAGACGCGGTTGCCATTGGCACGTCTTGTCAAAGCTGAGATCGTGCCCCCTTATCGCGGGATTCTCATCAATGCGGGCATGGGTAACCCAACCGTGCTGTTTATACAGCCCTTGGGAATAGGCGAATCTTAAGGCGAGTGAGGAGGCGTTCAATATTCACTGCCTTTATAAGGGGATAAGGATTCCCTTTCCCTCTCTCACGCCCTCTCTCTGTCTCCGCCTTTCCAATCTCGAGCTCCAGCGCCCAAGTTCTCATCTCCTTTCCACTCAAGCTAGCACTCAACCATGTCCGGATCTGGAGTTCAGGGCAAGTGGATGGTCTCCTCCGTCAAGGAGGAGGACATTACTGAGCTTCGGGCGGCCGGATACTTGGCGAAGGAAATCACGCACCGTCTGCCGGCCGAGGGACAAGTCGTCCCCACGCCGAAGCCCAACGAGAGGGTGGTATTCATCCCTTATTTCTTCCACGGACTAGGGTTCCCAATCCACCCTTTCGTCCGCGGGCTGATGTATTATTACGAGATAGATTTCCACGATCTATCCCCGAACTCCTTCCTCAACATCTCGGCGTTTATCATCGTGTGTGAGGCCTTCCTCCGCATCCACCCCCACTTTGGGCTATGGCTCAAAGTCTTTAACATGAAGCCGAAGGTGGTGGATGGCCAGCACGCGGAGTGGAGGGGAGCCATGGTGAGTAAGCTGTCAAACGTTTCCTGGCCAAAAGGCACTTTCGTGGAGATAGTAAAGGAGTGGCAGAAATAGTGGTTCTACATCACAGAACCCCGCGGCACCACCTGGGCCGCAACTGCTGAATTCCGCTCCGGTGCTCCCATGCGACTCACCTCCTGGGTCGAGATGAGTCTGAACTGGTGTTCGCCCGATGAGCTGATAGCGCTGCAGACGCGCGTTCAAAGTATGATAGCCAAGAACATCAAGCTTGTAGATGTAATCCAGGTGATGCTAGTTCGCCGGATCCTCCCGTGCCAGCGCATAAGTCGCCCTCTGTGTGAGTTTAATCCGAAGAAGCACCAAACCCTGGAGAGGCTCTTCGAAACTACTCACGAAGGTGCTTGGAAGTTGCTCTTTAAGGGCAACGAGAAACCGCCGGCCACGGATTCAGACCGTGGTCATGATTGCAAACACCTCGCCAGCGAGGTATGCTATTTTTGACGTATCCCCAACTTAATTGTTTCGAGGATGATGTCTGAGTTTTATCATTGCTTTTCCAGGATTGGATGGAGAGGGCGAAGCGGATCCAGTGTCTGGCTCCGCTGCCTGAAGAACCAGTCATCCCGCTTCTGGCGAAGATGCCGGTGTCGGCGCCATATAAGGCGCCGGAGAAGAAGGCCAAGGGGGCCAAAAGTGGCCCCCGTCGCAAGGGCACTTTGGACGTGACGTCCGAAGACGAGGAAGCCCATTCCTCCGTCCCTGAGGACAACGACGAGGAAGAGGAGGAGGAGGAGGAGGAGAAGAAACCTCCCCCTAAGGAGAAGAAGAGGGGGGCCTCCACGAATTTGGAGGCGGGAACACCCAAGAAGGGGAAGGGCACCCCTGCGGTCGACACCGCGTGGGATGTTGACAGCAGTCCGGAGCGACGGCTCCGCACTAAGCCCCGGGCCGCATCGCAAGTACTATGACTCCCGTACATAAGTGTACCCGGCCCCTCCTTTTTATCATTTTGACATGGTTAATTGCATTGCAGTCCGGCCCGCGGCAGCATCCAGCGATCCTCATCTGGGGGTTCGTTGGATCCGGCGGAAATGGCCAGTATGTCGCCGCCGCCCGCTTACTCCCCTGAGGCCAAGGACGACACCGAAGTGTTGTCCTGGAGGACCGCTCCAAGCCGGGGAGGGGCCCAGGACGCTGTCCACGAGGCGCCGCAAGGCGAGACCTCCGCTGCCGGACATATGGGGTAGCAGATCCCCATGGAGGCTGGCGAAGAGGGACGTACTCAATTCAGCCCTCAGCCGAATACGATCCCGGGGACCGATATGGCCCCGGAATCTGGCGCGCGCCTTCCTTCAAAGGAGGGGGTGCGCCAATTCCACCGATGGCCCTTGTCCAACCAGGGGCACCGGATAACCTGATGGAGGCACTATGAGGCGCCTCCATTGTGGACGAGCACCGTATCCTTATGGGTACGGTGATCGAGAAAGTTCAGTCCGTCAAGAGCGGACTAAATGAGGCCTGCCACAACTTGTTGACAGGTTTCAAGGTAAGTCACGTAAAAAGAGAACGCCCATGCTGACAGTAGCCCCTGAGACACTGTCCGGTGTTCGGAAAGAAAGGCCGGACAGGGGATCAACCCTTTGTAGGAGACTAACTTGATATATATGAATGAGCAGGCATCGCTGTTGGCCGCGACCTCGCATGCTGCCGAAGTCTCTGAACTGAAGCAGAGGTTGGAGCGGACCGAGAACGAGCTCGGCGAGGTGAAGATTCAGCTCCACAAGAAGCAAGGTGAGTAACGACTTGCTGTGTATTCGGAAAGAATAAGTGGTGAGTATTGACCGAAGTGTCATAATATGTGTAGGGGCGGCGACCGAGGTCGAGGCCCTGAAAAATGCCTTGACCGAAACCGAGGGGAAGGCTGTCCAGCAGCAAGCCACCCGTAAGAAGCTCAAGGCCTGGGTCGACAAGATCCAGCAGGAGCTCCATGACGCGGTGAAAAAGTGTGAGGCTTTGGAGCGCGAAGCGTCGGTTCAAGAGACCGAACTTACCAAGGCTCGCCAGAGCGCGGAGGCCGCACAGAATGAGGCCCGGGGCGCTCTCCAGGAGATCCAGGAGGCCAAGAAGATCGCAGCGGGTAAGGCATTTAACATGCAAAGCAAGTATGCGGAGAGGAAGTACCTTTTACTAACCCGGATTCGGAGTTGCCCAGGGGCTTTTGCGGATCTACCACGCAGCGTGTCCGATGCGGTGGAGTTCTTCCAAGCCAAAGAAGGGAGCTCCAGGGAGAAGCTGTTCTGGACGCAGTACGCTGTGCCAGAACATCCGGTGCCCTTTACCGACCAGCTGAAACAGCTGGTCGAGCTGCACAGGGTGGCCGAACTGGCCATGAAGGGCTTAATAATCGGGTTGTGGCCAGCCGAGGCGATACCCAACAGTTATTTTGGCCTCGTGAAGCGGGTGGTGGAGGCCTGTCCTCGGCTAGACATCGTCAAGCAATCAGTCTGCATCGAAGGTGCCCGCATGGCCTTCGCCCGTTGCAAGATGTGGTGGGCGAAGATGGACGCCGTCGAGGTGGCCAAGGGGCCGCCGGAGGGCAAGGAGCACCGCACACCCGAGCGATATTTTGCGGATCTCCTGGAGGGGTCTCGACTTGCAGCAGCGCAGTGCGGGCAGGACATTATTTTCGAATGAAGACATTCGTTTTTTTGTCTTTGTATGATGAAAACAAATCCGGTTTGTAATATAATGTTTGTTTATGTTTTGATTGTTTCCTCCTATGCGGCCGTTTTGTATGGAATCTGAGGGTTGGCCAGTCGTCGGTTTCTGCCCTGACGTAGGTAGTACGGAGGTGTTCGAGATGGAACCTAAACAATCTTGATCCAATTATATGGTCCTTGAAGGAGTTGTTTAGCGCAACGAACCAGGCAATCAGACTATGCGGCTTAAATGCCCTCACTTAGCCATAGGAGTTTTATAATAAAACATAGGCGCAGCCCCTGGTATACAAATCAGGGTGCTGTCAGCGTCTGATCGGGAAGTACCGATCCTTCGCGAAAGGCGGGAAAAATCTCCAACGATTTGTGACCTCCGAACAGCTGAACGGCTCTCGCCGCATCATGACAGTCAGTTTTCGGCTTTCTCAACTGAGGTGCTCATCCGGTTTAGACCAGGGCACAATCGCAGTAGTTCTCCCTTTACTACCCTAGCCGATGTAGTGGAATGTAGGGTAGCAAGCACAGGAGCCGGGCAACCCAACTATTGACCAAAGATATGATTCGGAGCCAATGCATATAATGCTAAATTCGGGGTGCCGAACTTTTCTATAAGAAGTGTTCGGACTTTGTTGCCGTGTTATGGGGCGATGAGGAGCCCCTGGCGAATATGAAACATACCAGAAATGTACGTATGCTAGAAAATAAGTAATTAAAGGAAAACAGAAGGAGAACAGAGATAGTATCTGGGGCCTTTGAACTTGGACCATGAACTGTTTCCATTATAGTTGGATTAATGCATCAGAGCACATTGATACAAAATAGTGCAATAAGCAACCGGCTATTTGACATGCCACAACCAAAGGAGAGCTGCAGTTGGGTACTGAAAGAAAAAGGTAGAATGATCGCTGGATTGTCCTCTAGGGTTTCCCCGGTATACCTGTGCTCTGTGCCCATCTGGTGTACTTATCCTTTGACAGGACTAGTAATCAGGCCGTCGAAGGGGGCCTGTATAAAAGAAACCTGAAAAAAGGAGAAGGAAATAGTGAAGTTATATGTGAGCCTGGGATCGGTCTAGCCGAACTGTGGATCACGCCAGCTGTGCCTCCGTCGATGCCCATGGAATTTTGAGTGCATAATTATGTATGCGTGGCACGAATGCCACTACCTCATTGGGACTGGGACGGAGGCCGAATTGCTAATCAAGCTCTTGACGAGCCGAGCTGTCCTGTTGCAGTGTGGTCCGGACCCTCTTGGTGGTGTCCAGGGGCTCGGTAGCCAGATTATGGTTCTACTTGAGAAGGCCGCTCTGTACCTCTGCTGCTAGGGCGGCTGTGTGCTCCTCTGTACGGAGGGAGCGTTATGTATTTCCATTAACTGTTATGACGCCGCGTAGACCGGGCATCTTGAGCTTGAGATAAGCATAGTGTGGCACCGCGTTGAATCTAGCGAACGCAGTTCGTCCGAGCAGTGCGTGGTAGCCGCTGCGGAAGGGGACGATATCGAAGATTAGCTCTTCGCTTCGGAAGTTGTCTGGGGAACCGAAGACTACCTCCAGTGTGATTGAGCCCGTACAACGGGCCTCTACGCCTGGTATGACTCCTTTAAAGGTAGTCTTTGTGGGTTTGATTCGTGAGGGATTAATGCCCATCTTCCGTACTGTATCCTGATAGAGCAGGTTGAGGCTGCTACCACCGTCCATTAGGACTCGTGTTAGGTGAAATCCGTCGATGATTGGGTCGAGGACCAGTGCGGCCGAACCACCATGGCGGATACTAGTTGGGAGATCTCGACGATCGTAGGTGATCGGGAATGACGACCATGGATTGAATTTTGGGGCGACTGGCTCTACCGCGTAGACGTCCCTGAGTGCTCGCTTGCGCTCCCTTTTGGGGATGTGTGTAGTGTATATCATGTTCACCGTTTTGACTTGAGGGGGAAATTTCTTCTACCCCCCGATGTTCGGCTGCCGGTGCTCTTCGCCCTCGTCCTCATTTTGTGTGGCACCCCGACTCAGAGCGACCGGTTTACCATGCATTGCCAGCCCAGAGACCATGTCTTCTGGCAACACACAACATCTTGGTACAGAAAACTACCGCTTTATTGATGCTAGCGGATCAGAGTTTATATTACAACCGATGTCGAGGCCAAGCAGCACGCCCGGTGCGGCTGAACAATATGTACATTATTTAGTGAACATAAAGGGGCCTCGATCATAACAAATACGCGGCAGCGGAACAACATCGTAGCGGAAGCTCCATATCACAGGGACACCGATGTGGACACGATCTAGACTCGAGCAGCACTTCTTTCCAACGAGACTTTCCTGAAATCTGGCATGACACGCCAGGTCAGTACATTGAATGTACTTGCAAGCTCACAACAGGCATAATCATAATGGCAAACAATATTATGATAATTAACCAATTAATAATAATGCAACTCTATATGTCCAACATGCTGTGACCATGCTCGAACGTCCCTCGGGACGGACTTACCAACCGTGATCATTCTCGGATAACAAACAAACCACCATCATGGTCTTGACAAGAGTAACTCGTGATCCTTACGGCGATCACAACCACGACCAATATCTGGTCCCGAACATCTCGATGGCCTTTCAGCCATCCTCAACAGTGCAAAGTTCATAACTTAGTGTGCAAATTTTATTAAACGTTGACTCATGGTGGGACCTACTACGAGGCGTCCGTGACCGTGGACTCGGCTATCGATAGATTATACACTCTGCAGAGGTAGCACACTGTACCCACACCACGGAACCCATGGCCTCGCACTCCCATTCGGGTGGACCAATGGCATTCCGACAAAACCCTTCCATTGCCATGACACTCTCCCGGCCACTCCAATCCAATCCCCAACGGGCTAGTCTGGGTGGCCCCGTGTCTACCAAAGACACAACGACCACCGTCGTGGCCAAAACGATCCCACTCGGGGACCCGGTACCATAATCTCAACAACGGGCACACAAGGTTATGCCTGCTTACCGGGCCAGGGTAAGCATGCCATAACCTTCCCTAGTTGGAGGCACCAACCAGAGGCAATGTCAATGGACCGAATCAAGGCCTTCCCACAAAGGCAAATGTGGTTGCACTGGGAAAAACTCGATTCAGTGGCACCATGACCCAGTCAACGATATATTCAAGTTGAGTTATATTCAGGTTCAACTTAAAACGAAAATGACCGGTGTCATAGCATGCCATGAAATGCAAAACTACACATGCATCACATATTAATGAAAATGACTGATTGTCAACCATATTCACACTAAGCATAAACATCAACAACTTATATTATTTCCTTGGTCAGGGTAACTTCACACTTTAACCAAAATATTTTACAGCAAGTTTTATTATTTTCTCATGCAAGAAAGTAACTTCGATTAATTTCTGGCATGCATAGCAAAGATTGTACCACAAACAATTCCTAATTTCTTTACCAACCAAGTTAGGTTCAAACATTCTGTAAGTCAAGTAAAATGGCTAAACAAATGTTTGACAAAATATTTTCTAGCAAATTTTACTATTTTATGTAAGCAAGAAAATAACTTTAATTAACTACTAACATGCATAACAAAATTTATTTTCATCATCACCACAAACAGATCTTAGCTTTGCTTTACCAACTAAGATAGTTTCAACATTCTGTAAATCAAGCATAATAACTAACAAACACTTAGTAGAATAAAAATAACACAATAGTTATTTAAATGCATGGATTAATCATTTCATTCAAGTAAGAAAATCATAAATATTGAAATGACACCATGAAAATGTTGCTGTGGCTTGCCTTAGTGCAGATGAGGTTCACAAGCCTTCTAGTGATCCTCAAGACAAGCCTCACCCCCTGAAAATAATTTTAAGCACAAAAAGAAAATATCAAGAACACTTCTGAAAATCACCAGAAATTCTAAACATCTCAGAAAAATCTCATCTTTGGTGAGTTGCTAGATTTCTTTGCAAAGAACAAAATGCAAAAAGAATCAATTCATTTGGACTTATGGTTGAAGAGTTATGGCTGTTTGAAGCGTTCTGTAAATTCAAATGAATTTGAATAAAAATAAATAAACTGGGGGGGGGGGGGTGACGTCGAAGGCGTAAAGCCCAGGGGCGCCACCACTCTTACCGCTTCGCGCGCGTACAGAGTGGCTGACTAGCGGGCCCCGCTAGTCAGGTGAGGAGGAGGGGGAAAAGGAAACAGAGGGAGTCGCGGCTTCGCCGGAGCTCTCGCCGGTGACGAGGGCTCCTTGGCCAAAACGAGAGGGAGGGATGGAGAGAGGGGATGGAGGCACACCTGCCCGTACCCGTAGCATAGCTAGGGGTGGTCGGACGGCGTCAGAATCGACCTCGCAAGCGGAGGCAGAACGCGGTGGTCGCCGGAGATGAGCAAGACGGCGAGCAGAGGCAACTCTAGGGGCTCCAGGGGGACGGGATGGCTTCACCGGAGAGAGGCGGAGGCCCTGGAAGGGTCGCCCTGGCCTGGGAGGGGCTGGAGCTACTGCGGCGACCAGAGGGGATCGCCGGCGAGCTCGAGCTCGAGGACGGCGGCCCGCGGCCTGCCCGGCCGGGCTACGGCTTCCTACGCGCTTGTGGGGTGTGTGGGAGTGGTGGATGGTGCTCGAGGAGGCTGGAGGCGGCTCCATTTATAGGCGAGCAGATAGGGGGGGGGGTTCAGACTCCGCCGGTGGACACCTGTCCACGGCGCCCGGCGACGAGCGGCGTCAGTGAGAGGGGGAGAAGGCGACGCAGCTCACGCGGCGACTGTTGGCGAACGGGGACGAGCACAGGAACGAGGAGAAGGCGACGAGCACAGTGTGCACCGCACTGTTGGGTTGGCCGGACCGTGCCCGTGCTCGCTGCGGCGAGCTCCGGTGTCGGCGAGCGCCAGGGGGAAGTTAATGGCGTTGAGACGAGGATGGTGGCGAAGTTTGGCACGCTTGGGCAGACGGGGGAAGCGAGCACGCGCGAACAGAGCGCTCGGCGGCACTCAGAGCGCGTCAACACGCAGGCATGGCATGGTGGACACGCGTGGTCGCCGCGCGAACTCTTCCCTCAGGCCAGCCTACGTCCAAAAATCATGTCTGGCATGTTGTTCGTGGTGGTTTTGAAGTTTACCACGCTTTGGTTTGGATCCAGGTGCAGTAGAGGAGTTTTTACATGCCAAGTAAGTTTCTGGTCAGTAACTTTGAGAGGTTACTGAGGTCAAATGGCTAGGAGTTGGGGGCTGTGCTTTTGAGGTTAGCCATGATCTAGGTGAAGATGCACAAGAAAATCCAGGCACAATGGAGCAAGTAAAATGGTAGTTGCTGTAGGAACCACCATTTCTGTCCAAAACAGAAAATATTTTCTGTATCAAAAATATTCCAAAAAGTGATGAAATATTTTTTCTCAGGAAGGTGCCCTAGGTTTCAAAGAGTATTTGTGAATTATCTCAGATTTTTCTGGGCCATAAAAATTGGGGTTGCTTTGGAGCATATAGAACTAGCTAGGGTTTTTGGGAGAAAAATGAATATTTTTCATTTAAGAAAAATATTCCAAAGATTATTTTGGGGTGGATCAGAAGGGGAATGATGATTAGGGAGGGAAATGAAGCACTTGGGTGAAAGCCAAGGGTACCCAAGTGTTTAAGTCCATATGAAAATATTCAAAAACTCCAACTTTCAAATTGACTCCAAATGAAAATCAAGCAAATGAGAGAGGGCAAAAACCAGGCTGTCACATTTTGTGATCCCTTTTCTTTGTTTTCGGCATTTAACTTGCCGGCCTGTTCGAAAATCCAACAGTCTCTGTTGGTATGATTGGCTTGTTTGTCTGGGGTGCCATGTATCTGGCACGGACGATCGAGTATGCGGTCCAGGCTGGATGGTCCCTCATTATTCCTTTTGTAGGGCTTTTTCCGTTGGCCGGACTTGGAGCCACAGAATCTGGCATGAACTGTGGTGTCATCAGTGTTATCGCCGTTGCTTTGATGTTTGTGCCTATTGCGCCGGAGTTTGCCGGTGCTGTTCTTGGCCTCGGAGGGGCCTGCCTCACTGGCTGTGTTTTTACTGCGAGCCAGCCAGCTATCCTCGCCCGCGCAAAAGCGGGTCATGAGTGCCGTAAGGGCTGCCATAGACTTCGGCTTTTCTTGGCTGAGGTAGTGCGCTAGCCATTCGTCACAGATGCTGTGTTTAAAGGCCGCTAGGGCTTCGGCATCCGGACAGTCAACGATCTGGTTCTTTTTGGTTAGGAACCTAGTCCAGAATTTTCTGCCTGATTCTCCAGGTTGTTGAACTATATGACTTAAGTCATCAGCGTCTGGTGGCCGGACATAGGTGCCTTGGAAGTTGTCAAGAAAAGCTTCTTCCAAGTCCTCCCAGCTGCCGATGGAATTTTCAGGCATGCTATTTAACCAGTGCCGGGCTGGCCCTTTTAGCTTTAGTGGGACGTATTTGATGGCGTGGAGATCGTCTCCACGGGCCATAGGGATGTGGAGAATAAAATCCTCGATCCATACTACGGGATCGGTTGTTCCGTCGTATGATTCAATATTGACGGGTTTGAATCCTTCAGGGAATTCATGATCCATTACTTCATCGATGAAGCAAAGAGGGTGCGCGGCGCCTCTATATTGGGCCATATCGCGACGTAGCTCTGATGGAGTCCGTCTGCGGCATTCGGCCCGTGCGTGGTTAGGTTTATCACATCCAAATAGGTAGCTGTCGTCGTGTCTCGAGGCACGTCCTCGCGATTCGCAGATCGATCTTGTATGTCCTTCTCTGCTATCCAGGGTTTGTCGGAGGTCGTACGTGTGACCCCGAATTGTTCCGTCTCTATTTTTACGAGGCGGTGGGGCAGGCTGCTGCTCGGCTTGAGTTGCCACTTTATCACGGCCGCGGGGTGGTCGGTCCGCCGCACTGTCCCGACCACGTGGTGGTCGTTCCGCATTACGCGAGGGAGATATGGGCTCCGGCGCTTCCTCATCGAACCGAGGTAACAATATGCGTTTCGGGTAGCTCTTGGCTGGGCGCTTGAGGCCGTATTCTTCGGCTGCCAGGACATCAGTCCATCTGTCGACGAGCAGATCTTGTTCGGCTTGAAGCTGCTGCTGTTTCTTTTTCAGGCTCCTTGTAGTGGCTATGAGCTGAAGCTTAAAGCGCTTCTGCTCTAGAGGATCCTCAGGCACGATGAAGTCTTCGTTGCCAAGGCTCGTCTCCTCCTCGGAGGGCGGATGGTAACTATCGTCCTCCGAGTCTTCTTCTATGGGCTGTTCGTCTGGGCTGGCATGCCCTGATTCCCGATTGTCAGCGGTTTGTTCATTGGGTTCTTCTGTGTCTTCGGCACCATCTGGAGTGTTGTCGTCTCCTGTGCCAGTGTTGCTATCCCTGCTGCGGCGGGGCTTAGAGCGATGCCGCTGACGACGGCGCTTTGGTTGTGTTTTAGGAGGGTCCTCCTTTGCTGGGTTTTCCTTGTCATCGCCACTATTATTTTTCGGCGTGTCTACCATGTAGACGTCATATGAGGAAGTGGCCGTCCATCGTCCAGTGAATGGCGGGTCCTGGCCTTGCTCCTTGTCGTCATCGTCGTCCATACCGTCGATGTCTTCGGAGCCGTAATCCAGCACGTCGGTTAAGTCTTCGACAGTGCCTATGAAGTGGGTGGCGGGTGGGAAGTTAAATTCAAACCGGACAGAGTTCGGCTGTAAGTCCCCTGCCAGGGACAGGTTCTTAAAAGAGTTTAGGACATCGCCCAAAGGTGAGTGCTGAAAGATGTCTGCGGCGCTGAACTCAAAAATCGGTAACCGATCCAGCTCGGTGTCAGCAGGCGTACGTGGTCCAGAACTTATAGCCGGAGACGAGTCCGGAGTTTCGCTGACGCGAATATTGCAGGGTGTCGAATCTGTGTGCGGCTCCAACACCGCGGAGTCTATGGCCTCGGATGGCACGATCTGCTCCGGCTCTAAGGCCGTTGCAGCAACAGGAACCATCTCCTGGATGTGATCCCATGACAAATTTAAGTCATGTTCATCGGAGCGAGGGGGAGCGCCCGCCGCGGTCTCAAATCCATTGAAGATCAGGTCTCCACGAACGTCCGCGACGTAGTTCAAGCTTCCGAATCTGACCTGATGGCCAGGGGCGTAGCTATCGATCTACTCCAGATGGCCAAGCGAGTTGGCCCGCAGTACGAAGCCGCCGAACACGAAGATCTGTCCGGGGAGGAAGGTTTCTCCTCGGACGGCATCACTACAGACGATCGAAGGGGCCATCGAACCTTTCGTCGACGGCAGAGTGGAACTCTCAATGAAAGCACCAATGTTGGTGTCGAAACCGGCGGATCTTGGGTAGGGGGTCCCGAACTGTGCATCTAAGGTCGATGGTAACAGGAGACGGGGGACACGATGTTTACACAGGTTCGGGCCCTCTCTATGGAGGTAATACCCTACTTCCTGCTTGATTGATCTTGATGAATATGAGTGTTACAAGAGTTGATCTACCACGAGATCGTAATGGCTAAACCCTAGAAGTCTAGCCTATATGACTATGGTAATGAGTATATGCTCTCCGGACTACGCCCTCCGGTTTATATAGACACCGGAGGGATCTAGGGTTACATAGAGTCGGTTACATAAGAAGGAATCTTCATAGTTGGTCGCCTAGCTTGCCTTCCACACCAAGGAGAGTCCAATCCGGACACGGGTATAGTCTTCGGTCTTCATGTCTTCACAGCCCACCAGTCCGGCCCATGGATAACAGGCCGGACGCCCGAGGACCCCTTAGTCCAGGACTCCCTCAAGCGGCTCGGCCGCCATTAATGGAGAAGATGTGAGCGAGGCGAGCGGCTTTTGGATGGAGGTCAAAGAGCTCGCTTCCCTGTGAGCATGGACGGGCTTGCTGCTTGCACGTGTCCCATCGAGCCTGCGAGGTGGACAGGATGCACGCGTCCCGTCGAGCCTGTGCAGCGGACTGCTCGCATGCGTCCCGTCGAGCCTGCACGGCGGACTTCTCGCGCTCGTCCCGTCTAATCAAACAGCTGCACGCACTGCACCGAGTATGATTAAATTTTGGCAGAAAATACAAAGATGAACAATGAACGAGGACAGAGGTAGTACTATCCCATAAAAAAAGAGGGACGCGTGGCCGCACTTAAATGGTTACGGGAACACATGGTTCATATAATACAACCGTTTGCAATATTAACGTGTCAGCTATTTGTTTCAAAAGGACTTCGTTGGCTATTAATGTGTGTGCCTTGTCTCGAACTGGACAATTTTTTACCACGGCATATATGTGCCATGTCATGAAACCATGTCAAGTTTCATGTTTTTGGGTGAGTTTTTGATTTACTGGGATTTAAAAACCGAGATTCTCAACGTTTCAGGATGACGAGAAGTTTGTAATTCATTCTCATTCCTTCAATGAGACCTAAACATGCACCCAATAACACATGTACGATTTTCCACCCATTTTGCATCACTAGAGCATGTGCTTGTAGTTCAAATTTGAATTATGGACTACATTAAATGCCTAGAAAACTCAATTAATATATAAAATGGCCAAACGAACCCTGAACAGTTTCAAATTTTAGCACGACACTCCTGTTATTCTATGTTCCCTATAGAAAACAAAGTTTAAGGCGAGAAGAGGCAGCGATTATCGTTTTGCCCACAAGAGGGGCATGTTTCCCTACCAGAACAGAGGGTTGCGAGAAGCTTCGGTTTGTAAGAGGCTTGTAATATAGCTCGGCCCAAATTGGACAATTATTTTACCACGACATATATGTGCCATGTAGTGACACCATGCCAAGTTTCATGATTTTCTGGTGAGTTTTGGATTTACAGAGATTTAAAAACCGAGATTCTCAATGTTTGTGGCCGAGCCAGGATGCCGAGATGGTTGAATTCATTCCCATTCCTTCCATGGGACCTAAACATGCACCCCAAGGACACATGTACGTTTTTTCTAGCCATTTTGGTATACTGGAGCATGTATTTGTGGTTCAGATTTGAATTATGGACATTAAATGCCTAGAAAACTCAATTAATGAATAAAAAAAGTCAAACGAACCCTGAATAATTTCAAACTTCAACGCGAATCTCCCGTTGTTCTATGTTGCGTGTAGAAGAAAATACAAGGCTAGAAGAGGGACCGATTATCGTTTCGCCCACTAGGGGACACATTTCCCTATCGAAACCACGAGGGTTCTTGCGACAGGCTTCGGTTTGTAATAGGTTTGTAACAAAGCTTGGCCAAGCAATGTTTTTACCACGACATATATGTGCCATGACATGACACCATACCAACTTTCATGACTTTCTGGTGAGTTTTGGATTTATCGGGATTTAAAAACCGCGATTCCAAATGTTTGAGGACGAGCCAGGACGCCGGTACGGTTGTAATTCATTCCCACTCCTTGCATGGGACCTAAACATGCACCCAAGGACACATGTATAATTTTTCTAACCATTTTGTGAACTGGAGCATGTATTTGTAGTTCAGATTTGAATCATGGACATTAAATGCCTAGGAAGCTCAATTAGTGTACAAAAACGCCAAATGAATCCTGAATAGGTTTAGATTTCAGCATGGATATCCTGTCATTTCATGTTGCCCGTAGAAGAAAATACAAGGCGAAAAGAGGCAGTGATTATCGTTTCGCCCATAAGGGGGACACGTTTCCCTATCGGAACCACGAGGCTTCTTGAGAGAAGCTCTGGTTTGTAAGAGGCTTGTAATAAAACTTGCGCCAAAATGGACAAAAAATTTCCTCGATATATATGTGCCATGTCGTGACACATGCCAAGTTTCATGATTTTCGGGTGAGTTTTGGATTTACGGGGATTTAAAAAACCAAAATGTTTTCAAATAACACATGGTTCACTCACGGAAGCCGTGTGCCTACCAAACCGTGGCCGATGCCCCCCTGTTACGCGTGCGATCTGAGTCATGCGTTCAGATTGGCCAGAACCCAAACCCCACGGATCATACGTCTGCATCGTTGGATGCTCCCAGATCGAACGGCAATCCTCATCCCTTTTGATAGCACATGCAGTTCTAGTTGTGATTTTATTTATATGGGTAAGTACTGTGCGCATGCGTCGTGCTAGCTCACGCTTCCTTCTCTACTAAGTTTTCTATATTAATGTTGTTATATATCCAAACACGCTACCGTTTCCCGCCACTCCTCTCATCGGTTTCCCGCCTCTGCTCCCATCGTTTTCCTACTTCCAGTGTCAGTGCTCATTGAAGGCTAGGCGGCGACACACCGACCATGTAAATATCGCATATAGTTTCTAAAAGCACAAATATGTGTGATAGTAGGGAGTAGGTCTCATAGGGTGATCAGCGTGAAAACCCTTAAAGGCAAGGAGGCAATTCTTATCAGCAAGGGGCGGCTTCCCATCCACTAGCCTCGTCGAATAGAACGCACAAGTTAAGCGTGCTCGGGCTGGAGTAGTCTAAGATCGGTGACCCGATGGGAAGTTGCATATCTCAAGCTTCATTTAAACGCTATGACACGGTCATTATAGAGATAAATGTCTCTATAGTGACCTGTCATGGCGATTATATAAACCTTAGGATCCTTGTTTTGCTAATTTGTAGACTATGTTTTTATTGGTTATTTTTTGCTCTAAAAAAATCAAAGAATGATCGACTCTATAGTGACCTGTCATGGCGATTATATAAACCTTGGGATCCTTGTTTTGCTAATTTGTAGACTATGTTTTTATTGGTTATTTTTTGTTCTCAAAAATCAAAGAATGACCGAGATATGTAGGCCCACACAAATTATCCCTTGGACTCAATGCACGAGAAGGGTTTACTCTATGCTCCATGTGCTATGTTAGAGCAAATCAAGTTTCAGCACATGCGTTGGACGGCACCCGGCCTCTACCCCCCTCATCCGCCTCGAAGTTGCGTTCCCGACATCATACGTCTTTAACCTGGCCGCGGGGGGTACGATGTTCAGTTTGTAATGTTACTGATGTAGTTGGTGTCCCATCGAACTTGTGCTTTCGGGATTTGAACAAATCACACACCCGACCCATACATTTTTTTGGGTCGCATGCAGGGTATAGGGGGCCAAGTGTTCTGATCGAGCATGTCTCCCTTTCGCGGTTTATAGACGCCGCATATGTGTGGGCTCCCCGAGGTATATATATTATCCTTGACCGATAACGAGGGGGCCCCACACAATCTATCCCTTTGACCCAACATATGAGAAGGGTTTGACCATGATGGTTTCCTATTGCTATGTGTG
The DNA here is from genome assembly GCF_002575655.3 of Aegilops tauschii subsp. strangulata. Lineage (NCBI taxonomy): Eukaryota > Viridiplantae > Streptophyta > Magnoliopsida > Poales > Poaceae > Aegilops > Aegilops tauschii. Next base: position 608,655,337 of record NC_053041.3, on the reverse strand, counting down.
CCATGTTAGACCAAATAAAGTTTGAGTGCATGCATTGGAAGACACCCCCCGCCTCCTCGAAGCTGGAAAACCGACATCGTACGTATTGAACCAGGCTTGGGGTCGGGTACGGTGTTTGGTTTGTAATGTAGTTGGTGGCCCATCGAAGTTGTGCATTCGGGATTTAAACACATCACACACCACCGTACCCATACATATTTTCGGGAAGCATGCAGTGTATACGGGGTCTTCTGATCGACCACGTCTCCCTTGTGCGGTTTTTTGTGCCAACACGCATATCTGTGGGATCCCTGAGTGTATACATATCATCCCTTTGACCGATAACGAGGGTTATGTGTTGGCAATTGATGTGTGATAGAACTACGTCGGTATTTTCCCAAAGAGGAAGCGATGATGCAGCACAACAACGGTAGGTATTTCCCTCAGTGATGAGACCAAGGTTATCGAACCAGTAGGAGAACCACGCAACACTACATGAACGGTATCTGCACACAAATAACAAATACTTGCAACTCGACGTGCTAAAGGGGTTGGCAATCCCTTTCGGGTAACGGCGCCAGAAATTGGCAAAAGGATGTGAGAAAGTTGTAATAAGTTGATAGATTGAACGCCAAATAAAATAAAGTGCAGCAAGGTATTTTTGTATTTTTGGATTAATAGATCTGAAAATAAAAGCAAAGGAAAATATATCGCAAAGGCAAATATATTAAAGAAGACACCCGGGGGCCGTAGATTTCACTAGTGGCTTCTCTCGAGAAAAATAGCAAACGATGGGTGAACAAATTACTGTTGGGCAATTGATAGAACTTCAAATAATCATGACTATATCCAGGCAATGATCATTATATAGGCATCACATCCCAGATTAGTAGACCAACTCCTGCCTGCATCTACTACTATTACTCCACACATCGAGCGCTATCCAACATGCATCTAGTGTATTAAGTTCATGGAAAAATGGAGTAATGCAATAAGAACGATGACATGATGTAGACAAGATCTATTTATGTAGAAATAGACCCCATCTTGTTATCCTTAATGGCAATGATATATACGTGTCGGTTCCCCTTCTGTTACTGGGATCAAGCACCGTAAGATTGAACCCATCACAAAGCACCTCTTCCCATTGCAAGATAAATAGATCAAGTTGGCCAAACAAAACCCAAATATCGGAGAAGAATACGAGGCTATAAGCAATCATGCATATAAGAGATTCAAAGAAGACTCAAATAACTTTCATGGATAAAAAGATAGATCTGATCATAAACTCAAAGTTCATCGGGTCCCAACAAACACACCGTAAAAAGAGTTACATCATATGGATCTCCAAGAGACCATTATATTGAGAATCAAAAGAGAGAGAGGAAACCATCTAGCTACTAACTACGGACCCGTAGGTCTACCAAGAACTACTCACGCATCATCGGTGAGGCACCAATGGGCATGATGAACCCCTCCGTGATGGTGTCTAGATTGGATCTGTGGTTTCTGGAACTTGCGGCGGCTGGAATTGATTTTCGTCGACTCCCCCTAGGGTTTCTGGAATATTGGGGGTATTTATAGAGCAAAGAGGCGGTGCAGGAGGCCACCGAGGTGGGCATGATAACCCACAAGTATAGGGGATCGCAACAGTTTTCGAGGGTAGAGTATTCAACCCAAATTTATAGATTTGACACAAGGGGAGCCAAAGAATATTTGAAGGTATTAGCAGCTGAGTTGTCAATTCAACCACACCTAGAGATTAATTATCTGCAGCAAAGTGATCAGTAGCAAAGTAGTTTGATAGTTTTGATAGTAGTAATAGTAGCAACGGTAACAATAACAGTGATAGCAGTATTTTGTAGCAAGTGTAACAGTGACGATAGCAGTTGTAACTTAGCAAGAACAATATATGATAAATTCGTAGGCATTGGATCGGTGACTTGTTGGATGATATTAATCATGTGACAGTTATAACCAAGGGTGATACGGCACTAGCTCCAGTTCATCGATATAATGTAGGCATGTATTCCGTAAATAGTCATACGTGCTTTATTAAAAGAACTTGCACAACATCTTTTGTCCTACCCTCCCGTGGCAGCGGGGTCCATATTGGAAACTAAGGGATATTAAGGCCTCCTTTTAATAGGGAACCGGAACAAAGCATTAACACATAGTGAATACATGGACTCCTCAAACTACGGTCATCACCGAGAGTGGGCCCGGTTGTTGTCACTCCGGGGTTGTCGGATCATAACACGTAGTAGGTGACTATAACTTGCAAGATCAGATCTAGAACATGGATATAATGATGAATTCATAAACGGTTAAGATCTGAAATCATGGCACCCGGGCCCAAAGTGACAAGCATTAAGCATAGCAAAGTCGTAGCAACATCAATCTAAGAACATAGTGGATACCAGGGATCAGGCCCTAACAAAACTAACTCGATTACATGATGAATCTCATCCAACTCCTCACCGACCAGCGAGCCTATGAAGGAATTACTCACTCCCAGTGGGGAGCATCATGGAATTGGCGATGGAGATTGGTTGGTGATGACGAAGAACGAAGATCCCCCTCTCCGGAGCCCCAAACTGACTCTAGATCTGCCCTCCCGAGGAAGAACAGGGCTTGGCGGCGGCTCCGTCTCGTGGAACGCGATAATTCTTTCTCCCCCATTTTTTTCTGGAAATATGTGATTTTATAGCGTTGGAATCAGGGTTTGCGGGGCCACCAGGTGGGTACAACCCACCTGGGCGCGTTAGGAGAGGGGGCGCGCCCTGGTGGGTTGGGCCCACCCAGGGGCCCCTCTCTGGTGGGTCTTGGCTCCAGTAATTCTCTTTTATTCCATAAAAAATCCTCGCAAAGTTTTGTTTCATTCTGAGAACTTTTATTTTTGCACAAAACAACACCATGGTAGTTCTGCTGAAAACAGCATCAGCCCGGGGTTAGTTTCATTCAAATCATGCAAATTAGAGTCCAAAATAAGAGGAAAAGCGTGAGAAAAAGTAGATACATTGGAGGTGTATCAACTCCCCCAAGCTTAATCCTTTGCTTGTCCTCAAGCAATTCAGTTGATAAACTGAAAGTGAGAAAGAAAAACTTTTACAAACTCTTTTGCTCTTGTTTGCATAAATAAGCTTAAACAGCATTCAGGTTTTCAGCCAGCATTATAACTAACCATGTCAACAATAACATTTAAAGATTATATTAACTCATATCAATGACATAATCAGCTAGCGAGCAATAATAAGATATCTCAAACGGCAACACGTTGTCAAAACAACCATGATATAATATGACAATAGTGGTATCTCGCTAGCCCTTTCTGAGACCGCAAAACAGAAATGTAGAGCACCTCCAAAGTTCAAGCAGCGACTCGACATTGTAATTCATGGTAGAAAAGATCCAGTCATGATGCACCCAACATTAGCTACACACAATGCATAAATCGTGACAGCTATGCTCTCTCAGTTTCTAGCGCTTGTTTTAGAAGGTGATGACACAACATAAAAGTAAATAGAAAGTCCCTTTGCAGAGGGAAGCGGTGATTTGCAGAGGTGCCAGAGCTCAAGTTTTAAAAACAGAGATAAATGATATTTTAAGACATGCACCCTTCTTATTCACTTCACGACCATCAGTTATCAACATCTTCCATGCTAAGCACGCTAGTGGAGGTTCCCAAGCGATAAAAGTAAACGTTTTGACTCCATTGGGAGTTTTTGTTCGATTATTTAAGAGATTAACTCTTTTTCATGTTTGCAGTTTGGGACTGGGCATCCCTATTACCGCCCATTTTCTCGTGCGATGGCGAGTGAATAAACACTCGACCTGAGAATAACCCGCTTAGCATGGAAGATATCGACCACCTCCTGTTGTTCCATGAACGATCCAGGCACACAAAAAGGATAATTTTTAGAAGTTTTTAGAGGTGGCACATGCAAATTTACTTAGGACGGCAGGGTAATACCGTATATAGGTAGGTATGGTGGACTCATCTGGAATAACTTTGGGTTCAAGGTTTTTGATGTACAAGCAGAATTCCCACTTGGTACAGGCGAAGGCTAGCAATTAGATTGAGAAGTGGCTAGCTAGAGAGCAACAACGATCATAACCATGCATTATGCATAAGTAACATTGGACACTAGCATGAGTAGGATATGAACACCATGAACATAAATATCATAGAGGCTATGTTGGTTTTGATTCAACTACATGCATGAACATGTGCCAAGTCAAGCCACTTGAACATTCAGAGGAGGATACCATATCATCATACTACATCACAATCATTTTAACGCTATGTTGATATCCAAGATAAATCATGTCGGGGAAACGACACCTATGGGATCACGGGAATCCCTGCTACGGTTGGCGGGGCGCGGGGCCGTGAGAAGAGCAGGTTTAGGAGTCAGAACACGATTCGTTTACCCAGGTTCGGGCCACGAGAATGCGTAATACCCTAGTCCTGCTTTGGTGTGTATTTGAGAGAGTTTTTGAGCTCTCGAACTAGCTATGGTGGCTGCGTAGTCCAAAAGAGCCCTATCCCTCTCCAGTATGCCATGGGCCTCCTTTTACAGTCGAAAGGGGCTGCCACAGTGGCACAAAGGACGTGGAAAGGTCTACAGTGCTGCGAGCTTATTGCCCGTATTACAGGACAAGACGCATTTAATGCATCGCTTAGGTGTCCCTTAGCTTCATCAGGGACGGGAACGAGGCCCGTCCCGTCCGTCACCGCCTCGCCTTGCTTCGACACGCGCCCAGGCCAGCGATGCATGCGGCGCCATGTAGGCAGGCAGGCAGCTGAGGTGGCAGGGCCTTCACGAAGATCTGCATGCCACCACAGGTGCTTGCTGGGTTGGTGTAGAGGCCGCCCGTCGCCATGCAGGTGCCTGCCCAGCTGGTTGAGCTAACAGCTGCATGGGAACGGTGGTGGAGTCTTGGCAGGCGTGGGCCTGGCTATGGCCCTGCTGACGTCTTCGGCAAGGGTCCTACCGGGGGCCCGACAAGGGTCTTGCCGTGGCGTGCAGTCGTCCCCGGCAAGGCGCTTGCCGGGGGCCTTGTGGATTCCCTCGGCTAGGATCCCGCCGAGGGTCGCCGTCTTCTGGTTCTCATCTGATCTCGGGTATTTATGATGTTGACGAAGATCTGCATGCCACCGTAGAGGTTCCTCCCGAGCCCTAGTTCCAGTACAGTTGTTGGCGGCGTTTGGAACCTTTGGGCTCAAGGGTGGCCCGCTCTGCTGGCGTTTGGGCAAGTTGCCCCGGCAAGGTTCTTGCCGGGGCCGCGCAGGCCGCCCCGGCAAGGATCTTGCCGGGGGAGTCCACCTCGCCCCCTTGTTCTTTGTGTCTCTGATCTTGGCATTGCTTTCGGTCGCCTTGTGCCTTCGGCTTCTCTCCGGCTTCCCTCCTTTGCCCTGCTAAGTGTGGCCGCGGCGCGTGGCTCTGACTGCCCGTGCACAAGTAAAGGGGTCAAAAGGAGAGCCCCTACTTTTGTACACCGACAGGAGCCCCCGGGTCTGGGCAACACATAAGCGCGATGCGTTGTTGGGCCAGGCCTAGAACGGTGCGCGGGCATTCGGGGCGGGATTTTACTGCAGTAATTTTTCGCCCGCTGCGCTTCCCCATGACCCACGTTGAACGCGCGATGTGGAGGGTTGAGCGTGACGTGGGGGTCATGCGTGGGGCGGTTCCCGCACGCATGCGTCACATCACAGTTAATGGGAAAAGAGGCGGCCCGCGCCTTCCCCGTAAAAGGGAATAACCGCGGGCGCGCTGCTCATTTACCCCGTGTATCTTCCTCAATCTCGGAACCGCCGTCCCCTTCTCCTTCCTTCCCAAGCTTTCGCCTTTGCTCGCCACCACTGTGTCTTCGCTGTCTTCTGTCCCTTGCTCCCCGCAGCCGCCATGGCACCCAAGACCAGCAGAGGCAAGGGAGTGGCCAAAGACGCCGGGATGAGCGAGCCGCCGGAGAGCGAGTTGGCGGCACGACGGACGCAACTCGCCCACTTCCCCTCGACGGTCGACGTGTTCGAGCTCTGGGACTGCTTCAAGCCCCTATGGGGGTGCAAGATGGGGGGGAGACGACGGGGCATCCAGCCACGCGTGTCATCCCCGCCAATTGCGCCGAGGCCGCCCCGAATCGGTACCCGTTCTTCGTCGATTACGTTTCTTGCGGCCTTTGCCCCCCTTTCTCCGATTTCTTCAATGATATCATGCACACATTTGGCTTCCACCTTCTGGATTTTACTCCAAACGCCGTGGCATGTATGGCTCTGTTCGCCCACCTCTGTGAGGGCTTCACCGAAGTTTTTCCCAACACGGCACTCTTCCGCCATTATTTTTACCCCCACATCCAGAAGGGAGGCGCCATTTCTGGCTGCCTCACCTGGATCCCAAGGTCCAAAGGGACGTACCCGGAGGGTGCCCAGAAGGAGAGGTGGGAAGAATGTCGGGGCCGGTGGTGCTGGATTGAGGAGGACGATCCACAGGAGTTCTGCCGGGTCCGCCAGGCGCCGCCGGTCCGCAGGAACGACTGGGGCGACGTCGACGCCCAGGACGACAAGATCGAGATCACCACCACCAGGATCCACCGCCTCACCATTGCCGGGCTTACCCTGGAGATGATTGGGGCGGATTTCCTCCGCCGCCGAATCGCTCCTCTGCATAACAAGGGGAGGCCGGCCTGGCTTTTCACGAATGCCGCCGACATCATGAGGCTTCGCCCCGGCCTCGACCAAAACTTCACGGTGATGGGGCACGCTCACTTTTGCCAGCGGATCTTTTGAGCTTGACGTGAACCGCGAAGGCTGGGCCGAGAGGTCCGGCAAGGCTGCGAAGGCCGGCAAGGTCGTCAAGGGGCCCTTGTTTGGGTTGCCGGCGGGAGTGGTCCCGCTAAGCAACAACTCGCGCCAGACCGACATCATCGCCATGATGCCGGACTTCAACGCGCACGGTCCCGTCCAAAATTGGGCCCCGCCACCGGAGGAGCAGGTGCAGGAGTTCTTTGACACCCTGGAGGAGAAGTACGTCAGCGCCGAGCGGCGGCTCGTCCAGTACACCACCGAGGCGGAGCTGGACTACATTGCTGCTAGGGCGGCGGAGGCAGAGCTCGTCAGGGAGGCCGGGAGGGCTGGCGGCATGGAGGACAAGGCCGCGGCAGAGGCGGAGGAGAAAGAGCTCGCCCAGTGGGGCGGAGGCCGCTGGGGAGGCCAGCAGCGGCGGCACCGGGGCTCCTCTCATCAAAGATGTGGCCGACGAGTCATCGTCGGAGGAGGCCGAGGCTGCCGACCCTCCGGCCACGGGAAGAGGGCGAGTCCTGCGGCGGGCCACCTCTGGCAAGCCGGTACGGCCCGGCAGGGCCGGACAACCGCGGCAACCCCAGGAGGGGTCCACGCGCCAGACAAGGGCCACGACGGCGAAGAAGTTGGTGAAGGCCGCGGTGGCGAAGAAGAAGGCAACCACCTCTGCTTCGTCCAAGCGTCCACGAACCCCATCGGCTTCCCCTCATCCCGCAGATGATGATGCGGGGGTTGTCTTCGACTTTGGATCCCTTAGTCCAAGAAGGAAGAGGAAGGCAACATAGGAGGAGGTGGATGACGAGTAAGTATCATGTTCTTTTCGTCATCTCCGTCCCCTCAATATGTGTCGCTTGTCTTGATCTGTTCTTCTTCTTTGCAGGGATGCGGAGACACTGGCCCAGAGGGTGAAGAGGCCAGGGCTTCGGCGAGTGGCCAGCCCCCGGCAGGTACTTCTGGTACACCGCTTGTGGTGTTGAGCAGCCCAGCAGCCCCCAGCGTAAGTTCACCACTCACCCCTCGTCGAAGTGTGTTGGGGGCACGATCTCATGGTGCTGACCTTGCCGTGGTTGCAGGAGGAGGACAGCAGTAGGAGGAGCCATAGAGGGCTATCCCCAACACGCCGCCCCCATCAACCACGCCGCCCCGAGGGGCGTCCCCGACAAGTGCACCAAGCACCGAGCCCATGCACACGGAGGAGGAGGAGGAGATCCCTGGCGCTGGTGGCTTTGCATCAGCGCCAAATGTTGGCGGGGAGGGGACCTCTGCTTCCCAGCCCGGCATGGGTAAGTCACTCGCCTTCCGTCCCTGCTCTTTCTGAATCTTGGTCCCAGCCTCGCCTCATCCCCTTCTCAGTATCCAGATCCCCCCTCGGCGGACCCAGAGGACATAGACACCGTCATCGAGGACGTTGCCAAGGCCGCCGAGGCGGAGGCCGAGAAGATCGCCGCCAAGGAGGCCGCCAAGGGTGCTGCCGAGGGCGCCGCCAAGGGGCCTGCCGGGGAACCCGGCAAGGGGCCTGCCGGGGAGCCCGGCAAGTCCTCTACCGAGGAGGAGGTGGTCGATGACCAGCCTTCTTCCTCCGCTGCCTCTGGCTCTGGCAGGTATCTGAAGGTAGATGACGACCTTTTCGTCCACCTTCCAGGGGTGTCGAACTCCAGGGCGCCCATCGAGGGAGAGCTGTTCGACGAGGAGGTGCTTGCCACCGCCGGGCTCGAGGTTGTTGACGAACCGAGCACCGGCGGTGACGGTTCTCAGGAGGAGCGGCTTCTCCAGGCCATGGGCGCCAATTTCCGGAAGCTCCAGGCGCTCCACCGCGCCCACCTGGACAAGGCCAAGTCCAGGATGGCAGTGGTGGACAAGGCGGAGGCGGACCTCAAGGTGCGCGTCGCCGAGACGCAGACTTGGTTCCGCCAGGCTTGTGAGGAGCAGAAGGTTGCCCAGGGCAAGCTGGCCAAGCGCGACGTGGAGCTCACCATGAAGCGGGCCGGCATCGAGAAGGCCCAGGAGACGGCGGAGAGCTTGGCCGCCACAGACGAGGCCGCTCGGACCCAGCACCAGGCCGCGCTGAACTCCCAGGAGGGGGACCTTGCCGCGCGTGAGGATAAGCTTGCCGCAGCGCTCCACTGCAAGGATGAAGAGGTGGAAAAGCTCGTCATGCAGCGGACCCAGGAGCTGGAGCAAAGGCACAGAGAGGCGCTCGATGCCCAGGCTCTGGTTCACGCCGGCAGGGTGAAGGAGCTGGAGGTGGAGCGGGACGGGCTGAAGGACCAGGTCCTGAAGCTGGCCAAGGAGAAGGACACGCTCAACGGTGCCTTGGTAGAGGCGCCGGGCGCAGTCCTCGGCAAGGCTGAGGAGCTCTCCAAGGCCAACGGCTCCATCAAGGACCTAAAGCTGAAGCTGGAGGGCCTTGAGGAGACGCTTGCAGAGGTCAGGGCCCGGGAGGAGACCCTGACCAAGAATCTGGAGGAGGAGAAACTACTGCGGAAGAACGAGGCCGCCAACCACAAGGATTTCGTGGAGGGCGAGAACCGCTGGATCCGCCGCCTCGTGGATGTCGCCGACAGGATCACCACGCAGCTGGCTACCATGGGATGCCAAATGTGAGGTACGCCCCAGAGCGCAGCGGGACTCCCAACGCCAAGCTGACCCTCTTCTTCGAGGGTGTCCTCGGGGCCCTGCAGCAGCTCCACTCCAATCGGGCGGCCTATCTGGCCGACGAGTCCCGGAAGCTTTGCCGGAGTGCCATGACCAAGGTCCTCACCAAGGTGGCGTACGGGTACCCCGACCTCGACTTCGACGCCACGCTGGAGAGCTTGCCGGAGGATGCTGACCTCGCACCGCTCAAGGAGCGTATCAAGCCCATCATCAGCGGTATCGACGGAATTCAGAGGGTGGAGGGCCAGCGCCGGGATTAGGCAGCCCGTTTCTTATCGCCGCTGCAGGTTCATGGCCAAGACAATTTCTATCTTTAGTTAGAACCGCGGCGGCAATTGATGTAATATAACTCTGCAGTACTTTTGATATTATGCATGTTATTTTCCTGTTCGATTTTCCTTTGTATGTCCACCCTACGTTAACCGGGTAGGCTTGCCGGCGCGTAAACCCAGGGCGGCGTCTTGAGGACGGATCCCCAATGGCCTGCCAGGTGTGCTTGCTACCAAGCGAACCACCTTACCGCCCTTAACGCGGCCGCTCGAACTGTCGAGCTTGACTCGAGTCAGAATTGAGAGCGTTTCCAATTACGGATGGCTACCCTGCCACTCTCGACGCGGCCGCTTGAGCTGTTGAGCGGACTCGAAACAGAACAAGGGCCTTGCCAATCGCGGAAGGGCCCCTTTGCGTGCAGGTTTTCCATACAAAGAACGAGATCTCCGAGGGGAATAACCTTATATAAAAAGGAAAATATTTAATGTTCGGCATGACTTAGCTTTCCTGTCGCCGTGCTGGCATCCTTCGCGCTTGCAGACAGCGCCGTTCTCTTGGCCGTCCTCTTCTCTAGAAGCCATGGCCACGAGGAACTGCTAAGCTGGCTGCTAAACCAGATTCTCGCAACTGCGCCCCCTACCTGGCGCGCCAAAGATGTCGGGGAAACGACAACTATGGGATCACGGGAATCCCTACTACGGTTGGCGGGGGGGGGGGGGGTCGTGAGAAGAGCAGGTTTAGGAGTCAGAACACGATTCGTTTACCCAGGTTCGGGCCACGAGAATGCGTAATACTCTAGTCCTGCTTTGGTGTGTATTTGAGAGAGTTCTTGAGCTCTCGAACTAGCTATGGTGGCTGCGTAGTCCAAAAGAGCCGAATCCCTCTCCAGTATGCCATGGGCCTCCTTTTATAGTCAAAATGGGCTGCCACAGTGGCACACAGGAGGTGGAAAGGTCTACAGTGCTGCGAGCTTATCGCCCGTATTACAGGACAAGACACATTTAATGCATTGCTTAGGTGTCCCTTAGCTTCATCAGAGATGGGAACGAGGCCCGTCCCGTCCGTCACTGCCTCGCCTTGCTTTGACACGCGCCCATGCCAGCGATGCATGCAACATCATGTAGGCAGGCAGACAACTGAGGTGGCGCGGTGGCAGGGCCTTCACGAAGATCTGCATGCCACCACGCAGGTGCTTGCTGGGTTGGTGTAGAGGCCGCCCGTCGCCATGCAGGTGCCTGCCCAGCTGGTTGAGCTAGCAGCTGCATGGGAACGGTGGTGGAGTCTTGGCAGGCGCGGGCCTTGCTGTGGCCCTGCTGACGCCTTCGGCAAGGGTCCTGCCGGGGGCCCGTCAAGGGTCTTGCCGTGGCGTGCAGTCGTCCCCGGCAAGCGCGCCTTGTGGATTCCCTCGGCTAGGATCCTACCAAGGGTCGCCGTCTTCTGGTTCTCATCTGATCTCGGGTATTTATGATCTTGACGAAGATCTGCATGCCACCGCAGAGGTTCCTCCCGAGCCCTAGTTCCAGTACAGTTGTTGGCGGCGTTTGGAACCTTTGGGCTCAAGGGTGGCCCGCTCTGCTGGCGTTTGGGCAAGTTGCCCCGGCAAGGTTCTTGCCGGGGCCGCACAGGCCGCCCCGGCAAAGGATCTTGCCAGGGGAGTCCAACTCGCCCCTTGTTCTTTGCGTCTCTGATCTTGGCGTTGCTTTCGGTCGCCTTGTGCCTTCGGCTTCTCTCCGGCTTCCCTCCTTTGCCCTGCTAAGTGTGGCCGCGGCGCGTGGCTCTGACTGCCCGTGCACAAGTAAAGGGGTCAAAAGGAGAGCCCCTACTTTTGCACACCGACAAATCATTATTCACTCCTAGCTACTTATGCATGGCATGAGAAACTATAATCTCTAATTGTCATTGCAAACATATTTAATCATAATGGGCTGAATCATGGATACTAGGTTAAACATATTTACACAAACAGGACAAGTCGAGTTCATACCAGTTTCTCTTTGCCACGGCCAGTTCATCGAATATCATCATTATTGCCTTTCACTTGCATGACCGAATGATATGAAAATAATAATAGTGCAAGAGTGCCATGGACTAAGCTGGAATCTGCAAGACATTTTATTCAACATGAGAAGACAAGGTAAAATATGCTCTTATTAGTTCAACAGTTATTCATATGAGAGCCACTCAACATTCTCATCATGGTCTTCTCCTTGGTAAGACTCGAATAAAAAGAAAAGAAGTTTAGAGAAACATACTGAAATATTTTTGGAGTTTTTGGTTTTCTTGAACAAGCAAATAAAAAGGGAAATGCAAAAATGAGAGAAACTATTTACACAGGAAAGCTCCCAACAAGCAAAAGAAGAATAAGGAAATCTTTTTGGATTTTATTTTTAGTTCTACTACTAAGCATGCATAGAAAGTAAATTACTACAACTATTTTTTTTGGTTTTTCTAAAGTTTTTCAAACACACAAGAAGAAAGCAAGAAAATAAATCTAAGCATGGATGATAAAATGAAAAAGTGTGAACACCGACAAGTAGAATGATATGAGTGAACATGAATATAATGTCAGTGAGAACACGTACTCCCCCAAGCTTAGGCTTTTGGCCTAGCTTGGTAGTAGATCAGTAGCTTGGATAATAGTCAGTGTGGTAGCTCACGGAGGCTCTTGGTGCGGACGCCTCGGCCTGTCGTGCTGCCACCACTGCCGCGTTATGAGCTTGGGCCTCACTCTCAAGAAAAAAATATCTTCCCTTGCTGTTATAGTCAAAAAGAGTAGGCGCAGGCAAATATGTGTCCACAACATGTGATTGGTTAAACAACAGATTATAAGTGAGGTTATCAACCTTTCCCTTGAGAATCTTATGCTCTTTTAAGGTGTCAAAGTCTAAATACTGCGTAGGTAGGAGGGGATCAAAGGGTAAAGGTGAAACACCCAGCCCTCGTGCTAAACGCGTGGCGTAAATTCCACCATAGAACCAGCCACTGTTAGTGTTATGCTGAAGTCTACGTCCGACAATCGCTCCAAGGTTGTAATTCCTTTCACCGGTGAGAGCGGTGCGTATGAGGCTCAAGTTTGAAGGACAAAGTGTACTACAGTCTTGCTTGCCTACTATACATTTCCCGTTGAATAATGCAAACCACTGAACTGCAGGAAAATGAATGCTCTTTATTCTACCTTGTGTCACTCCCCTCTTTTCACCGTAACAAATACTAGTCAAGAAAGATTCGAACTCAGCCTTTGGTGGTTCGTCAAGCGAACCCCAAAATGGAAGTTCGCAATGGTAAGCAAAGTTCTCTAGTGGAATAGTAAATGGATTATCATAAAGCATAAACGACACCCTAGACTCACGTGGAAAATATTTAAATCCTTTGACAAATGATTCAGTGAGAAGTTGGCGTTGTTCATACTTATTTGAAAGGTAGGGACCGAGACCGGCATTATGAACATATTTCTCAAATTCCTCCTTAATGCCCACACGCACCATATAATCATCGCAAGGCCATAAGCATGTTTTGGTGGTAGCATCTCGTGTGGAACTTTCACTTGGCTCAACACAAGACCGGCGGGCAGAACTGTCACTAGAAGATGCCCCTGAGGATCGCCTCCTCGAAGAACTCCTTCCAAATAAGTTCATCATGTCCGCGTACAATTTTCCTATGAACAAAAAATCTGAATTTTTAGTTCACAAAATTTTCCCAACAAAACTTCACAAAATTGATAGCAATTACTCATAGGGATACATAGAGGCCATAGCAAGCATTCAAACTACTTAGAACATTAAGAATTCAACATGCAAGCTCATCTACGGCAGCACCAAGAGTAGCTAATTATTCAAAGTATAAACTACTAAGACAAAAACTAATTGGACAAACGGTGCAGTCACATACCAAGCAACAATCCCCTGAAACAGTTTCGGAAACAGAGCTTCAAGCAAAGAGATCGTAATCCGCAGGTTTGAGCTCAAGAACACGGAAGAGAGAGCAATGGAGATTTTTTTTCTTGAGGTAAGTGATGATGTGGGCTAAAGAGATAAGTGAGGGGGCCCACGTGGGGACCACAACCCACCAGGGTGTGCCTGGGGGTCCCGGCGCGCCCAGGTGGGTTGTGCCCACCTGGTGCACCTCCCTCTGGTATTATTTGCACCAAAAATTCAGAAATATTCAGAAAAAATCATATAAAATTTTCAGCGCATTCTTAGAACTTTTATTTTTGGGTCATTTTTAATTGCACGAGAATTTCAGAAAACAGACATAACATGTTTTATTTTTTAGCTAATAAAAACAGAAAACAAAAGGGTAGGACAGAAGGTAGTGCTTACTAAATTCATCAACTTCATACGCTAAAAAATGATTCATTAATAAGGTTGATCAGGTCTTATTAACAGCCACTTTCGATTAGCATGAAACCGAAGAACTTTCGTAAATCACTAAGTTACCTCAATGGGGATATGCATCTCCCCAACAATAAGCATTTCATATTTCTTTTTGACAGTAGGTAGAGGTATTTGAAAACTTCCAATAGTGATTGTCTGAGATTTTTCAATAACACTAATACCATTCACTTGGAATTGTTTCTTCGGAAAGTGCACCGTACGCTCATTACCATTAATATGAAATGTGACCTTGCTTTTTATTGCAATCAATAATAGCCCCTGTAGTATTCAAGAAGGGTCTACCAAGGAGAATCGACATGTTGTCGTCCTCGGGCATCTCAAGTATAACAAAGTCAGTCAAAATAGTAACATTAGCAACAACAATGGGCACATCCTCACAAATACCGATAGGTATGGCAGTTGACTTATCAGCCATTTGCAAAGATATTTCAGTAGGTGTGAGTTTATTCAAGTCAAGTCTTTTATATAAAGAGAAAGTCATAACACTAACACCAGCTCCTAAATCACACAAAGCAGTTTTGACATAATTCTTTTTGATAGAGCAAGGTATAGTTGGTATTTCCAGATCTCCAAGTTTTTTAGGTACTCCATCTTTGAAATTATAATTAGCAAGCATAGTGGAGATTTCAGCTTCCGGTATTTTTCTCCTATTAGTGATGATGTCTTTCATATACTTTGCATAAGGAGGCATTTTCAAGATATCAGTCAAGCGAGTACGCAAAAAGACTGGCCTCAGCATTTCAGTAAAGCATTCAAATTCTTCATCATCATTATTTTTAGTTGACTTGGGTGGAAAAGGCATAGGTTTTTGAACCCATGTTTCTCTTTCTTTACCGTGTTTTCTAGCAATGAAGTCTCTTTTATCATATCTTCTATTCTTAGGTTGTGGGTTATCAAGATCAACAGGTGGTTCCATCTCAACATCATTATCTGGTTCTTTTTCATTTGGTTGAGCATCTTCATGAACGTCATCTTTATCTTTTTCATTATCACTAGGTGGATGTTCATTACCAGATTGAGTTTCAGCATGAGAGATAGAAATTTCATTTTCATTATCATGAGGTTTTTCTATTTCAGGTTCACTAGAAGCATGCAAAGCCCTATCATTTTTCTTTTTATTTTTCTTTTTAGTAGGACTAGGTGCAGTAGTTTTATTTCTTTGTGAATCTTGCTCAATTCTTTTTGGGTGTCCCTCAGGATAAAGAGGTTCCTGAGTCATTTTACCTCCTCTAGTTGTAACTCTAATAGAAAAGTCATGCATATTATTATTCATTTCATCAAGCAATTCTCTTTGTGATTTAGCAACTTGTTCCAACTGAGTTTGAACCATAGAAGCATGTTTTCCAACACCTCTAACATCATTTGAAATTCTAAACAACAAGTCACTCAAGCGAGCAATCATATCAGAGTTATATTTCAATTGTTTCATAACATTTGCATTGAAGTGATCTTGTTTTCTAATGTAGTTTTCAATCTCATAAAGCATTGACTAGGATGCATATTGTGAGGATTATCATTTTCATTGAACTTCATAAGAGAATTTACCTCTACCACCTTAGGAAGTGGTGGTGTATCAAGCCCATGTATTTCTTTAATAGGAGGTAAATTTTTAACATCCTCATCTTTAATACCTTTTTCCTTCATAGATTTCTTTGCCTCTTGCATATCTTCAGGACTGAGATATAATATACCCCTCTTCTTTGGAGTGGGTTTAGCCGGTGGTCCAGGAAGAGTCCAATCATCATAATTTTTCAATATGTTATTCAATAATTCTTCAGCTTGTCCAACAGTTCGTTCCCTAAAAACACAACCAGCACAACTATCTAGGAAGTCCCTAGAAGCATCGGTTAGTCCATTATAGAAGATATCAAGTATTTCATTTTTCTTAAGAGGATGATCAGGCAAAGCATTAAGTAACTGGCTAAGCGTCCCCCAAGCTTGTGGGAGACTCTCTTCTTTAGTTTGCACAAAGTTAAATATTTCCTGTAAGGCAGCTTGTTTCTTATGAGCAGGAAAATATTTTTCAGAGAAGTAATAAATCATATCCTGGGGACTACGCACACAGCCAGGAGCAAGAGTATTTTACCAAGCTTTAGCATCACCTTTAATGAGAAAGGAAATAATTTGAGAATAAAGTAATAGCGAGTTTTCTCATCATGAGTAAAAAGGGTGGCTATATCATTCAACTTAGTAAGATGTGCCACAATAGTTTCAGTTTCATAACCATGGAAAGGATCAGATTCAACCAAAGTAATTAACTCTGGGTCGACAGAGAATTCATAGTCCTTATCATCAATAAAGATAGGTGAAGTAGCAAACTTAGGATCACATTTGATTCTAGCATTCAGATATTTTTCTTTATACTTGCATACTAATTTCTCTAGATCATCTTTATCCTTACAAGCATGAATATCTCTAGTTGTCTCCTCATTCATAACATAAACTTCCGGTACCTTAGGCAATTCATATCTATGAAGGCTAGTTCTAGCAGGTGTTTCAAGAGTTTAAGTTTCAAGCTCATCATCAGATTCAACATCATGTTGTATTACTCTAGCAATTTGTTCATCAAGAAATTCACCAAGTGGCACATCATCATTATCAAGCATGGTACTAGCATCATTCATAGTAGAAGTAGCATCATCAATAACTTGCGACATATCAGAATTAATAGCATGTGGTGGTGGTGTTGCAAGTTTACTCATAACAGAAGGTGAATCTAAAGCAGAACTGGATGGCAGTTCCTTACCTCCCCTCGTCTTTGAGGGATAAATCTTAGTCTTAGGATCCTTCAGATTTTTCATAGTGATAAATTGATAATAATCCCAAGTGACTCAAAAAATATAGCTATGCTCCCCGGCAACGGCGCCAGAAAAAGGTCTTGATAACCCACAAGTATAGGGGATCGCAACAGTTTTCGATGGTAGAGTATTCAACCCAAATTTATAGATTCGACACAAGGGGAGCCAAAGAATATTTGAAGGTATTAGCAGCTGAGTTGTCAATTCAACCACACCTGGAGATTAATTATCTGCAGCAAAGTGATCAGTAGCAAAGTAGTTTGATAGTTTTGATAGTAGTAACAGTATTAACGGTAACATTAATAGTGATAGCAGTATTTTGTAGCAAGTGTAAGAGTGACGATAGCAGTAGTAACTTAGCAAGAACAATATATGATAACTTCGTAGGCATTGGATCGGTGACTTGTTCGATGGTATTAATCATGTGATAGTTATAACCTAGGGCAATACGGCACTAGCTCCAGTTCATCGATATAATGTAGGCATGTATTCCATAAATAGTCATATGTGCTTTATTAAAAGAACTTGCATGACATCTTTTGTCCTACCCTCCCGTGGCAGCGGGGCCCATATTGGAAACTAAGGGATATTAAGGCCTCCTTTTAATAGAGAACCGGAACAAAGCATTAACACATAGTGAATACATGAACTCCTCAAACTACGGTCTTCACCGAGAGTGGGCCCGGTTGTTGTCACTCCGGGGTTGTCGGATCATAACACGTAGTAGGTGACTATAACTTGCAAGATTGGATCTAAAACATGGATATAATGATGAATTCATAAATGGTTCAGATATGAAATCATGGCACCCGGGCTCAAGTGACAAGCATTAAGCATAGCAAAGTCATAGAAAGATCAATCTAAGAACATAGTGGATACTAGGGATCAGGCCCTAACAAAACTAACTCGATTACATGATGAATCTCATCCAACTCCTCACTGACCAGCGAGCCTACGAAGGAATTACTCACTCCCGGTGGGTAGCATCATGGAATTGGCGATGGAGATTGGTTGGTGATGACGAAGAACAAAGATCCCCCTCTCCGGAGCCCCAAACAGACTCCAGATCTGCCCTCCCGAGGAAGAACACGGCTTGGCGGCGGCTTCGTCTCGTGGAACGCGATAATTCTTTCTCCCCCATTTTTTCTGGAAATATGTGATTTTATAGCATCGGAATCAGGGTCTGCGGGGCCACCAGGTGGGGACAACCCACCTGGGCGCGCCAGGAGAGGGGGGCGCGCCCTGGTGGGTTGTGCCCACCCACGGGCCCCTCTCTGGTGGGTCTTGGCTCCAGTAATTCTCTTTTATTCCATAAAAAATCCTCGCAAAGTTTCGTTTCATTCCGAGAACTTTTATTTCTACACAAAAACAACACCATGGTAGTTCTGCTGAAAACAACGTCAGTCCGGGGTTAGTTTCATTCAAATCATGCAAATTATAGTCTAGAACAAGAGGAAAAGCGTGAGAAAAAGTAGATACGTTGGAGACGTATCAGGGCACAACCCACCTGGGCCTCCAGGCGCGCCCTGGTGGGTTGTGCCCCCCTCGGGGCACCCCCAGGTGCTTCTCCGGCCCACTGGATGTCTTTTGGTCCATAAAAAATCCACAAAAAGTTTTGCTGCGTTTGGACTCCGTTGATATTGATTTCCTGTGATGTAAAAAACATGCAAAGAACAACTAGCACTGGGCACTATGTCAATAGGTTAGTACCTAAAAATGATATAAAATAACTATAAAATGATTGTAAAACATCCAAGAATGATAATATAACAGCATGGAACAATAAAAAATTATAGATACGTTGGAGACGTATCAGCATCCCCAAGCTTAATTCCTGCTTGTCCTCGAGTAGGTAAATGATAAAAACAGATTTTTTGATGTGGAATGCTGCCTAACATTTTCATCACATATTCTTTTCTTTATAGCATGGACTTTTGGACTTTTATATGGTTCAAAGCAATAGTCCAGTTTTGAGATGAGACTTAAATACTCAAGCATATCAACAAGCAACCATGTCTTTCAAAATATCAACGCTAAAATAAGTTATCCCTAGCCCATTATGCTCAATCATTGATCCATTCATGAAACACACTCGCATATTAGCTACACCCAATGCTCAAGTACGATCATAGTGCCCCTTAGTTGGTGCTTTATAAGAGAAGATGGAGACTCAAATTAAAAATTTAAATTGCATAAAGTAAAAGAAAGGCCCTTCACGGAGGGAAGTAGGGATTTGTAGAGGTGCCAGAGCTCAAAGCGAAAATTATAGAGATAATTTTTTTTGGGAGGCATGCTTTTCCTGTCAACGAGAACGATCGAGAAGTTTCCAACACTTTCCATGCTAGATATATCGTAGGCGGTTCCAGAAATTAAAGTTTATTCCATTTTCCACCATACTTTCACTTTCCATGGCTAACCGTATCCACGGGTGCCTTCCATACCAACACTTTCCAAGGAATTTATTATTTGATAACATAACGTAAATTCATTTTTTATTTCGGGACTGGGCATCCCTAATACCTTTGCCTTACTCTCGTGCAATGACAAGTGAATAAACACTCATCGTGAGAACAACATATCTAGCATGTAAATATATTAGCCACCCCTACCGTTTCATGAGCGGTACGAGCACACAAAAGAGAAGTTTATTTTGAAAATTAGAGATGGCACATGCAAATTTGCTTAGAACGGCACGGAAATACCGCATATAGGTAGGTATAGTGGACTCATGTGGCAAAACTGGTTTAAAGGATTTTGGATGCACAAGTAGTAATCATACTTAGTGCAAAATGAAGGCTAGCAAAAGATTGAGAAGCGACCAACCAAGAAACGAAAAATCTCATAAGCGAGCATTAAGCATAATTAACACCGAATAATGCACCACAAGTAGGATGTAATTTCATTGCATAACTATTGACTTTCGTGCTTGCATAGGGAATCACAAACCTTAACACCAATATTCTTACTAAAGCATAATTACTCAACATGACTCACATATCACATTATCATATCTCAAAACTATTACAAGGAATCAAGTTTATTTTGTCCAATGATCTTCATGAAAGGTTTTATTATATCCTTCTTGGATATCTATCACTTTGGGAATAATTTTCATGTGTTGCTTTTGATAAGCTCAAACAAATATAAGTGAAGATCATGAGGATAATATTTCGTTCTCTCAAATTAATTTAAGTGAAGCAAGAGAGAATTTCTTAAAAAATTTACTAACTCTCAAATAAATCTAAGTGAAGCATGAGAGCATTTCTTTAGAAATAACAAAGCACACCGTGCTAAAAAAGATGTAAGTGAAGCACTAGACCAATTGCATAGCTCATAAAGATTTAAGTGAAGCATAGAGAGCAATTCTAACAAGTCATGGCATAATTTTGGCTCTCTCAAATAGGTGTGTCCAGCAAGGATTTATGACTTAAAACAAAAAGCAAAACAAGCAAAGACTCATATCATACAAGACGCTCCAAGCAAAACTCATAGTATGTGACAAATAAAAATATAGTTCCGAGTAAAATACCGATGGTCATTAGGAGAAAGAGGGGATGCCACTCGGGCATCCCCAAGCTTAGTTGTTTGCTTCTCTTTGGATAATAGCTTGGGATGCCATGGGCATCCCCAACCTTAGACTCTTCTTACTCCTTATTCCTTCATCCATCGTAACATCACCCAAAACTTGAAAACTTCAATCACACAAAACTCAACAAAACCTTCGTGAGATCCGTTAGTATAAGAAAGCAAATCACTACTATAAGTACTGTAGAAAACCAATTCATATTTTATTCTTGCATTACATCTACTGTATTCCAACTTTTCTATGGCAAAAACTCTTCAAAGAAAACCATAGAATCATCAAAACAAGCACACAACGCAAAGAAAACAGAATATGTCAAAAAACAGAGTAGTGTGTAGCAATCTGAAAACTTTGAATACTTCTGTAACTCCAAAACTTCTGAAAACTTAGGACAACGTGGGAAATTTTTATATAAATCTTGTGTAAAAAATTCAGAGCAAAATCACGTTTCTGTGATTTATTAAAATTATTTTTCTGAGCACAAAAGTTTCTGTTTTTCAGCAAGATCAAATCAACTATCACCCAACAAGATCCTAAAGACTTTTCTTGGCACAAACACTAATTTAAACCACAAAAACACATCTAACCAGAGGCATAATTGGGTATTTTATTGAAAACAGCAAGAAAACCAAAAAGCAAAAAGATACAAGTTGGGTTGCCTCCCAACAAGCGCTATCGTTTTACGCCCCTAGCTAGGCATAAAGCAAGGATCTAAGTATTGTCATCTTTGGTTCTAGATCCATAAGATGCCCTCATGATTGATTCATATGGTGGCCTAATTCTTGATCTAGGGAAGTGTTCCATACCCTTCATTAGTGGAAATTGAAATTTAATATTGCCTTCTTTCATATCAATCACGACACCAATAGTACATAAAAACGGTCTACCAAGAATAATTGGACAAGACGGATGGCAATCAATATCAAGAACAATAAAATCTATGGTCACATAATTCCTATTTGCAAGAATAAGAACATCATTAATCCTTCCCATAGGCTTTTTAATAGTAGGATCCGCCAAGTGCAAATTTAAAGAACATTCTTCAATATCGGTAAGACCAAGCACATCACATAAAGATTTCAGAATTGTAGAAACACTAGCACCCAAGTCACAAAAAGCAAAGCACTCATAATTTTTAATCTTGACTTTGATAGTAGGTTCCCATTCATCATGTAATTTTCTAGGAATTGAAACTTATAATTCCAACTTTTCTTCCAAAGCTTTCATCAAAGCATCAACAATATGTTTAGTAAAAGATTTATTTTGTTCATAAGCATGGGTGAATTCATCATGGATTGCAACAAATAAATACAATCAATCAAAGAGCAACTATCATAATTAAAGTCTTTGTAATCCAAAATAGTGGGCACATCACTAGTTAAAGTCTTGACCTCTTCAAACCCACTTTAATCAATTTTCTCAACAAGATTTTCACCCTCCGAATTATCGGGACACCTTCTAGCTAAAGTTGACTCTTCTCCAGTCCCTTTATCATCAATTTTAATTTTTACTAAACAAGGAATCAATAGAAGAAACACCAATCATTTTAAGATCTTCATCACTTTTATGAAAGCAATCACTAGAAAACGTTTTTTCTAAGAATTCTCTTCTAGCTCTAAGCATAGCGATTCTTTTCTTACTTTCATCTATAGAAACATATAAAGCTTTAATTGATTCCTCAACCTTAGGCACAAAAATTTTCATCTTGAGATTTTCTACATCATGAGAAATTCTATCAACACTTCTAGACAAATCATCAATCTTATTCAACTTTTCTTCCATTGTAGCATTGAAAACCTTTTGAGTATTGATAAATTCTTTATTATCATTCTCAAGATCAGAGGTGATCCTATTATTATTATTATTATTATTATTATTATTATTATTATTATTATTATTATTATTATTATTATTATTATAAGATGGATTACCATAGGAATTACCATAATTATTAGAGGAATTACTAGGAAAAGGCCTAGGATTAAAATTACCTCTATAAGCATTGTTATTGAAACTAGAAAAGTGGCCCGCTTGATGTGTGGGCAATGCCTTTTAAACGTCTATCATATTTTACCGTTAAACTTCTTATATAGTGTGAGATTACAAATATTCTAGAATCCATTCGAATATTTTAATTATCATTCATTACTTTTGTAATACATAAATATTAGTAATAATAAATCAAAACCCAATTAATAAGGATTAATGTAAATTTATCATTTCACACCCAAATGTAATAATATTTTATTAAAAAAATTCAAATGTACTGATAAAAAATTTCGGGGGTTAATTTTGTTAGACCTTTGAAAGAGATTAAACATCATTGATATTGTCTTATTATTGTGTTTTTTTGCAGTCTTGAAATATGAAGAATTACAACTTTTACTTGGATTCTATTATATGTAGACTTTAGAACATATGACTCCTGTAAATTCATAGTTAAAATTGAGTATTACATACACAAAGAAAAAACCCAGTACAACTCATGTGTACTACAACAGATCGAAGAATATGATTCTTTTTTTTTGTCAATTACCATGATGGAGGTCATTCAGTAGAAGTAGTTATAATGAGGTCTTTGGTGCTCAACTACATACAAATTTATGTCTCATATATTCGTAAATATGATAATTAAATAGTGAACTTGCATTGTATTGTGGAACTATTATATGTTGTATAATAGAACATGACGACATTGTGTGAGAAAACTGATGACGGTGCAGATACATAGTTTGTTTTCATGACAACATTTTGATAGATAGATATGTGTTGCATGGCCTTCTCTACCTGATTGGATACTTTGGATGTCCCCATCGGTCGTTGCTGCCAGCCATTCTACCATGTTGCCATGAATTTTGGTGAAGGGTGAGATTAGCAAGATAGTACAAATCAAGTGGCATGAAAATGTAACTACTTGAGACTGGAATTATATCATTCCAGTGTGAAATCTCCGGAGATCGCTACAGCTTGTCCTTGCCGGCGTAGGTGTAGATGCTCCTGTTACCGTTCCTGGGATGTCTTCTTTGATATCCATGTGTACATACACCTGGTTCTCCAGCCACTATTTTGAACGGCAACCTTTCACAGGCATGCTCCATCATCTGTTTGCTCCAGAAATCTAGATTACTTTGATCTTCCCTAGGTTTGATTTTTTTTCTTTGTTTAGGATGCGCTCATAGTAATGTGGATAACCAAGTTGTCTTCTACCCGAATGATATGGTTACAGATTGATACACCCGGTAATTGCTATATGGTAATAGATAATATACCTAGGTTCAGAAGAGAAATCGATTTTCTTTCCCAGAATTATCTGTTCTGGTCAATTTTGAGTGGACCATTTATAACAGCTGAATTTTGAGCTTTTGGTTTGTTTGATTTCCTATTTTTCATTATCATGTTAGCGAAAATTTGGCCCAAGTATCTGCATATTTAACAAAACATTATTTAAGCATAATTCCTTTTCATATGCTTTAATTCATATGTGCATGGTTATATGGTTCTTTCGAATTACAGTATGCACATAGCTATGACAGATACCGAGGATTGATCTAGCTCAACGTACATGCACACAGGAGGCGTCAAAGCTCACCGGTTCCTTCAGTGCAAAGCTAGGCTGATTGATTTTGCCCAGGCTCAAGACGCATGTATACACACATGATGCAAAGAAATGGATTTCCCTCTTACATAACATAACCAAGCATGATTGATTTGCTCCCCGCCGGCCGGAAAGACAATACAACACATGTACATGTACGTATGCACCTGATGGATGTATATATGCAAAAATCTAAATGGATGATTTTTTTCTGACCTGGACACGTGATTTTCATTAGCTAGAGGGATGGGTGTTTTTTTTGACATAGACACGTGATTTTCTTGAGCTAGATGGATGGGTGTTTTTTTACCTGGATATATGAGGACCGGTGCATTTTTTTACCTGGACATGTGATTTCTTTTGCTAGAGGACGGGCGTTTCTTCTTTTTTTTTTGACGTGGACACTTGATTTTCTGTTTACGTGGACACTTGAGGGCGTTTTTTTTGACTTGGACATTTGTTTTTTTACGTGGACACTTGTTTCTTTTAGCACATATGCACGTTTAGATCTGTCACGTACAATCCTTAGAGGCCTACAACATTATATATGTTACACAGATCTAACGGTCTAAATAATACTATTTTAAATATTTATCAGATTGACGGCCAATATTTTCTAATTAATGTGAAATTTTGTAGCATATTTATCTTCCTCCTGGTTTCTTTTATATTACTTTTAATATATAATAGATGTGAAATTTTGTAGCATATTTATCTTCCTCCTGGTTTCTTTTATATTACTTTTAATATATAATAGATTGTTTCGCGAAATAAAATTCACATCTATGGCATCACTATTTTGCTTAATCAAAGTAGACAAAGGCACATCATTAAAATTAATAGGAGCACTTTTATTAGCAACCAATTTCATAAGAGCATCAACTTTTTCACTCAAAGAAGAAATTTCTTTAACCGAATTAACTTTTTTCTAGTAGGGGCTCTTTCGGTATGTCATTGTGAATAATTTGCCATGATATTATCAAGCAATTTGATGGCTTCACCCAAAGTAATTTCCATAAAAGTACCACCCGTGGCGGAATCTAAAAGATTACGAGAAACAAAATTCAACCCCGCATAAAATTTTGTATGATCATCCAAAGATTTAACCCATGAGTTGGGCAATTCCTTAGCATCAATTTCATCCTTTCCCAAGATTGTGCAACATGCTCATGTTCAAGTTGCTTGAAATTCATGATTTGGGTTCTAAGAGAAATAATTTTTGCGGGTGGAAAATACTTAGTAATAAAGGCATCTTTGCACTTATTCCAAGAATCGATACTATTGAGAGGCAAAGAAGAAAACCAAATTTTTGCATGATCTCGCAAAGAAAACGGAAATAATTTCAACTTCACAACATCATTTCCCACATCTTTTTTCTTCTGCATATCGCATAATTCCACGAATGTGTTAAGATGGGACGCGACATCCTCATAGGAGTACCGACAAATTGATCTTTCATAACGAGATTCAACAAAGCAGTATTAATATCACAAGTCTCCGCACTAGTGGCGGGAGGAGCAATCGGGGTGCTAAGAAAATCATTGTTGTTGGTTTTTAAGAAATCACACAACTCGGTGTTCTCTTGAGTCATTGTGACTACGCAACAAGATTGCACTCAAAAACAGATCTGACGAAAAAAACGGCGAACGAAAAGAGGGCGAATATAACGACAAATTTTTGTGAAGTGGGGGAGAGGAAAACGAGAGGCAAATGGCAAATAATGTAAATTGCAAGGAGATGAGATTTGTGATTAGGAACCTGGTAGATGTTGATGATGTCTCCTCGGCAATGGCGCCAGAAATCGGTGAGTTGACGGGAGACTATCTTGACGTGATCCTCCTCGGCAACGGCGCCAGAAATTCCTTTTGATGTCTGCTAGAACTACGTCGGTATTTCCCCAAAGAGGAAGGGATTATGCAGCACAGCAACGGTAGGTATTTCCCTAAGTGATGAGACCAAGATTATTGAACTAGTAGGAGAACCACACAACAGTACGTGAACGGTACCTGCACACAAATAACAAATACTCGCAACCCGACGTGTTAAAGGGGTTGTTAATCCCTTTCAGGTAACTGCGCCGGAAATTGGCAAAAGGACGTGAGAAAGTTGTAATAAGTTGATAGGTCGAATGCCAAATAAAATAAAGTGCAGCAAGGTATTTTTGTATTTTTGTATTAATGGATCTGAAAATAAAAGGAAAGGAAAATAGATCGCAAAGGCAAATATATTAAAGAAGAGACCCGGGGGCAGTAGATTTCACTAGTGGCTTCTCTCAAGAAAAATAGCAAACGGTGGGTTAACAAATTACTGTTGGGCAATTGATAGAACTTCAAATAATCATGACGATATCCAGGCAATGATCATTATATAGGCATCACATCCAAGATTAGTAGACCGACTCCTGCCTGCATCTACTACTATTACTCCACACATCGACCGCTATCCAGCATGCATCTAGTGTATTAAGTTCATCATGTAAAAACGAAGTAATGCAATAAGAACGATGACATGATGTAGACAAGATCTATTTATGTAGAAATAGACCCCATCTTGTTATCCTTAATGGCAATGATACATACGCGTCGGTTCCCCTTCTATCACTGGGATCAAGCACCGTAAGATCAAACCCATCACAAAGCACCTCTTCCCATTGCAAGATAAATAGATCAAGTTGGCCAAACATAACCCAAATATCGGAGAAGAAATACGAGACTATAAGCAATCATGCATATAATAGATTCAAAGAAGACTCAAATAATTTTCATGGATAAAAAGATAGATCTGATCATAAAGTCAAAGTTCATCGGATCCCAACAACCACACCGCGAAAAGAGTTACATCATATGGATCTCCAAGAGACCATTGTATTGAGAATCAAAAGAGAGAGAGGAAGCCATCTAGCTACTAACTACGGACCCGTAGGTCTACAAAGAACTACTCACGCATCATCGGAGAGGCACCAATGGGCATGATGAACCCCTCCGTGATGGCGTCTAGATTAGATCTGTGGTTTCTGGAACTTGCGGCGGCTGGAATTGATTTTCATCGGCTCCCCTAGGGTTTCTGGAATATTGGGGTATTTATAGAGCAAAGAGGCGGTGTGGGAGGCCACTGTGGTGGGCACAACCCACCTGGGTGCACCGCCCAGGCGCGCCCTTTCTGACGGAGAAGTATTTCATTTCTTCGTCTTCGGCATTCGCGTCGGTGTTCACCTTCGCGAAGATTGCCACCACCTTGTCGATGCACCAGATAATATTGCTATCTCTATAGCTAACAAAATAATGCATTACAACAAGGTTGACACGCAGGTCATTAAAGTGCAATCATATGGCTCCAGCCATCATGCCGAATCATGACACGCAGGTCATGTTAATCAAATTACATCATATAGTCATCTCATACATAATCGAATTAGTATGAGCACTGCTATACCACATCACATGCACATCCTGCAAAACCAAGTTAGACGCCTCTAATAGGTTTATGCAAAATTTTATTTTACGTGGCTTCTAAGGTTTTGACTTAAACCGCAGCTACCAACGTTTTATCATCAAGTATGATTATTCAAGTTGCTACATTAACATCTCGGGGTGTATGAAACACGGGATAATTAAATCTCGAGCCCCATACTAAACTTCGTCATACGCATGACCCCCGTGCAGATAATATCTGCAATGCCCTTTCATCTGCGAATTTCATCTTTCTTTTGACTACGGCAGAACCCAAAGAACTGATAGCACTTCCATGATCAATCAGGATCACGGATTGCCAGAACTTTGTCAAATTCCACCATGCTGTCTCGAGATTGAGCAAACGCAAATTCTAGGGAAGCAACAAGAACGTCGGGTAACAGATTTCATCTGTCACCCGCATAAATAATTTTCAGCAATAGATCTCATCTACTACCTAATTATATTATGCAATACCCATACATCTCCATGTATTCTAGATCGAAACCTGCATCTACGCATAGCATGGCTCTTGATGCCACTGTAGGGAACGCAGCAGAAAACAAAAAATTTTCGACCTACGCACCAGCCTAGGACCACTATGGAGACTGCATACATGGTTTGATCTTTTTCGTTACCGACTCGTAGCGCAGCGGGAAGTAGAGTCGATGACGATCGGCGGTGCAGATCCCCGCAGCTAGGATTTACAACCTCCCAACCGCGAGGATGTATACCCTCATCTGCTCCTCGGACAGCCCTCCGGGAGGCGGTCGAACAACCCCCCCGGACGGTGTCGCGGACAGCCCTTCGGGAGGACCTTCGAAACTCGAACGGTCACTCGGACAGCCCTTCGGGAGGACCTTCGAAACTCGGACGGTCACACGGACAGCCCTTCGGGAGGCACTCACGAACTAAGACCGAAACTACGATCTCTCTACAGAGTTGCACACATACGGTGTCATCTATCCAGCAGGGCTTCACCGTCCAGAACTAGTTCCTGCCGGAACCCAGACAGCCTTACGGCTCTACGAAACTCTTTTCGTGGGAGGGAGAGAAGAAGCCAGATAATGCATGGCATGTGTATGAGAGCAAGGGATGAGTGTGGAGGGCTGCCCCTCCACCTCTATTTATAGGAAATCCTAAGGGGGTAGGGTAGTTTCACAAAAAACCCAAAATGCACATGAATGAAGTCCTTCCACAAGGACCTAGGAGTGAAACCAAGGAACTAGAGGGTCCCCAAGGGGGGATACCCCATGTGGCCGGCCACACCCCCATGAGGGCCCCCAAAAATGGCTCCTATCCATCCATGTCATCCCCAAGATCTTTTGGAGCAAAGCCCCAAAAGGTGGCTTTCCATAAAGTAACCATAAAGCTGATTTTCACTATTCACGACGACATTTTTCAGCGTCTGATCGAACTGAAAATATTTATGTGGGCTAAGAACATTTCCAGTACCCACTAAAATGATTTTCAACGCGTTCCGAAACAATTCCGGTTTTAGTGATTTTCATCTGCGAAACGCATCTGAAGTGGCTCCGGCAGCTCCGGAACATTTCCGATTTTTATCTCAGAAAATTCCAAAAAGCTTCCAGAATGATTCTGGCATCCTCCAAGAATTATCAGGCATGTGCCGAAACCAATTTTACTTAATGGTGTATCCCGAAACAACTTTTCGGTATCATCGAAACTTATCCGATGACCTCTCTCTGCGGTACGATTCCGCTGTCCAAAACTTTTCGGTGTCCGAAACTTTTTCGGTGATTTTCTCTCAGACTCCCTGTCTAGTATTCAGCAGATAGATGACCCTTAAGCGTGTGACCCTATAGGTTCGGTGAAGTATAGACATGACCCGGAACCCCTTCCGATCAATGATCAACATCGGAGCCGTGGACACCCATATTGACCCCTATACCCACACGAATAAATATTCGAGTGAACCTCCAGTTGCCGTGTGCTATTCCTGTTGCTTCGCGATATGTTACAAATACCCGAGGTGAGACATGTTGGCATTCCCGTGGATCAACAACTTGTCCACTATGCTAGTTACCTCGTTACCGGTATTGTTCTCTTTTCTCATTATCGTGTTCCGGCATCCCCGTGATCAAATCACAAAGTGTCTGGCCAGACGATAATGGATACCGTAACACCAAGAGGGCCCAGAGATATCTCTCCATCGTCGGAGGAGCAAATCCCAATCTTGAGCTATCAAGTTACTTGACACACTTTTCCATGAACCCGTAAGCCGCCGTAATAGCCACCCATTTACGGATGACGTTTAACAAACCCCAAAGTTCATGAAGCAAGCATGAAGAAACTCGATACTCTCATGGTCTAAGGAATCATGCAAACGTTAACCATCTCTGTGTTATGTACCAATAAACTTGTGACGAATGAATCTCATAGCATAACATCAATCCGGGTCGATTCAACACAAATGTTCTCTTAACATTGTGCCCTCAAGGTTGCTGACATAGACATGCCCATGATCAGGAAAACATAACCATCATGCAACACTTGAGCTAGTCTTAGAGGCCAGACTAGGAATACATTTTACCGTTTATTATTCCACACGTGCATATGAGTCTTCCTCCGAGCCTCGTGGTTATTGCAGACTCGAGAACCATAGCAGTTATAGCATGGAACATAAACATAATTATGAACTCGGAGATAAATAATATCATTTATTATTGCCTCTAGGGCATATCTCCTACAGACTCCCACTTGCACTAGAGTCAATAATCTAGCTTATGCTAATGCACTTCACACCTGTGGCACACCGGTGTAACTATGCTTCGCTTGTGGTATAGCCTGATGTCCAACGGATCTGATGACTTCAGTTCCGTGTGTATCTTTGCATGCCCTCGCGTTTTCACGTTTTCACAAAATTCATATTTTGTGTGGACTTGGCTTTGTATGTATGTGAATCACAGGTCGAACCTGGATTCCTCAGACTGAGTTTTGGAGCAACTACCTGCAGTAGTGTCCCATTGTCAAAAGCCATCTTGGAACTATACTAAGTTCATGAATGAACTATATGATTCAACATCTTCTTTGTCACTTCTAAAGCGTCAACATACTTAGCCCTTGTTATAGAATTCGCCACAGTAACTAGTTTGAACAAATTCCAACTAACTGTGCCACACATTGTGTGTTACACAAAACCCTTAATTTAAATCGAAAATCGCATGGAGAAAAGATGAAGACTGTATCGATGTAACATTTTACAACGAACTCTTCATGATCTCTGCTTGCGAGAAAACCATGTCATCAATACTTACTCTAGTACTCTGTGACATCTTTCACTGTTGTCCCATGATCAGTAATTTGATCACTTTGGTATCCATACTCGCAACATCTTGGGAGTATCGGACATATCTGGTTGTTTTACATACCATGAAATACATGATTAATCCAAACACAAAAGTGTGTGGAATCGACATCATGTGTTTTACTCATCAGTGTTTTGGGACACCGAGTCTTGCAAAAACTCTTTCCATGTGACTTTGGCAAGAATCACTCCTTGGCGTTTTAAATGCTAAAAGGTTTTAGCATCTTGTCAATATGTATTCATTGCTTAGCCCCATAAGGTAAATCTATCTCCATAGATCATCATGCCTAATATTGAGGCTACTTAGCCTAAGAACTTCATCGAAAAACTATTTTCAAATGAAGTCCTAATTCGTGTCAAGAAATTTATTTCCAATTACCAATGTGCCAAGCACATAAGGTTTTTAGAAATATTATTACGCTCCCACTTACTTTCTTGAATTACAAGCATCTTCGTTACCCATTGATGAAGTCAAAACCCCTTTGACCATTTCATCAAAACACGAAGATTCCAACTCCATTTTGCTCTCTTCTGTCCATTTCTGGAACTCTGAAGTTTGCATACCTACTAGCATCCTCTGGATCGACAAATTACTTTGGACTGTATCATATACAAGTCCTAGCTTTCATTTCCATCAGATGGAAATCCTTTTATCATCCATGTTTCATATCTCATGATTGAAATATGTATTAATTGCTAGTTCAACCCGAACCGACTTTAAGCATCGCTACGATGAAAACAACCTCATCGTAGTCAACTCTTGAACTTGTTATTTAAACAAGTCGAGCTTTATGGATAAAACATTTTATCCGTATCAGTTTTAAGTTCCATAAATATTCTTTAGACTCTAAGTCTTCCGAAAGGTGTATCAAGGTTTTAATCTTGAATCACTTATATGGAAACCAACTCGGGTTGTATTGGCATTTAGCCAATTCCGGAGTCAGGGCCCATCAACGCTTCCTTGTGTATCGTAGGTATAATGTTGTCTAACAACAATATCTCGTTTGCGCACCTGAGAGGTTTGCACGAGCCTTGCCTACGTGGTTCAGCTGCAAGTTCGACCGAAGTTCATACATTTTATTGTAGAGACTTCCGTATCAGTCGCGGTAGGAAACTCTGGAATTACTTCCAAGGTCTCTTTCCTTTGATCTGATGACGTAGATACTGTTTATCTCGTCGAGTTTCACTATTCTCCCACTCACCTTTTTGAAAGAACCATTCTCTTTAAAAGCACACCGTTTCGCGGCAAAACTATTTGCCTCGGTATAGTGAGGGAGGAATACCCAACATTTTGGTATAACCTACAAAGTAGCACTTGTCTGATTTGGAATAGGTTTGTAACCTTTTACACAAGCCCCATATTCCAAATGTTTAAGAAAAGATATAACATGGTTGGGCGTACCATACCATGGCTTCATTTCAACAGACCCGATGTAGCTCTTTTCAGTGTAAAAGCCGCAGTCTCTAAAGCATCACTTTAAAAGGATAAAGGCAAATTTATTTATGTCATCTTTGACCTTACCATGTCATAAATGGTTTGATTACATCTCCACAGACTTTCCACTTGCAGTGGTGTTCCGGGAGGTGCAAGTTATGAAACCCCTTTCACAACTCATCAGACATTCGCTAAACATGTAAGTCAAATATTCCTTTGTGCAATCAAATTGCAGAAACATAATTTTCTTGTTACAATAACTTCTACTTCATTTTTGAGAACCTTTCGAATGATTTCAAAAGATCCAGACTTACGTCTCATCAAGTAAATATCCATATATCTACTTGAGTCATTTCTGAAGATAAATAAATCCACCACTAACAACACTTATCGGACTACACATCAAATGTATGATCACTAATAAGTTTGTTGTTCGTTCCTTATGGCCCGTGAACGGTATTTTAGTCACTTCACTTTTCCGAGGAAAGTCGCAAGTGTCAGATGATTCAAAATAAAAAAGACTTCAAAATCCATCATAATGGAATTTTCCATGCGGGTTTCTCCAATGTGACCAAATGTAGTGCCACACTTGTGTGGTATTCTTTTAGTCTTGCGACATTTAGCATCAGTGTTATGGATGTATCATATTACCCTCAATGTTCATAACATACGTCCCATCGATGATGGAAGTATGGCCCTTATGTTATTCATAATACTTAACAACAATTGTTGTTTTTATGAACAACTCTTTTGCAACAAACATTGTGCAATGGGCTAGAGTGTATGAAACTCTAAAATGAATTATGAAAGTAAACCCAGAGATATTGTATTATTATCAATATTCATAATATACATCTCATTCATAATGAAAGTATGGCCCTTGTGTTATTCATAAGATCGAACATAAAAAGTTCTCTTATGAACAACCTTCTTGCAAGATACCTTATGCAATGGGATAGAGTTTGTAAAACCCTAAATGAATTATGAAAATAAATACAGACGGCAATACACCGATGGAAGGTATAGTAACATTTACTATGTTCCCTGTGTATACCTTAACCTCATTTCTAGCTAGTCTTTCAGGCCATAGTAGTTCTTACATCGAGTTGCAACAGAATGCAATCGAGCGGGCAATTTTGTGATGAACTCACAATACCCAAGAATTAGTGATTAACATGTTTAACCATAATTCGCAAGAACTACATCTTTGACCAGCCTTCTATACATCAAAAACTTGTATGACATTCATACATGAGCTGGATATTCCAGTCTTCTTTCCTTTTGCCTTTATACTTCTAACAGTTTAACTTTTAGTATTTCTCCTACTCTCAGAAGAAGCACCCAACTTAAGAGTGGCATTAGCCCCGGACTTCCTAGGCATGTAAGTCATACTAACACCCTTTGGACACTTCCTTTCTCTTTAAGTTGTTGTTTTATTCACCTTTCATTATATGACAGGCGTTCTTCTGGATCCCTTTCCCAACAGTCAAATGCATAGTAAACACTTTTACTAATACTTGCAAACAAACATTGCTTTGTTTGTATCTGAAAATAATTTTCAGTTCCATGAATATCATATAACTATCCCAACTTTCGAAGTTTGGGTTTCATGGAAGCAAACATATTCCACTTGACTGTAACAGAATCCTAGCTTTTGGATCGAAGGACGAGAGTCACATGATCCATAGCATTAGCGGGAGGATACGGAAAGCATGCGATAGGACAATGTCCTTCTCGGCACTTTTGAGGACAATCCTCATATTACGTTACCAATCGTAAAGTTTTAACCAGATATTTAACAGCTATTCAATTTTAATAGGGAAGGTGGAAATGCGAGCCATTATTCTACAACTATTATGCAAGAAACACTTAGACAATGTTCATAATTAATTGCACTTAGAATTAAACATGTTAATTCAACAGTGCGCTCCCACTCAAATCAATATCTCTCACAATTAATTTTGAGTGATACAAGATCCAGACTTCAATTCATCGCCATAGAATCATCATCTCATAACGGGAATTTTAATCGGTAGGCCAACTTGCCGATCACATCTCTATGTGACTCTTGCTCATCTTTTGATGCATGTGTTCCGAGCTCAGGACGATCCTGCCATGAACGTCAAGACAACCAAGTGATCATGCTGCGAGGTCTGACCTCACCCGCCTCACACTTCTCTAATCGTTCGTACCCATGCATCCATGGCGCACCCCGAAAAGATAGGTGCCGTGACGGTGCTACACTTGGGAGAACACTAACTACTTGATATTTTAAGTGAGAGATCACCCTAATAAAAGCGACTACCGCGCAATCAAGAAGGGTGCATCATAAGGGATAAACATCTCAGGCAATTCATAATAGCATGATATGGTATAGCCCTTTCTGACGGAGAAGTATTTCATTTCTTCGTCTTCGGCATTCGCGTTGGTGTTCACCTTCGCGAAGATTGCCACCACCTTGTCGATGCACCAGATAATATTGCTATCTCTATAGCTAACAAAATAATGCATTACAACAAGGTTGACACGCAGGTCATTAAAGTGCAATCATATGGCTCCAGCCATCATGCCGAATCATGACACGCAGGTCATGTTAATCAAATTACATCATATAGTCATCTCATACATAATCGAATTAGTATGAGCACTGCTATACCACATCACATGCACATCCTGCAAAACCAAGTTAGACGCCTCTAATAGGTTTATGCAAAATTTTATTTTACGTGGCTTCTAAGGTTTTGACTTAAACCGCAGCTACCAACGTTTTATCATCAAGTATGATTATTCAAGTTGCTACATTAACATCTCGGGGTGTATGAAACACGGGATAATTAAATCTCGAGCCCCATACTAAACTTCGTCATACGCATGACCCCCGTGCAGATAATATCTGCAATGCCCTTTCATCTGCGAATTTCATCTTTCTTTTGACTACGGCAGAACCCAAAGAACTGATAGCACTTCCATGATCAATCAGGATCACGGATTGCCAGAACTTTGTCAAATTCCACCATGCTGTCTCGAGATTGAGCAAACGCAAATTCTAGGGAAGCAACAAGAACGTCGGGTAACAGATTTCATCTGTCACCCGCATAAATAATTTTCAGCAATAGATCTCATCTACTACCTAATTATATTATGCAATACCCATACATCTCCATGTATTCTAGATCGAAACCTGCATCTACGCATAGCATGGCTCTTGATGCCACTGTAGGGAACGCAGCAGAAAACAAAAAATTTTCGACCTACGCACCAGCCTAGGACCACTATGGAGACTGCATACATGGTTTGATCTTTTTCGTTACCGACTCGTAGCGCAGCGGGAAGTAGAGTCGATGACGATCGGCGGTGCAGATCCCCGCAGCTAGGATTTACAACCTCCCAACCGCGAGGATTATACCCTCATCTGCTCCTCGGACAGCCCTCCGGGAGGCGGTCGAACAACCCCCCCGGACGGTGTCGCGGACAGCCCTTCGGGAGGACCTTCGAAACTCGAACGGTCACTCGGACAGCCCTTCGGGAGGACCTTCGAAACTCGGACGGTCACACGGACAGCCCTTCGGGAGGCACTCACGAACTAAGACCGAAACTACGATCTCTCTACAGAGTTGCACACATACGGTGTCATCTATCCAGCAGGGCTTCGCCGTCCAGAACTAGTTCCTGCCGGAACCCAGACAGCCTTACGGCTCTACGAAACTCTTTTCGTGGGAGGGAGAGAAGAAGCCAGATAATGCATGGCATGTGTATGAGAGCAAGGGATGAGTGTGGAGGGCTGCCCCTCCACCTCTATTTATAGGAAATCCCAAGGGGGTAGGGTAGTTTCACAAAAAACCCAAAATGCACATGAATGAAGTCCTTCCACAAGGACCTAGGAGTGAAACCAAGGAACTAGAGGGTCCCCAAGGGGGGATACCCCATGTGGCCGGCCACACCCCCATGAGGGGCCCCAAAAATGGCTCCTATCCATCCATGTCATCCCCAAGATCTTTTGGAGCAAAGCCCCAAAAGGTGGCTTTCCATAAAGTAACCATAAAGCTGATTTTCACTATTCACGACGACATTTTTCAGCGTCTGATCGAACTGAAAATATTTATGTGGGCTAAGAACATTTCCAGTACCCACTAAAATGATTTTCAACGCGTTCCAAAACAATTCCGGTTTTAGTGATTTTCATCTGCGAAACGCATCTGAAGTGGCTCCGGCAGCTCCGGAACATTTCCGGTTTTTATCTCAGAAAATTCCAAAAAGCTTCCAGAATGATTCTGGCATCCTCCAAGAATTATCAGGCATGTGCCGAAACCAATTTGACTTAATGGTGTATCCCGAAACAACTTTTCGGTATCATCGAAACTTATCCGATGACCTCTCTCTGCGGTACGATTCCGCTGTCCAAAACTTTTCGGTGTCCGAAACTTTTTCGGTGATGTTCTCTCAGACTCCCTGTCTAGTATTCAGCAGATAGATGACCCTTAAGCGTGTGACCCTATAGGTTCGGTGAAGTATAGACATGACCCGGAACCCCTTCCGATCAATGATCAACATCGGAGCCGTGGACACCCATATTGACCCCTATACCCACACGAATAAATATTCGAGTGAACCTCCAGTTGCCGTGTGCTATTCCTGTTGCTTCGTGATATGTTACAAATACCCGAGGTGAGACATGTTGGCATTCCCGTGGATCAACAACTTGTCCACTATGCTAGTTACCTCGTTACCGGTATTGTTCTCTTTTCTCGTTATCGTGTTCCGGCATCCCCGTGATCAAATCACAAAGTGTCTAGCCAGACGATGATGGATACCGTAACACCGAGAGGGCCCAGAGATATCTCTCCATCGTCGGAGGAGCAAATCCCAATATTGAGCTATCAAGTTACTTGACACACTTTTCCATGAACCCGTAAGCCGCCGTAATAGCCACCCATTTACGGATGACGTTTAACAAACCCCAAAGTTCATGAAGCAAGCATGAAGAAACTCGATACTCTCATGGTCTAAGGAATCATGCAAACGTTAACCATCTCTGTGTTATGTACCAATAAACTTGTGACGAATGAATCTCATAGCATAACATCAATCCGGGTCGATTCAACACAAATGTTCTCTTAACATTGTGCCCTCAAGGTTGCTGACATAGACATGCCCATGATCAGGAAAACATAACCATCATGCAACACTTGAGCTAGTCTTAGAGGCCAGACTAGGAATACATTTTACCGTTTATTATTCCACACGTGCATATGAGTCTTCCTCCGAGCCTCGTGGTTATTGCGGACTCGAGAACCATAGCAGTTATAGCATGGAACATAAACATAATTATGAACTCGGAGATAAATAATATCATTTATTATTGCCTCTAGGGCATATCTCCTACAAGTTGTGCATTGTGTATTTAAAGTTTTAAACATCACACCTATATTCCTACATATATTTGGCCACTTCCAGGTGGTTCTTGACTTCTGGCCCCTCTCATCGATTTTCAACGACGTGCCCAACCGTGGGCCCGCGCGGTTAAAGTTGTGCATTGGAATTTTGAACATCACATACCACCCTTTTCACTCATATATATTTGGGCCACATGTGGTGTGGCTGTCTTCTGACCCTCTCTAACGTTTTTTTGCTGCAAAGACTCTAATGATGCTCAACAGACAAGGGTATAATGTCTTAACCGTGTGCGATGCAAGTGCGCTGTGAATCACCACGACTGCGCAAGCGCGAGAAAATGTGGAGGTACTGGCTTAACTGTTTGCGATGCAAGCGCGCTGTAAAATCACCACGACTACGCAAGCATGAGCAAATAAGGTGGAGGTACTGGCTTAACCGTGTGCGATGCAAGTGCGTTGTAAAATCACCACCTACGCAAGCTAAAGGCGGGTAGTTTATTTAGATTGAATGCCACATCCGCGTCTGGAAATTAGGACGAACCGTGTGCGATAGACCAGCTAGCTAGAAATCTAAAAACAAACTACCCGCCTTGAGCATTGCAAAAATCGGCGGTTCCGCCAGTTTTCCTGATTATCATACACGCATATTCTTATTGGACCGTGCACGATCTTGGGTACTCCCACCCCGCATCAATTCCTTTAACCAAATTTTAGTAGCCGCCGTACTTGAACCGTCGCCCACACTCCTCCAGCACCGACCTTATAGTAAAATTGCAGTAGCCGAGGCATTTGAACCGTCGCCCTCCCTCGTCCACCACGGTCTCCACCCACCATTACTAAAAATTTTAGTAGCCGCGGCATATCCTCAAACACCACCACCCTCCACAGTCCCCCACCCGGCCCCTCCCCCCTGGAACTCTAGCTCGTCGCCGCCGCCAACCCCAGTTGGTCTGCCCATTCCTCCTAGCTTAGATAATAAAGTTCAGGTTACCCAGCGATTCCCATACCATCGCCCCACTCCCCTGAGGTTTTAGATGAGGCCTGCAGTGTCCCTCCCCGCCATATCCACATCCCCTGCTCCAGAATATCGTAGCCTAAGCTCGACCACGTATCCCAGGGAGCCCGACGAGCGTCCGGCCAAGAAGAGGTTTATCATGGCCTCTCCGATGGACGTTGGTGAGGTGGCCGCTGTTCGCCCCGACCTGTCGATCCCGGAGCAACACCTTGCCGTGGAAGCCGGCGAAGACGTTGACTACGTTGCCATGCCGAAGGCTTCACGTCAGCGGGCTAGCGTATTACTGTATCTCGGGAAAGCTGGCTACGACATCAAGCTCGTCAACAGCGACGGCTTCACGCGGGCCATGTCACAGGTAAAGTGGTCCATCCCCAACCCCTCTGGTTCAACCATCATCGATCTCTTCGACGGCCCTATCGCTTGATACGTCTCCAACGCACTACTGGAATCAGCTACTTTGCCGTCTGCCACGGCATACGGCAAAGGCAAGGATGGCAGACGGCAAAAGGCTCCGGCAAAGTAGGCTTTGGTAAAGAGCTTCTTTGCCGTCTGCTTTTTGAAGCGGACGGCAAAGGGGCCTTTGCCATCGGCGGCTGACGGCAAAGAAAGCCGACGGCAATAAATGCGTTGTTAGTCCGTTAGGCGGCTAACGGTAGCCTTTGCCGTCCGCCGCTGACGGCAAAGAGCATCTTGCCTTTGCCGTCCGTCGAATGACGTCAGCTGGACGTCACTGCGGGACAAGCCTTTGTCGTTTGCTGCTGTAGGAAAATGTGGGCATTCTTTGCCGTTCGCCACTGTAGGCAAAGCCTTTGCCGTCCGCCGCTGTAGGCAAACCAACCAAATGGGTCAGCTCCCAGGGAGCACAGGTGGCCGCTGCGTGGCTTCTTTGCTGTCCGCGGCAGACGGCAAAGGAGCCTTTACCATCAGCGGCTGACGGCAAAGGTGCCTCTTTTTTTTTTTTCTGTTTTTTTAAATCCAGCAATTTTCACAGCAAATATATGACATATCCAGCACATAAGTTTCATCGTGCATACATATATAGTGCCATCCATTCATACATAGCAAGTTGCACATACACATTGTTCCATCCATACATATTACAATGCAAAGTTTCATCAAGATAGCAAGTTCCATCATAGCAAGCTAGAAGAATACTAGAGGAGAATGAAAGAAAAAAACAAGCACTCCATCATAGCAAGCTAGCTTCTGTGAAATGAATGAAATCTGCAAAATGGCAAATAAGAAAGTTAGAAAAAGGTGACTAGAAGAAGAAGTATATGCCATTTATGAGCTACCTTAGGTGAAAAGGATCATTTATGAGCTAACTTAGTTGAAATGGATCGTTTATGAGCTAACCTAGGTGAAGTAGATCGTTTATGAGCTAAGCTAGGTAAGATGGGTCATTTTGGAGCTAACCTAGGTGAAATGGATCGTTTTTGAGCTAAGTTAGGTGAAATGGATCGTTTATGAGCTAACCTAAGTGAAATAGATCGTTTATGAGCTAACTTAGGTAAAATGCATCATTTTAGAGCTAACCTAGGTGTGATGGGTCATTTTGGAGCTAAACTAGGTAAAATGGATCGTTTGTGAGCTAACCTAGGTGAAATGGATCGTTTATGAGCTAATCTAGGTAAAATGGGTCATTTTAGAGCTAACTTGGGTAAAATGCATCATTTTGGAGCTAACCTAGGTAAGATGGGTCATTTTGGAGCTAGTCTAGGTAAAATGGGTCATTTTAGAGCTAACATAGGTAAAATGGATCATTTTGGAGCTAGTCTAGGTAAAATGGGTCATTTTAGAGCTAACATAGGTAAAATGGATCATTTTGGAGCTAGTCTAGGTAAAATGGGTCATTTTAGAGCTAACTTGGGTAAAATGGATCATTTATGAGCTAACTAAGGTAAAATGGGTCATTTTAGAGCTAACTTGGGTAAAATGGATCATTTATGAGCTAACTAAGGTAAAATGGGTCATTTTAGAGCTAACTTAGGTAAAATGGATTGTTTATGAGCTAACTAAGCTAATTATGCCATTTTTGACATAAGTAAGCTAAGTACATGTCATTATTGAGCAAACCTAGTTAACTAAGCATATTAGAGCTAACTTAGGTCATTTTGGAGGAAACAAAGCTAAGTATAGATCGTTTTAGAGCTAACTTAGGTAAAATGGATGGTTTTGGAGGTCAGTAAGCTTATTAAGTCATTTTGGAGGAAAAGAAGCTAACTCTAGGTCATTGTGGTAAGCATATTGGAGGAAATAAGGCTAAGTCTAGGTCTTTATGCATTTGTTAAACAAAACACTAGAGAAACTTACCATGATCATGGAGGTGTAGGAGCGGGCTGGCTCGTGCCGGTAGCTGGAGAAGGATCGTGCGATGCTTGTCTGGAGTTACGCTGCACGAAAGATCATTTCCAATGTCTCGTTAGCATGATGACACTCAAATGTTAAGACTAGCAAGTAATGTCCATTCAACTTAAACTCACCATGGTCCCAGGAGCAATCACTGGCATTGGCGGAGCGGTCTGATCGGTCTTCTCGCACACAGACTGCACATTTGGTTTTGACGACTCAGTCATACTAGTTAGTAATGAGACAAACACTACATGAATGTTTTAGCTAATCTGTAGAAGAAACTTACCACAAGGAGCTCGTACATGGCCCTTGCCTGCATGTCATTCCGTTGCCTCTCCTCCTCCAACATCTTTGTCGTCCTCTCCTCCAACTCCCGCTGCCTCTCCGCCGCCTCCGCCAGAAGTTTCTCCGTTCTATCTCTCTCACTCTGTATAGCAGCCTGCAACACCACTCCTCGTTACCATTTGTAATCATTGATGGAAGCACACCATTTGTAATCATTGATGGAAGCACACACAATGTAATGGAGAAAGATAGCTGAGTACGTATAACTAACCTTGATGGCGAGTTGGACTGGCCGTTCACGAGGCCTTATCTCAGGAGCGGAGCTCGACTGGCGCGCCTTAATCTCCGGGAGAGTGCTAGGACAACGGATAAGTCCATCTCCAATGGCTATGGAGCCATGGGACCTCCCGCCACCAGATATCATCACCAACTCATGATCACCAGCTCTCTGCCCAAGTTGAACTGAGCCTTCAGAGCCATTACTTGTGAGATGGCATCCAACTGACAAAGCTCAGTGTGCTCGTGGAGCGGACGTTTTGAAGACTCCAACATTTCATTGAAGGCCTTTGCAGATTCCTCCATCTCCTTGTCCGAATCCCGAGCATCATCGAAGTCTTGCACCATGTTTTCCATCCCGGTACCATGCTCGTCGGTGCAACGATGATCCACCTCAGCTCGGTCACATTGGGCAGACTCACCATGATATGTCCACACCGTATAATCGGGAGTAAAACCACTCTTCTGCAGGTGTTTTCCCATTTCAGCCTCTGTCCTCTTTTCCCAATTGCCGCACCGTAAACAGGGGCACCAGGTTTTCCTCTGGCCATTTGCAAATGCGGCTTGCACAAACCCCTTGGTTTTTGTGAACCATTCAGTGCTCCATTTGTTCTGACCAGTGTGACCGGTGTACATCCACGCACGATCACTCATCTTGACTTTCAGAGCTACTGGACACACAACAATATATATATATATATATATATATATATATATATATATATAATTCACCATGTATATATTCATCAGTTGATCTACTTTGTCAATTTTATTACGTCCATGCAACCTACACTCTAATAGGTAATGATAGGTCCTAATCCCACCCGAGTATGTGTAGATTGGGTTCATTTCCCATGCTATGCTCCGGATCCGACGCAAAATTTCGGTAGCACCTCCCCGCTGTTCTCCTGATACACGTCTCTGCAATAAACAGAGAGGATGTGTACGCGGAGAACAACAGGGGAGGCACTGACGAAATTTATGCGTCGGATCCGGAGCAAAGCATATGGGAAAACAAACCCAATCTACACATACTCGGGCTGTCCATGGATAACGTTGGACAATTCGAAAGAATCACGGTTATAAATATGCAAATGCATGCATATTTATAACTATAACGCTTTCGAACGGGAGACACATATTGGTTACGCATACTGATGATTCAAGACAGATATATAGCTAGCTATCAAGTTTCATCGGCACGAACATCGGAACAGAGCAAATAATTAAGGGGGAGGAGGACATGTCATTTGTGCTCACCCACGAACGAAGGGGCAGAGCTCGTCAAACGCACGGGGAGGTCGTCGAACACCAAACCTCGCAGCGATGAAACAACTGAACATTTAAATCTACCCGATCAACACAATTATATATGATGTTTTTCATAACAAAATCGAAAAATATATGACCTAACTCATAATTCACAAATATATGACCCCGTCGGCCTCTGGTGTCGTGGGTGTCGTGTCGGGTTGGGGTGCCGTGTCGGGGTTGGGGTGTCGGGGTGGTCGGGGTCGGGGTGTGGTGTCAGGGTGTTGGGGGACGGGGTGTCGTGCCGGGGTGTCGGGGTGGCGTGTCGGGGTCGGGGTGTCAGGGTGTCGGGGTGTGGGTCGGGGTGTGGTGTCAGGCTGTCGGGGTGTCGGGGTCGGGGTGTCAGGTTGTCGGGGTGTCGGGGTCGGGGTGTCGGGGTGTCAGGGTATCTTTTTCTTCTTCTTCTTCTTCTTCTTCTTCTTCTTCTTCTTCTTCTTCTTCTTCTTCTTCTTCTTCTTCTTCCTCTTTCTTCTTCTTCTTCTTCTTCTTCTTCTTCTTCTTCTTCTTCTTCTTCTTCTTCTTCTTCTTCTTCTTCTTCTTCTTCTTCTTCTTCTTCTTCTTCTTCTTCTCCTTTTTCCTCTTTCTTCTTCTTCTTCTTCTTCTTCTTCTTCTTCTTCTTCTTCTTCTTCTTCTTCTTCTTCTTCTTCTTCTTCTTCTTCTTCTTCTTCTTCTTCTTCTTCTTCTTCTTCTTCTTCTTCTTCTTCTTCTTGCTCTTCTCCTTTTTCCTCTTCTTCTTCTTCTTCTTCTTCTTCTTCTTCTTCTTCTTCTTCTTCTTCTTCTTCTTCTTCTTCTTCTTCTTCTTCTTCTTCTTCTTCTTCTTCTTCTTCTTCTTCTTCTTCTTGTTCCTCCTCCTCCTCCTCTTCTTCTTCTTCTTCTTCTTCTTCTTCTTCTTCTTCTTCTTCTTCTTCTTCTTCTTCTTCTTCTTCTTCTTCTTCTTCTTCTTCTTCTTCTTCTTCTTCTTCTTCTTCTTCTTCTTCTTCCTCCTCCTCCTCGTCCTCCTCCTCCTCTTCTTCTTCTTCTTCTTCTTCTTCTTCTTCTTCTTCTTCTTCTTCTTCTTCTTCTTCTTCTTCTTCTTCTTCTTCTTCTTCTTCTTCTTCTTCTTCTTCTTCTTCTTCTTCTTCTTCTTCTTCTTCTTCTTCTTCTTCTTCTTCTTCTTCTTCTTCTTGCTCTTCTCCTTTTTCCTCTTCTTCTTCTTCTTCTTCTTCTTCTTCTTCTTCTTCTTCTTCTTCTTCTTCTTCTTCTTCTTCTTCTTCTTCTCCTTCTTCTTTCTTCTTCTTTCTTCTTCTTCTTTTCTTTCTTCTTCTCCCTCCACCTCTTCCTCCCTCCTCCTCCTCCTTCTACTCTTCTTATTCTTCTAAACTAAAACTAAAACTAATCTAAAATAAACTAAACTAAAAATAAAAATA
Source organism: Aegilops tauschii subsp. strangulata (assembly GCF_002575655.3). Lineage (NCBI taxonomy): Eukaryota > Viridiplantae > Streptophyta > Magnoliopsida > Poales > Poaceae > Aegilops > Aegilops tauschii. The sequence goes on along the minus strand of NC_053041.3, from coordinate 608,611,011 downwards.
AAACTAAAACTAAAGTAAAACTATAACTAAAACAGAAACTAAATTAACTAAAAGTAACTAAAAGAAACTAAACTAAAACAAACTAAACTAAAAAAAGGGGGGGGAGATCACTCACCGGCGCAGGGGATCGCCGGTGGAGGGGGAGGCGGCGACCCGGTGGAGGGGGAGGCCGCGGCGGGTGGGGGCGGCGGCGACCCGGTGGAGGGGAGTCCGCGGCGGGTGGGGGCAGCGGCGGCCTGGTGGAGGGGGAGGCCGCGGCGGGTGGGGGCGGCGGCGGCCCGGTGGAGGGGGAGGCCGCGGCGGGTGGGGGCGGCGGCGGCCCGGTGGAGGGGAGTCCGCGGCGGGTGGGGGCGGCGGCGGCCCGGTGGAGGGGAGTCCGCGGCGGGTGGGGGCGGCGGCGGCCCGGTGGAGGGGGAGGCCGCGGCGGGGATGGCCACGCAGGGAAGGGGAGGAGGCGGCTGGCCGGCGTGGAAGGGGCGCCGCAGGGGAGGGGTGCGGGGCGACGGGGCGAGGGGGCGGCGGCGGGTGGTGGGGCGACGGGGCAAGGGGGCGGCGGGTGGTCGGGGCGACGGGGCGAGAGGCGGTGGGTGGGCGGGTGGCGGCGGCGGGTGGCGGGGGTGGCGGCGGGTGGCTGGTGGCGGGGGCGGCGGCGGGTGGCGGTGGTCGTCGGGGTGGGGAGGACAGAAAGAGAGAGAGAGAGAGAGGGAGGGAGCGGGGACGGCCGTTAGTTAGGTTATCTCTTTGCCGTCCGCCCCCCTTTGCCGTCCGCTTTTTTGCTCTTTTCCATCTGCTAGCAGACGGCAAAGAGGGGGCCGTTAGGTTTTTTTCTAAGCAGCTCGTTAGTGGGGCCCACCTCTCTCTTTGCCGTCCGCCAGCTGACGGCAAAGATTCTTTGTCGTCCGCTAGCAGACGGCAAAGAATTGGCTCATGAAAAAGACATTCTTTGCCATCAGCCAGTTCTTTGCCATCAGCCAGTTCTTTGCCGTCCGTTTTTTGCAAGCTGACGGCCAAGACCTTCTTTGCCGTCCGCCAGCAGACGGCAAATAAGCAAATTCCAGTAGTGACGTATCTATAATTTATGTAGTATTCATGCTATTTTATTATCATTCTTGGATGTTTTACAATCATTTTATAGCAACTTTATATCATTTTTGGGGACTAACCTATTGACCTAGTGCCCAATGCCAGTTGCTATTTTTGCTTGTTTTTTACATCGCAGGAAATCAATATCAGATTGAGTCCAAATACCGAGAAACTTTTTATGAATTTTTATGGACCAGAAGACCACCATTGGGCCAGAGCTGCACCTGGGGGGTGCCCCGAGGGGGGCACAACCCACCAGGGCGCGCGTTTCTGTATTTATTTATTCAGATTGTAAAAATATATTTCTACCACCCATATTACACTTTTATCACCATCTCTTCGCCGAACTAGTACACCTATACAAATTTCCATTGTATTTGGTGTGTTGGGGACACAAGAGACTTTTTGTTATTTGGTTGCAGGGTTGTTCGAGAGAGACCATCTTCATCCTACGCCTCCCACGGATTGATAAACCTTAGGTCATCCACTTGAGGGAAAATTGCTACTGTCCTACAAAACTCTTCGCTTGGAGGCCTAACATGAGTTTACAAGGATAAAGTTGCGTAGTAGACATCAACTTTACCGTGTTTAATTATTTCAGTTATGCAAAAATGTATTGTTCAATAGGGCTATGTGATGTTTAAGTATGAATTGTCCACTCCAGTTTCACGAATGGCTACATGTGGTTGTTTATAGTGAGTAGATGCCTTGTTTATCTGTATTTAGTTGTAGGTTGGTTGCAGTGAGCATTTTTCCAGTTACCGAGCAGATGCCTTGTTTATATGTATTTGGTTCTTAGGTTGGTTGTAGTGAGCATTTGTCCAGTTATCAAGCAGATGCCTTGTTTATCTATATTTTCTTGTCAGGTTGGTTGTAGTGAGCATTTGTCCAATTTTCAAGCAGATGCCTTGTTTATCTGTATTTGCTTGTTAGGTTGGTTGCAGTGAGCATTTGTCTAGTTTTCAAGCATATGCCCTGTTTATCTGTATTTGCTTGGTACGTCGGTTGCAGTGAGACTCTGTGAAGTTTTCAATGGCTATATTTGGTTGCTATACTGATCATTTATGCCTTGTTTATTTCAGTCATTCACAATGTGATGTTCATTATGTGCAAGTCAGAACTGTGCCGCTCGATTGCATCAATACCAGTTTGAACGGCTACATTTGGTTCCACTTATGCCTGGTGTAGTTAACACATGCCCTTTATTTCAGTTTTACACATTTATCTAGTGTGATGTTTAAGCATTATCTACGTTCTATTCATTTTCAACAATACCAGTTTCAATTGCAATATTTGATGGCTGTTAAGCCTGTTGTATGTAACATTGCCTTCCATTTTATATCTGCTTTAACAACATGCTGAAACCTACACATTCAAGCTATCATTTGGATATGATGTTGTTTACCTTTGCTATATTTGTTTGATGTTAAGGTTGCTGTACTTATCATGCCTTTCCACTACTTATGCAGGACAACAACGGGAGTGGCCACCATTTTCCGCCGAGGTTAGTTTCATCCCCGGCTTGTACTCCCCCCGTCGTTCCATAATGTAGTGCATATAGATCCAGACCTGGACACTTGTTAGCTTCTAATATTGTCTTGTTGTTTGTAGGTACATATGCCCTTGGGAAGGATCCACGCATCGACCCTTTTTGCGTATGGGGCAATGAGATATCCATTAACAAGCATCAAGTGAGGAAACTGATAAGGATTATTAGCAAAAAGATATGAACGATGGAAGGAAAATTATTTATTTATGTTCTATCCAACACAACAGTGAGCTGTAGGATGGTAACTACAAACTTTGTAGCCTTCTCTTTTTACTGCCCATAATGAGTTGTTAGACAACAATGTCTGAATCTTTTTCGATCGCAGTGGTTCACGAAGCAGTTCTCTCAAGATTACCTCGCAAAGTACATGATTAGTGGACACATAATGAAGGTTAAAGTATTTCATCCAGACTATAATGAGCATCGAGAAGTCCTAATGAAGACAGTGAAGGATGGACGGGCAGCCATCACAAGGGGTTGGCCTAGAGTCGCGCGCGCATTACGCATGGAGGAGGGCACAATATGGGCATTCCGCTTCACCTTCTCCAGCAACCAGAATGTCTTTCGCCTCTCTCTTTACAGTCTTTAGTACAACTGTGGTTCATCATTTTTTACTTAGTGCTTCTGTAGTTCTTCAGTATATGTACTTGTGCATCGAATTATGCATTCGTGGTTGAACCTATATTTGTAATAAACATGGTTGGATATGAAATAAGTGATTGCATACTTTAAAATTCAAAACATGTGATTTTTAAATTAGGGATTAATTAGGGACTGCACTGCATACGATTTGCGAAAGAGAAACGTCTGCGATAGACATGGAGATCAGACACGTTTATAGGATCCACTACGTGTGCGATCAATCTGTACTGCACACACGATCGACCAAGAAAAAACGTGTGCGATTAACAACACCACACACAGTTCTTTCTTATTAAATGTGTGCGATAGTCACCTTATCATACACGCTTCGCAATTATGGACTGTTTGTGATGTTGTGCGCATCGCAAACGTTTGGTCATAGAAGAACGCGTGTGATAGGTCTTCATCCGACGCGGGTATGATGGATGAATCGTGTGGGATGTATTGAAGCTTCGCACACAGTTTTATAGTGACAACTGTGTGAGCTCTTACATCGAATCACATACAGTCGAGGAGAAGTAAACATGTGTGATTGTATGCTTCTATAATCGTGAACTGTTTGTGATGGGTCGCGCATCATAAATGTAGCACCACAGAATAAACGAGTTGCAAGGATGGAGCGTTTCGGATATTAGAAACAGTTTAGTAGGGACAACTGTATGCATCAAGGCTCCCTATCCCTGACGATTTCTGGGCCGAGTGGGAAGGACCCCCCTATCGTAGTCACTCACTTGGCACGGTTAAAAACGCCGTCGCGGAAAGGGGTTAAAAACAGTTTGCATAGCACCTCGCTGTACTAGTGTCTATTGCCCTTCCGATGAAGCGTGAGTAGTTTACCACAGACCTACAGGTCTATAGCTTGTAGCTAGATGGCTTCTTCTCTCTCTTTGATCCCCAATACCATGTTCTCCTTGATGTTCTTGGAGATCTATCCGATGTAATCTTCTTTTGCGGTGTGTTTGTCGAGATCCGATGAATTGTGGATTTATGATCAGTTTATCTATGAATATTTTGAATCTTCTGTGAATTCTTATATGCATGATTTGATATGTTTGTATGTCTCTTCGAATTATCAGGTTGGTTTGGCCAACTAGATTGGTTCTTCTTGCAACGGGAGAGGTGCTTAGTTTTGGGTTCAATCTTGCGGTGATCTCACCCAGTGACAAAGTAGGGGTAGCGAGGCACGTATTGTATTATTTCCATCAAGGGTAAAAAGATGGGGTTTGATATGTCTCCAATGTAGCTATAATTTTTGATTGTTCCATGCTATTATATTATCTGTTTTGGATGTTTTATATGCATTAATATGCTATTTTATATTATTTTTGGGACTAACCTATTGACCTAGAGCCCAGTGCCAGTTCCTGTTTCCCCCCATGTTTTAGAGTTTTGCAGAAAAGGAATACCAAATAGAGTCCAAACGGAATAAAACCTTCGCGATGGTTTTTCTTGGAGTAGAAGACAACCAGGAGACTTAGAGATGAAGTTGGAAGAGCCACGAGGCGGCCACAAGGACGGAGGGCCAAGTCAAGATATACCAAGTATGTCATATTGCTTTGCATGATCATGTAGTTGACATCGTATTTGTGGCAAAGCCACTATTCATAATTCTTTCATACATGTCACTCTTGATTCATTGCACATCCCGGTACACCGCCGGAGGCATTCACATAGGGTCATATTTTGTTCTAAGTATTGAGTTATAATTCTTGAGTTGTAAGTAAAAAAAAGTGTGATGATCTTCATTATTAGAGCATTGTCCCATGTGAGGAAAGGATGATGGAGACTATGATTCCCCCACAAGTCGGTATGAGACTCCGGACAAAAAATAAAAAAAAAGAGGCAAAAAAAAAAACGAGAGAAGACCCAAATAAAAAAAGAGAGAAAAGAGAGAAGGGGTAATGTTACTATCCTTTTACCACACTTGTGCTTCAAAGTAGCACCATGATCTTCATGATAGAGAGTCTTCTATGTTATAACTTTCATATACTAGTGGGAATTTTTCATTATAGAACTTGGCTTGTATATTCCAATGATGGGCTTCCTCAAATTGCCCCAGGTCTTCGTGAGCAAGCGAGTTGGATGCACACCGACCTAGTTTCTTTTGAGCTTTCATAAACTTATAGCTCTAGTGCATCTGTTGCATGGAAATCCCTACTCACTCACATTGATATCTATTGATGGGCATCTCCATAGCCCGTTGATACGCCTAGTTGATGTGAGACTATCTCCTTCTTTTTGTCTTCTCCACAACCACCTTCTATTCCACCTATAGTGCTATGTCCATGGCTCACGCTCATGTATTGCGTGAAAGTTGAAAAAGTTTGAGAACATCAAAAGTATGAAACAATTTCTTGGCCTGTCATCGGGGTTGTGCATGATTTGAATATTTTGTGTGACGAAGATGGAGTATAGGCAGACTACATGATTTTGTAGGGATAAGCTTTCTTTGGCCATGTTATTTTGAGAAGACATAATTGCCTTGTTAGTATGCTTGAAGTATTACTGTTTTTATGTCAATATTAAACTTTTGTTTTGAATCTTACGGATCTAAACATTCATGCCACAATAAAGAAAATTACATGGATAAATATGTTAGGTAGCATTCCACATCAAAAATTTTGTTTCTATCATTTACCTACTCGAGGACGAGCAGGAATTAAGCTTGGGGATGCTTGATACGTCTCCAACGTATCTATAATTTTTGATTGTTCCATGCTATTATATTATCTGTTTTGGATGTTTTATATGCATTGATATGCTCTTTTATCTTATTTTTGGGACTAACCTATTAACCTACAGCTTAGTGCAAGTTCCTGTTTTCCCCCTGTTTTAGAGTTTCGCAGAAAAGGAATACCAAATGCAGTCCAAATGGAATAAAACCTTCGCGATGATTTTTCTTGGACCAGAAGATAACCAGGAGACTTGGAGATGAAGTCGGAAGAGCCACGAGGCGGCCACAAGGATGGAGGGTGCACCTCCACCCTTGCGGGCCCCTTGTGCACCTCCTGACCTAATTCTTTCGCCTATATATTCCCATATATCCCCAAACCACCAGAGGCATCCACGAAAACACTTTTCCACCGCTGCAACCTTCTGTCTCCATGAGATCCCATCTAGGGACCTTTTCCGGCACCCTGCTGAAGGGGATTCGACCATGAAGGGCTTCTACATCAACTCTATTGCCCTTCTGATGAAGCGTGAGTAGTTTACCTCAGACCTACGGGTCCATAGCTAGTAGCTAGATGACTTCTTCTCTCTCTTTGATTCACAATACCATGTTCTCCTCGATGTTCTTGGAGATCTATTCGATGTAATACTTTTTTGCGGTGTGTTTGCCGAGATCCGATGAATTGTGGATTTATGATTAGCTTATCTATCAATATTAACTGAATCTTCTCTGAATTCTTTTATGCATGATTTGATATCTTTGTAATTCTCTTCAAACTATCGGTTTGGTTTGGCCAACTATATTAGTTTTTCTTGCAATGGGAGAAGTGCTTAGCTTTGGGTTCAATCTTGCGGTGTCCTTTCCCAGAGACAGTAGGGGCAGTAAGGCACGTATTGTATTTTTGCCATCCAGGATAAAAATATGGGGTTTTCATCATATTGCTTGAGTTAATTCCTCTACATCATGTCATCTTGCTTAATGCATTACTCCATTCTTTACGAACTTAATACTCTAGATGCTGCTAGATAGCGGTCGATGTGTGGAGTAATAGTAGTAGATGCAGAATCATTTCGGTCTACTTGACACGGACGTGATGCCTACATTCATGATTATTGCCTTAGATATCGTCATAACTTTGCACTTTTCTATCAATTGCTCGCCAGTAATTTGTTCACCCACCGGCCACCGTATTATTTGCTATGTTGAGAGAAGCCTCTAGTGAAACCTATGGCCCCCGGGTCTATTTTCCATCATATAAGTTTCCGATCTACTATTTTGCAATCTTTTACTTGCCTATCTATAAACCAAAAATACCAAAAATATTTACTTTATCGTCTATCTATCTCTACCAGATCTCACTTTTGCAAGTAACCGTGAAGGGATTGACAACCCCTTTATCGCGTTGGGTGCAAGTTCGTTTGATTGTTTGTGCAGGTATTTGGTGATTTGTGCGTTGTCTCCTACTGGATTGATACCTTGGTTCTCAAACTGAGAGAAATACTTATCTCTACTTTGCTGCATCACCCTTTCCTCTTCAAGGGAAAAACCAACGCAAGCTCAAGAAGTAGCAGGGGTTTCATCATATTGCTTTAGTTTATCCCTCTACATCATGTCATCTTACTTAAGGCGTTACTCCGTTCTTATGAACTTAATACTCTAGATGCATACTGAATAGCGGTCAATGTGTGGAGTAATAGTAGTAGATGCAAGCAGGAGTCGGTATACTTGACACAGACGTGATGCCTATTTTCATAATCATTGCCTTGGGTGCCATCATAACTTTGCGCTTTTCTATCAATTGCTCAACAGCAATTTATTCACCCACCGTATTATTTTTCTTCAAGAGAGAAGCCTCTAATGAAACCTATGGCCCCGGGTCTATTTTTCATCATATATTTTCAGATCTATAAACCAAAAAACTTAAAAATACCTTGCTGCAATTTATTTGTTTTTTACTTTATTTTACGTTTTAGTAATCTTTTATATCTGTCTCTATCAGATGTCACCTTTGCAAGTGACTGTGAAGGGATTGACAACCCCTTTATCGCGTTGGGTGCAAGTGTTTGATTGTTTGTGCAGGTGCATAGATTGGAGACTTGCTTGTATCTCCTGCTGTATTGATACCTTGGTTCTTAACTGAGGGAAATACTTATCTCTACTTTGTTGCATCACCCTTTTCTCTTCAAGGGAAAAACCAACGCAAGCTCAAGAAGTAGCACTGATGCTGGCAATACATCCTATGCCACTACTATGTGGGCCCAGTTGTCGTGACCAGTTGCAGTATATTGCTGTCGTGCGATTTATAAACACGCCATAGATACTTAACTTTGTCTTGTCATGTCTTCGCCCGGAACGCCAGCACTAAGTTGTGCCTATATATATGTGTGTGTTGGCAGCCCATTGGTTACCAAATACATTCACTTCCATTCTCCAGAAAATTCTACTCCCTCTTAGTCAGCTGCTTTGGTGACAATGGACCCACCGGAGCTTGTCGAATCGGCACGAGCTGCCCGTTCGAGCCCACGTCGGCGTGGCGTGTCACAAGTTTGGGACTCCGCCGCCTTGGCCGAGCTCTCATCTGGCCCCGTTGGCCACGACATGCGCTCGCCACGGCCAATGCAGCCAGCCCTGTCTGGCGAATCATCCCGCTGCAGGGCAACGTCCCTTCGACGATTTGGCAGCTATGCCACCAGCGCCGAAGCTGCCAGGAATCGAGCGAGGGCACCTGTGCTGCTTTTTTGTGGTTGTGGACGCCCTGCTAATAAGCATATGTCTCACACACAAAGTAATACAGAGCGAGAGTTCTACATTTGCGGTAACCGTGGAAAGGTAATATGACAGGAAATACCTCGATATTCTGCTAATTTGCACAATTCGCGATCATTAATATATGTGTGTGTATATTGTGATCCATAGGCGTTAGGGACAAAATATTGCTACACATGGATATGGGTTGATCTCGTGCGAATTACGTGAGCGAGTTGCTCGAGTACTCCATTGGTGAACTAAGACAACAGATATATGAGATGCAGCTGAAGACTGATGTGATGTGCGGCCAAATCCAAAAATTCAAGATGCTTCGATATGCCCTATTAGCTGGTGTTATGTTTGGCCTCATTCTCCCTGCTGGATTGGTCACAACTTTTTTATCTCGTGGGAATCATTACACTGATGATGTTCTTAGTCTAGATCAAGAGTGTGTAGAAGTTATATATGTTGTATTATTTTCATCCTTCAACTATTATGTATCTATGCTAGATTGATGAGATCGATCGATGTTGGCCCGTGTTCTTTAATTATTGGTTTCCCTTGTATGGTTACATATATTTACACAAAATAATTAGTACAAATAACAATATAATAAACAATAGGAAAATAAAACAATAAAATAATAAACTAAACATTTATATGAATATAAAAAACAATATGTCTAACACCTAATTAAAAGTAAAAAAAAATATGTGTAACAGATAGCAAACCCCCCGCCCCCGCAGGTGATATTAATTAAATTAACCCCCCAACCCACAACCGTCGATCCCCATTAAATCACGGCCGCCCCTGTTGCCCTTGCCTCCGCTGATTCCACCGCCGCCTTCGCCTCCACCGCCGAAGTCCCCATCACCGTCGCCTCTGCCTTCACCGCCGAAATCCCCGACCCTGTCGCCGTCGCCTCCGCATCCACCCCGGCCACCGCCCCCATCCCAGCCGCCATCCCCGTCCCCATCGCCGTCGCCTCTGTCAAAGCCCCCGTCGCCGTCACCTCCGCATCCACCCCGGCCATCGCCCCCGGCCCCGTCGCCCGCAACGCCTCCTCTCCATCTACCGCCGCCGCGGATGAGTTCTACTTAGTGTAGTGTAATAGTAGTGTAGAAAAATATCAAATTTTGTGTATACGAGTAGTGTAAAATTTTAGTGTAGTTGTAGACTATGATTTTAGAAATGTAATTTTATTGTATTTTAGTAGTGTACTTGTGGTGAAATAATGTAGTGTAGTTGTAGACTATGATTTTAGATAATGTAATTTTATTGTATTTGTAGTATTGTACTTGTGGTGAAAGAATATAATGTAGTTGTAGACTATGATTTTGGATAGTGCAATTTTATTGTATTTTTAATAGTGTACTTGTGGTGAAAGAATGTAGTGTAGTTGTAGATGTATGACTTTAGATAGTGTAATTTTATTGCATTTCTTTTTTTTTGCGATTTTTTTTGTATTTCTAGTAGTGTACTTGTGGTGAAAGAATGTATAGTGTAGTTGTAGATTATGATTTTTGATAGTGTAATTTTATTGTATTTCTAGTAGTTGTAGACTACGTTTTATGCATTGTAGGTTTTGCAGGTACTCGTTAATATGCCCATTTTTTACTAACTTGTTAGTTATATATATGCATCTTCACATATGGCCCCGAAGTTTCGTGGTGTGCGACAGAAGGGAAATAAGTACTATGCCACCATTAGGAAGGACAATGTCGTCCACGAACTTGGCCATTGGGACACCCCAGAGTTAGCGGCGCGTGCTTATGATGCCATGGTAGTAGAGTTCTTTCAGGAAGGGGCGAATCTGAATTTCCCTGAGTGTCGTGAGTTCGATGTTCCTCGCGCCTAAGGACATGAGGATATGCACTAGGGTTGAGGAGAAGGAGAGCAAAAAGGCCGAGATGCAGTTCTTCGACCCATTGTTGAGCGAGCTTGCGAGAGATGACAAACTCGTGGAGGCTAACAAGATGATGTTACTTCAGTATGCAGCTAGGAAGAGCGCAAAGAAGGATCCCATAGACTGGGATGCCTTGGAGCATGAGGAGGAGGGTCAGCAGGGGTGTCGTTGAGGTCGATTAGGCACGACCACGAGGCCGATCCCTCTGGCCACTAGCTTAGCGCGCGCTACCTATTTCATATGAATTGTTTAACTTTATGCATGTTTGTATGTTTGAACTACGCATGGTTTGTAGAACTGTTTTATTACAAGTACGTATATGTTAATAACTAGATGGGCAGATAGCGCTGGTTCGTACTAACTGCTTATTCTGTTGCACTATATTTATGTGAATCTTATGTATGCTTATTTTTCTCAACTTCATGCATGAAAGCAGTAAATGGATGCCCCATGTGAGACCTGTGGTTCGGTGAGATGCCAAAGGGATAAGAAGTTCTTCATAGATCTGCCGAATGACTTGCTCACTAGGACAGTATGTTTTAGTTGAACATGTTTTGATTGAGTTTCATGCATGACAAGACAATTGTGTAACTAGCTAGCTACTTCTTTCTTTCAGTTTTGCTCAGGTCATCCCTTGCGGGGCAAGGCGTGACTTCTTAGAGAAATTTAAAGTTCCAGTCGATGCCACCATCACATTCCAGTGCACCCTCATGAAGATGCTGACGGCCCAAAAATTCAATTGTCTTGTCACCAACGATGCAAACCGCACCTACTTCGGTTGCCCTGGTTGGAAAGCCCTTGCAGATGCTTACGAGATGGAACCTGGGGAGAGAACCACATTCTACCTCGACTACGATCGTGACGAGATCATGGTCTACTACAAGCCTGCTGGCAGCGATGATGGTGCACTTACTCCGGACTATGACCCTGACTCCGCCAGCCGAAAAGTTGTAGTTAGCTAGTTGGCATGCATGGAAGATATCATGTTATTATCACCTCTATTTATTTGAACTTGTACATTCATATGTGTGTTACTTTGCCTACTTTGTTGAACTATATCAATAAGTGCATTGTTGAACATAAATGCTCATTGAATCTATTTATAGAGTATTTAGTGACTGTTCTTAAACTGGATTATGTTGTCATTCTGCCTGAAATCGCTGATGTACAGCTTTTATTTCAAAATTGAAAATCAAAGTACTGGCGTCGAGAAAACATGGAACATCACAACTGATGACTAATACTGCTGGCGTGGACAACGCGGCACGCCATTACCGTGTTGGAAATATGCCCTAGAGGCAATAATAAAATGGTTATTATTGTATTTCCTTGTTCATGATAATTGTCTATTGTTCATGCTATAATTGTATTAACTGGAAACTGTAATACATGTGTGAATACATAGACCACAACATGTCCCTAGTAAGCCTCTAGTTGACTAGCTCGTTGATCAATAGATGGTTATGGTTTCCTGACCATGGACATTGGATGTCATTGATAACGGGATCACATCATTAGGAGAATGATGTGATGGACAAGACCCAATCCTAAGCATAGCACAAGATCGTGTAGTTCGTTTGCTAGAACTTTTCTAATGTCAAGTATCATTTCCTTAGACCATGAGATTGTGCAACTCCCGGATACCGTAGGAATGCTTTGGGTGTACCAAACGTCACAACGTAACTGGGTGTCTATAAAGGTGCACTACAGGTATCTCCGAAAGTGTCTGTTGGGTTGGCACGAATCGAGACTGGGATTTGTCACTCCGTATGACGGAGAGGTATCTCTGGGCCCACTCGGTAATGCATCATCATAATGAGCTCAATGTGACCAAGTGTTTGGTCACGGGATAATGCATTACGGTACGAGTAAAGTGACTTGCCGGTAACGAGATTGAACAAGGTATTGGGATACCGACGATCGAATCTCGGGCAAGTAACGTACCGATTGACAAAGGGAACTGTATACGAGATTGATTGAATCCTCGACATCGTGGTTCATCCGATGAGATCATCGTGGAACATGTGGGAGCCAACATGGGTATCCAGATCCCGCTGTTGGTTATTGACTGGAGAGTCGTCTCGGTCATGTCTGCATGTCTCCCGAACCCGTAGGGTCTACACACTTAAGGTTCGGTGACGCTAGGGTTGTGGAGATATTAGTATGCGGAAATCCGAAAGTCGTTCGGAGTCCCGGATGAGATCCCGGACGTCACGTGGAGTTCCGGAATGGTCCGGAGGTAAAGATTTATAAATGGGAAGTCCTATTTTGGCCACCGGAAAATGTTCGGGATTTTTCGATATTGTACCGGGAAGGTTCTAGAAGGTTCCGAAGTGGGGCCCACCTGCATGGGGGGACCCACATGAACATGGGTAGTGGGGGCAAGGCCCCACACCCCTGGTCAAGGCGCACCAAGATCCCACCTTAGAAGGAATAAGATCATATCCCGAAGGGATAAGCTCAAGATCCCTAAAAAAGGGGGATAACAATCGGTGGGGAAGGGAAATGATGGGATTTCTTTCCCCCACCTTTGACAACGCCCCAATGGACTTGGAGGGCAAGAAACCAGCCCCCTCCACCCCTATATATAGTGGGGAGGCGCATGAGAGCAGCACCCCAAGCCCTGGCACCTCCCTCCCTCCCGTGACACCTCTTCCTCCCCGCTTGCGCTTGGCGAAGCCCTGTCGGGATCCCGCTACTTCCACCACCACGCCGTCGTGCTGCTGGATCTCCATCAACTTCTTCTCCCCCCTTGCTGGATCAAGAAGGAGGAGACGTCCCCGCTCCGTACGTGTGTTGAACGCGGAGGTGCCGTCCGTTCGGCGCTAGGATCATCGGTGATTTGGATCACGACGAGTACCACTCCATCAACCCCGTTCTCTTGAACGCTTCCGCTCGCGATCTACAAGGGTATGTAGATGCACTCCTCCCCTCTCGTTGCTAGCATCTCCTAGATTGATCTTGGTGACACGTAGGAAATTTTTGAATTTCTGCTATGTTCCCCAACATACCGTCCAAAATACTGATGGCGTAGGTGCCAACGCCAGCGCTAATTTTTAACACTGGCGCCATATTGGTGGCGTCGGGTGTCGATGCCACCAAGGCTGTTTTTGGCACGCCGTAGCTAGGCTTTTCTCCACTAGTGATGATATGGTACAACTCATTTGCATGGACGATAACATTAAGGATATATTCGACTCTGACTCCTTCACTCTAATCGTTGCTTTTCTTCTATTACTAGGCAATTGCCCGTGCGTTGCTACGGAGATAATAAATTTATTGGGCATTTGCATTTCGCAATGGATAGGCTTCATTCCATTGAAGTCTACATATCCATCTTCCATGTAGTTCACTATTTTCCATGGTAAATGTAAAAAATACTCATATATTAGATGGGGATTATTTCCTGGAAGCTTTCATGCAACAATAGTAAAAGACAACAACTCGACATATAGACTGTTTCGGTGGACATATACAATACTCCCTCCATTTTAACATACAAGGCCATAAACTCAATTTACAGGCACCAAGATAAAATTTAATGCATACATTACAAGCTAACTTTTCTTTTCGTTTATTAGGATCATTAATACGCAACATGCATGCAAGGAATCTGAGTGAAGGAAGTAGCTAGTGTCATTATGACTGCATGCATGCAAGCATTAAACAGTTTGCTAGTATGACAAATTTAATTAATTCTCTCCTCAATTACCTTTGTTGGCCTTGTATTGATGCAAAACATATATTTCATAGTGGCCTTGTATAAGTAAATGGAGGGAGTAGCATTTCTACATACCAACTAATTTATAAAATTAAATAGTCTATATTTCATTTTTGAAGCCAAGAAATAATTAATATGTAAAGATTTTCTTTTGCGCAACGGAAATCACACAATGGTTTCAAGCTTTCAGCTTATATTCTCGGTTTCCTGTATTGCAGGTGTTATGTTATGTTAACACTCACTTGAATAGATCAATATATACAAAACACGACTGAATCCTTCAAGTGCTATGCAATGTATCAGCCACTCTCTACACTTTTTCTTACTGTTGCGAGAAGTAAAACAAAACGAAGCCTCCAATCAAACATGAGCATTGATTGAGATTTTAATTTCTTCAGTACTGGAAAGAAATTGTCTGTAGTAATGACCAGAAAAGTAACTTTGCATTTAGTACATGTGTGTATGTTTCAGCTTTAGCGCTAAAAGTTATTAATTTGTAGCAATAAGAGAAAGAGGAATTAGCGGGCATGGACAGATGATGGCCCTAGGAACCGAGGATAATCGTGCCATGGTGCAGGAAGGCGTGAAGCTAGCGGTTGGTTAAACTGAATCTGCACATGAGCCATCTCCCTACTGGCACCTCCAGGCTGTTGCGGGCCCAAACTCCTCCGCCGACGCTGTTACCATGAGCCTCTCTGCCATGCTCACGCCTCCGCTGACCCGCCCTAGGCGCCCACGCCAGGAGCCCAGATGACAAATCTCCGCTGTTCATACGCGCTCATCTTCCTCCGGTGACCATGGTATGCCAAAGATGTGGAACCGTCAATGTGAGATCGGGAGATTTTCTGAGGACAACATTGAGTCCCGCCAGTGCCCTCCAACGTCCATCTTGCTGTGGACGAGCATACGCAGGCACCTGGATCCAAACAAGAAGGAGATGCCGATGGAGGCCGTGCGGCGGCGACGTAGCAGGGAGGTCGTGGCACGTGGAGATGAGGATTGGGGCATCATGGGGCGTGTGAAGAGGTGGTCGGGAAGGCCACAACGCCGAGGCGTTGGTGGGAACCAGTGGACGGCGGCGTCAATGGAGGTCACGTTAGGCGCGATCTGAGCGATCTGAGGGAGAAGAGACAAGAGATGCGGTGGGGGACACAACGTGCGTGCGTTTCCTCCGGATTGGTTTTTTTTCGCCGGTTCTTCTATTGTGTTGTGTGCGTTGTTCGCATTCCGGTTTCGTTTGGTCGGGGGAAAACTGGGGGAGGGGGCTTACGTGAGTAGTGGGACGATGGGCGGACGAAGGGGAGGGCGGAACGTGATCAATGCCAGGAAAAGGAACCTTGCATGTTTTTTAAGTAGTAGAGATTTCAAAAGTAGAAAGTAGTTCCTTCAACTTCAGTCAAAACTGCGTAAGTGAACATATAACTTAGAGAAGTGAGCTAATCTAGACAATCTTGATTGCATAATAAAAACTCCTACATGCCAGTCTCTTCAACAAATTAAGCTAGCTAGAGGTGTCTGTTCATGAGTCCATGCTAAAATCTCAACTAATTCATGCTAGGACCAGACGTTGTCCCTCCAATGGATCCCTAACACAAGCGCATCATCTTAGCGGCATGGGCTCTAGGAATCTCAACAATTCACTTTAGATCATCTAACTGCCATGACTTTCGAAGTCCTGCACAATAAAGAAGACGAGAGCATGCGACAAAAACAAATGTCCAAAGGAGATTTAATCAACTTCCTATGCTCAAATCCATGTAACAGGAACTCATCAATGATGGGCGGCCTTTCCATCGAAAATAAATGTGGAAAATGAAAGCCTTCTTGAAAATAAAATCCTCATTCGGTATTTAGCTCAAACAACATCCTGATAAAATGATAATCTAGAAAGGGGATTGGCAATGATGCACTAAGTGTTACTTTTGTGACAATGAGGAGCCAATTCAGCATTTATTCCTTCACTGCCCATTATCCAAATTATAAATAATGTTCACGAATTAAAAAATTCTTAGCAATTTTATAAAATATTCTTGAATTAGAAAAACACAAATTCGAAAAGGTGTTCATTCATTTTAAAGTCATCCATGAATTTAAAAAATCTTTCTAAATTTTAAAAATCTTCACAAATTACAAAAATGTTCATGAATTTAATTTTTGCTAATTTTCAAAATGTTTCTGAAATCAAAAGATATTCATGAATTTTAAAAGTATTCCTGGATTTAAACAATGTTTCGGAATTTCATTCAGGCTTATGGTTTGAAAATGTAAAAATGTTCCAAAACCTTCCAAAAAACCAATGGAAAGAAGACAGAAACATGTGAGCATGGCCCTCAATTGATGCATATATATTGTCTGTATGGTGGGTGAAAACTGACAAAACTAGCCCATAAGACCATTCGGGTGTGCATTTCTTTTATGAGCCAGCTATGGGGTGCATATATTACCATGCTATTTACACAGAAATTGTTGTCAGTATGTTTTCAATAAATTTTTGCTAATCAGAATTACCATGGTGTTTGTTCGTAAGGTATCAGGTCGACGTTGCTTGTATTTCCATGCTATTTACACAGAAGTTACAGGGGTATGTTTTTGACAACATTTTTCATGGGTCAAAAGATAACATGGTGTTTGTAGCTGACTTATAAGCTCTATGGTGCATAAATTATAATGTTATTTACACAAAAGTTAATGGGAGTGTGTTTTTCAATAACTTTTTTCCAGGTTAAAATTACCGTTGTATTTGTGAGTAAGTTATTAGGTCTGTAGCGTGTATATTACCGTGCTATTTAGACAAAAGCTATCGAGGGTAAGTTTTCAACAACTTGTTTTCTCGGGTCGAAAGTTACCACGGTATTTTTACATGAGTTATCAACTCTGCGATGTGTAATTTACCATGTTATTTACACAGAAGTTACCAGAGGTATGTATTTATCATCTATTTTTCCCTGGCTCGGAATTACCATGGTGTTTGTGCATAAGTTTCAGGTTTGCTTTCTACACCAAAGTTCCGGGGTATGTTTCAACAAATATTTTTCTTCTGAGACAAAGTTACCATACACAACCGTTCTTGGAAATGTTTCAATCCATCATGAGCTAGATAGAAGGATAGCCCATCAAACAGAGATTACATAAAGTACGTATGCATTACTAATTCTATTATTAGACCGTCACGCAACCGTAAAACATATGCGACATCTGAGATTGCACAACTTCAAATAGTTGTACATATGTTAAGACTTCGAGTAGGTTATCTTACAAATGATTGTAACTTGTTCATTTTGTTTGTAGATATGTTGACTGCATTCTGGGATGATAGTGGTGATTTCAAAGCTGCCAACCCCGAAGACATTGTTGCTTTTGTTGCACTCCATGACGCTTCCTACTTGGCCTTCCCAGGAGAGACATGCTTGACGATGCAAGAGCATTCTCCATCAAGAAACATGAAGAACTGATTTGTCCATGTCCATCTCCATGTGGCCTGCTAGCCAAACGGAAGACAAGGAGACCTCCCGCGGCACTGGAGAGTTCCCAGGCTGCAGGCATCATGGTCGCTAAAACAACACAATGAAACAAAACGGCTACAACGGCAAAAGATTGAGCTACCGGTAGGTCGATCCTTCCATCCTACAGCTGGCAGTGGTTGACTTAACCTCGTGCAGGCCGTCCATGGCCAGAGCTCGTGGAGGTGTGTTGGTGTACAAAAGAAAGGGCTTTTTTTTATACCCCTTTACTTGTGCACAGGTAATCAGTGCCGCACATGCGGCCACACTTGGCAGGGCAGAGGAGGAAAGTAGAAGTGCAAGGCTACCAGAGCAGCGCTCCAACTAAGGGCGCGGAAGACAGAGCGATAAGATGGGCTTTCCCCCGGCAAGACCCTTGCCGGGGCGGCCTACATAGCCCCGGCAAGAGCCTTGCCGGGGCAGCTCGCCCAACGCCAACATCGCAGCCACCCTTGAGCCTGAGAGTTCCGACACCATCGACAGTATTGGAACCAAGGCTCGGGAAGCGCATGCATGGTGGCATGCAGATCTTTGTGAAGACAGAGAGCCTACAAATCCTAAATGAGAACCAGAAGGCGACAACCACGAGGCTCCTTGCCGAGGATGCCCACGAGGCCCCGGCAAGGCTCCTTCTCGAAGACACCCGCAAGGCCCCAGCAAGGCTCTTGCCGAGGGTGCTCACAAGGCCCCGGCAAGACCCTTGCTGGGATATACCCAAGACGGCAGCAAGACCTTGCCGCCCCATCGCCGCCCCAGCTCAGCGGCCGACCCGTCGACTAAAGCAAGTACCCACGTGGCAGTACGTGGTTCCTAATCCAACTAGTCAAGCACCTGTGTGGTGGCTACAGATCTTCGTGAAGACCCTACCACCGCGCCAGCTCAGCAGCCTGCCAACCTACTTGGTGTTGCATGCCTCATTGACCTGGACGCGTGTCGGAGCAAGACGGAGCGGCGACGGACGGGACGGGCCTCGTTACTGCCCCCGATAAAGCAAGGGGACACCTAAGGAGCGCATTTAATGCATTTTGTCCCGTAATGACAGGCAATAAGCTTATACACTGTATACCTTTCCACCTCCTGTGTGCCACTGTGGCAGCCCCTTTTGACTATAAAAGGAGGTCCGCGGCGTACTGAGGAAGGATTCGGATCTTTTGGACTACGCACGCACCGTAGCTAGTTCAAGAACTCAAGAGCACTCAAATATACACCAAAGTAGGACTAGGGTATTACGCATCTACGCGGCCCGAACCTGGGTAAAATCTCCTTGTGCTGGCTCCTAGACCCGCACTTTGCACAACCCCGCGCCCACCGACAGCAGAAGGGATCCCCGTGATGCCATAGGTGTTGTTCCCACCGAAATCTCTGGCGTGCCAGGTAGGGGGCACAGTTGTGAAAATCCGGTCTAGTCGTTAGTTTAGCAGTTCTTCATCGCCATGGCTCCCAAGAAGAAAACGATCACGGCGATCGGTTCATCCGGAGCTGAACGACCCGTACCAGTGCGGGTGGGCGACGGGGTGGTCGCAGATGGAAGCCGAGGCGCGGCCCGCGAACACCCACATTGCTCTGTCAGCCAAAGCTTGGCGAGCGGCGTCATTCGTGGACGAGACAATGAGCCGCACGCCACCAAGTCCAAAGACGGAGCCGTGCCCCCCGCAGGCGGCGCAGGGCCCTCCAAGGGCAGCGTCGTGCCACCTACAGGCGGCGTGGCGACTTCCAAGACGCCTACGCCGGCGCCCGCAGCCGCTCTTCTCAGGTTGAGCGCGACGAGCAGCGCCATCGCGCCAGTGACCCCGGGCGCCGCCGCGGGAAGAGTCCGATGCATCGTTCACGGGACGTAGCAGACGAGCATGCACGCCGAGGCGCTCGCAAAAATGGCGCGCAGCCGCAAGGCCGTGATAGAGCTCCTTCTAACATAGTTAGAAGTCGGAGCGCGTCACGGTCCACGCAGCTTTCGCCGCCACCCACGCCAGCAGAAGCTTTGGCGCGCGCGCAGTTGCTCCTCGACTTCCCTCCTACTGCGGAAAAGCTCGTTGAGTGGAGAGCCACTATCCGGAGCCTCGTCGGCATCGCCAACAAGGATGAGCCGCGGCCAGCGAGGTCCTCAGGCCTACGCTCTGTCGAGCCGCTGCATCCTAGTGATGGAAGGACCGGGGGTGCTACAGCCACGGTGCACTCTCCTCCTCCATGCCAGCTACCGCGGGCGCCGATCCATCAGGACGACGCTTGTGATAACGTTTCCATAGCTTCGTCCGACCCACTGACCCACCGCGATCAACGCCAAGTTCTTCGGGAGCGAGCCCATGAAGATGCTCGAACCACCATCGAGCGACGGCGCAAAACGCGCCACCAGTCAGATAGGCGAGCAGGGCCCGCTATGGACCACCCAGCACCGGGAGGCTCTGGTGGCCTACCTTACGAGGTGGGTTGCCCAACTTTTACCCGTGAGCTGCGGCGGTTCCAGTGGCCCACTCACCGTACGTTCAAGCCTGATGTCGGCAAGAAGTACAACGGCAAGACCCACCCGTCGGAGTTCCTCATCATCTACACCATCGTGATGCAGGCGGCCGGAGCTCGCGACGACAAGGTGCTTGCCAATTACTTCTCGTTGGCACTTAAACCCAACGTCATGTCGTGGTTGATGCACTTGCCAGCGGATTCCATTTCTTCTTGCTCGGACCTGTGCCATGAGTTTGTTGGCGCCTTTACGGGAGACCACCAAGCTCACGGCCAGGCAAGCGATTTGCATGTCATCCCCCAGAAGGAAGGCGAAAATCTGCGCAAATACATACGGAGATTCAACCGAGTGCAATACAACATCCCAGATGTTCATCCCGCTGCTGTCATCAGCGCATTCCATCAGAATGTGCGTAACCGTAAGATGCGTGAAGAGCTGGCGATGAACAAGGTCAAGGATGTGGCCGAACTTTATGTTCTGGCTGATAGATGTGCTCGAGCTGAAGAAGGGAGGAAGTACCCCGGCGAAGACGCCGGTGCGGAAACCGACTCCACAGATGAAGATGCCGCCGCCCCGACGAAGAAGGGCCGATGCCGCAACAGGAAGCGCAATGGCAAGGCCGTGCTTGCCGTTGAGGGATCCGACGATGCCGGCGCTGCCAAGAAGACCAAGGCTGACGACCCCAGCAAGGAGGTTGGCGGGTGCGCCGCCTGCCGGGCCTTGGCGGCCGCCGACAAGCCAGGAGGCTCCGACAAGCAGTACTGCAAGATCCATCGCACCAAGGGCCATGACCTCCAGAACTGCCGACAAGTCGAGCAGCTCGCAGAGAAGCAGAAAGCCGAATATGAGAGGCGAGACAAGGAGAAAGGCCAGGATGGTGCTGAGGGATCTGGCAAGAAGCGTGGCGGCCAAGTTGGTCGCCGCGGCAAGGATAATCAACAAGATAGGCCCGCTCGGGGCCGCAACAAGAAGCAGGATGATTACGATCATGACGAGGACGACGAGTCCGGCGAGCATGAGTTCCAGAAAGCTACACATGCTATGTGCGTCGACACCGCCAGCTCAAGCAGTGGGCACGTGAGATCACGGCGGCGAAACCATCGTTCGATGCTCAAAAGCCACTGAAGTGGTCCAGCACGCCTATTATTTTTGACACCGAGGATCGCCCTGATCGCACAACTGCGGTCGGGTGTTTGCCGTTGTTGGTTTCACCAACAATACGCAACCTCAAGGTGACAAAAATGCTGGTAGACGGCGGAGCCGGCCTGAACTTGATCTCGCCTGCTGTGATCAAAAGGCTGCAGATTCCTGACGGAGACCCCGAAGAGACAGGCACGTTTCAAGGGGTCAATCCAGGAAGAAGTCAGCCGAAAGGTAAAGTCACGCTGCCCGTTACATTTGGAGGCGAGCTGAACTATAGGACAGAGAGGATTGTTTTCGACGTTGCCGAGATCCCCTTGCCCTACAACGGGATCCTCGGCCGCCCAGCACTAGCCAAGTTTATGGCGGCCTCACATTACGCCTACAACACGCTGAAGATGCCTGGGCCGATGACCATCATCACCATCCCCTCCGACAAGAAAGACGCGCTGATCTGCGCCGACTAACTCTACCGGGAAGCAGTTGCAGCGACTGCCGCCAAGGCACTTGCTCCTGCCGCCGAAGCCCCGGGAGGGAAGAAGACCGGCAAGATCTCTCGCACCCACTCCGGCAAGCGCACCTCTTCGGAGTGTTGTGCTCTCGTCGAGGACATGCCAGAGAGCTCCACCGGCAAGAGCAAGAAATCCAGGGCTGCACCACCAGAGACCAAGACGGTGTCCGTCAGGGAGGATGGCACGAGAGGGGATTTCACCATAAGCTCCACCCTTGACAGCAAATAGGAAAGCGCGCTCATCACCTTCCTGCGGGCGAATGTCGATGTGTTTGCATGGCAAGCATCCGACATCCCCCGTGTTCCCAGGGTGGTGATTGAGCACCATCTTGCTGTCTGTCCTCATGCGTGACCCGTCAAGCAGAAGGTCAGGAAGCAAGCTTTAGAGCGGAAAGAGTTCATCACAAAGGAGACCAGGAAGTTGGAAGCGGCAGGCTTGGTCAGAGGAGTGCTCCACCCAATGTGGTTGGCCAATCCGGTAGTGGTGCGCAAGGCAAATGGGAAATGGAGGTTGTGTATTGATTACACGGACATCAATAAGGCTTGTCCAAAAGATCCTTTCCCTTTGTCGTGCATTGACCAGATTGTAGACTCCACGGCCGGGTGTGACTTGCTATCATTCCTTGATGCTTACTCAGGATACCACCAGATCTTCATGACAAGAGAAGACGAAGAGAAGACCGCGTTCATCACCCCATGTGGTACGTATTGTTTTATACGGATGCCTTTCGGGTTGAAGAGCGCTGGTTCAACATTTGCAAGAGTAGTCCAAATTGGTTTTGAGCCTCAGCTACATAGAAATATGGAAGCTTATATGGACGACATAGTGGTCAAAACCAAGGACAAGGCAACACTCATACAAGACTTAGAAGAGACGTTTGCAAATTTGCGCAAGATCAACCTCAAGCCGAACCCTGAGAAGTGTGTCTTCGGCATTCCGTCCGGCAAACTTCTTGGGTTCTTTGAGTTATAGCGTGGGATCGAGGCGAATCCAGGCAAGATCAACGCCATTGAGCAGATTGAGGCGTCCAGGCGGATCAAGGATGTGCGTCGTCTTGCTGGTTGTGTTGCCGCCATGAGCAGATTCATCTCCAAGTCTGCTGAGCGCGCCCTTCCCTTTTTCAAAATCTTGAAAAAGGCGGGCCCAATGGAATGGACCCCAGAGGCCGAAGCAGCGCTTTAGGATTTGAAGAAATACCTCTCCTCTACACCAATACTGGTTGCGCCTAAAACACAAGAGCCGTTGCTGCTGTATCTAGCGGCAACAAACAAGTGGTCAGTGATGCGCTAGTGGCGCAGAGGGAGGTCGATGTGGAAGTGATAGGAACGGCAGGGCTGACCAGTGGTGAGGTAGAGCGCCCGATAGAATCTGACGCCACCGGAGCAGAAGCGACGCATCCAAATGAAGTAGTGCAGAAGAAGAAGAAGATGATGCAGCACCCGGTCTACTTTGTCAACTCCCTCTTGCAGGGGCTAGATCAAGGTACTCCGGTGTGCAGAAATTGCTCTGCGGCCTCCTTATGGCCTCGAGGAAGCTGTGCCATTACTTCCAAGCACACGAGATCACTATCGTCACCAGCCTCCCGCTGCAACGGATATTGCATAACCCAGACGCAACCGGGAGGATTGTGGAATGGGCCTTGGAACTGTCGAGATTTGGTTTGAAGTTTGAAAGCACTTCGACAATCCAGAGTAGAGTCTTGGCAGAGTTCATTGCAGAATGGACCTCAACGCCCGACGAAGAGATCCAGGAGACCACTCTCCCCGGCAAGGAAACAAGTCGCGACTGGATTATGTACTTTGACGGGGATTTCTCGCTGCAAGGCGCCGGTGCTGGTGTGCTGCTCGTCGCACCCACCGGAGAGCACCTCAAGTATGTGGTCCAGATGCACTTTCCCAGGGAGATGTCAATGAACAACACTACCGAATACGAGGGGTTGCTTGCCAGTCTCAGGATCGCGGCAGACCTCGGAATCAAGAAGCTCATCGTCAGGGGTGATTCACAGCTTGTCGTCAAGCAAGTTAACAAGGATTACCAGAGCGCGTTGATGGAGGCATACATAGATGAAGTGAGGAAGTTGGAGGAGCGTTTTGACGGTATACAAGCGGAGCATGTTCCCCGAGTGGAGAACGGCATCACCGACTACTTGTCGAAACGCGCTGCCCTCAAACTGCCTGTGGAACCAGGTACCTTTGTGTTTCGATTAACTCAACCATCCGTCGAACCATCGACAGAGCAGAACAAGCAGAGGAAATCAGGCCCCGGCAAGTACTTTCCCGCCGAGCTCCCAAGAGCCACCGGCAAAGATGTTGCCGGGGACACTGAGCCTGCCGTGGGGGGATAGACTCCGGCAGGGTGCCAAGCCCTGGCCATGGAGACAGGCGCCCCCATGGCAGAAGAGATGCCTTTGGTCCTTGCCGTCGAGCCTCAGGCTCCGGCATGGGCACAACATACCGTTTGATTTTTCCAAACCGGGAAGCTCCCCGAGGAACAGGAAGAAGCGGAGAAAGTAGCCCGTCAGTCTACCATGTATCAGTTCGTCCATGACGTTCTGTACAGAAAAAGACCAAACAGTGTGAAATTGAAGTGCATTCCCCGGGAGGAAGGACTGGGGCTGTTGGCAGAGATACATGGAGGCATATGTGGCTCCCACATAGGGTCGAGGGCCCTTGCCGGCAAAGCATTCTGGCAAAGTTTCTTCGGGCCCACTACCCTCCAGGATGCAACGGCACTAGTAACCAAGTGTGAAGCATGTCAGTTCCATTCAAAGAAGCTTCATCAACCAACTCAAGCTCTCCAAACAATCCCTCTTTACTAGCCATTCTCGGTCTGGGGGCTCGACATACTGGGCCCCTCCCCCCGTGCTGTCGGGGGCTTTGAGTACTTGTACGTTGCAATCAACAAGATCACAAAGTGGCCAGAGGTGGAAGCAGTGAGAAAGGTGACAGCCCAATTAGCCGTCAAGTTCTTCAAGGGGCTAGTCTGCCGTTTTGGTGTACCAAACAGAATCATCACCGACAACGACACACAGTTCACAAGCCGCACCTTCATGCAATACATTCAAGACCTCGGCAGCAAGGTCTGTTTTGCTTCTGTTGCGCATCCTCGGACCAACGGCCAGGCGGAGAGGGCAAATGCTGAAGTACTGCGAGGCCTCCGGACAAGGACTTTTGACAAGCTACATAAGTGCGGAAGGCGCTGGATTGATGAATTGCCAGCGGTTCTTTGGTCAATCAGAACGACACCAAATCGAGCCACCAGCCAGACACTCTTCTCCCTCGTTTACGGGGCAGAAGCAGTTCTCCCCACGGAACTCACACACGGGTCACCCCGAGTGCTCACTTATGATGAGCTTGAGTAAGAGCAATTGCGGCAAGATGACGCAATGCTCCTTGAGGAAGATCGTCTTCGGGCGGCTGTGTGAGCAGCACGCTACCAGCAAGCCTTGCGCCGCTACCATAGCCGCAAGGTTCATGCCTGAAGCTTTGAGGAAGGCGACCTTGTTCTTCGGCGCGTTCAGTCGGCCAAGAATTCCAACAAGTTGACGCTGAAGTGGGAAGGCCCTTATCAGGTAATACGAGTCACCAGGCCCGGTGCAGTCCGCCTGGAGACCGAAGATGGTATTCCAGTAAGCAATTCCTGGAACATCGAACATCTTAGCAAGTTTTACCCATAATGCGCGGTTGCCGGGCCCCCTGGCAGACCACCTTTTTGTACAAGCCTTGCCGGCAAGGCATGTAACCCTTTGTACAAAGCCAGGCGCAGACCCTGAGCATAAATAAATGAAGCGTTAGCGCCCTAAGTTTTAGCATGCATGCTATGTTGAGTCTCTCTCTCGGTTAGGGTTGATAGAGCTTAGCGACGACTAACCCCTAACATAGAGGTCGAGTGTGCGTCTCTCTGTTCCTCCCCGTACTTTTTGGTTCACAGGGTGCATGGACATTTCTGCTGAGCTGTTTGGAGGAAAGAGAACAGGCCGGCGCCCCGACCCCGGCAAGCCAAGGTTGCCGGGGGCTGCAGATCCAAATATCCGACCAGGCAAGCCAAGATTACCGGGAGCTGCAAAATCAGATAAGTCTTTCATCCCCACTCCCTACTTCCGTATGGAACTTGAACGTACGAGACTTCGCTCACTCTTATACCATCATGCTCCCTCTTTCCCGTGTCCAAAAACCTTACTTTGGGCCGGAACTTGGTCGTAGCGCGGTGGGAAGGGAACGGGCGAAGGGCCCAATCCTACTTTACCCCTACCTCCGCCAAGGGCGTGAGTGTAGTCGAGCTATAGAGCAGGAGGACGACAAGGTCTGTTTCTAGGTTACAATGTTTATCTTAAGATAACGAGGACTCGTTCCTTGGTGCGGGCCTCGCCAGCGTGCAAAAGAAACCCGGCAAACACCCTTCTCTTCATTAATACGTTGTTAACGAGTACAATTCATACGGAATGCATACATGAGCAAGGGGGTTACAAGGTTTAAATCTTACTAAGGCCCGTAGGCTTAAAAACTAAAAAGAGGCAAGGTGCCCGTAATCCCTTTCTTGTCCCTCTCCTCAGGAAATAGAACAAGAAGGCGAAAGGGGAAAAGGAGTGCCTAGGCGAGGTACGAGCAGCAGAAGACATCAAAAGAACATCCCGGCGGCCGTCCAGAAGAGGGCTGGTGATGATGGTGCCGGGGGAAGAGCCGAAAGATGAGGCAGCGGGACAGAAATACGCGATGAAGGCGTCGGTGCCCATGTACTCTGACTTGACGGCCCACCACCCGCCTTCTTCGTCTTCCCAGCCTTCCCACACCAACCACCCAAGGAGGCGACCCCGAGAAGTTCAAGGAGCTGGCGATGCAGATAATGGTGCTGCCGGTGTCGCCCAGGGACGGTGTGTCCGACGCCTAGTCGGATCCGTCATCCTCCCGCCCGCTACCCTCGTCGTCGTTGTCGTTGTCCTCCTCGTCAATCTCGCCCGAAGAGGAGTTTTCGCCATCGGTCGAGCTCTCGGCACAGCACCCTAGCCTGTGTCCCGAGCGCCCGAAGACCTTGATGGAGAGCAGGTTGCTCTCTGCTAGCTTGAAGTAGAGGACGTGCCCATCCATCAAGCAATGGGCACGTGCAAAGGTTTTCTAGCCCCGACGAAGAAGCATCACATGAGGGGCGGGGAACCCTGTGTTCACCCGCATGTCGCCATGGCAACACCCCTCCATGTGAAGCCTTAGTCTCGGTGGCCGGTCAATCTCCAACACACTCGCAAATGCTTCGGGAAGACGAAGGCGGCTGCGCGGTAGCCCACGCAGTTGCAGGATAAATTCCAGCGCCGAATCCCCGACATGACCACTCGACGAGGCAGGAGGAGATGGTGGAGGAGATGGCGACGGAGATGGTGACGACGCGGGTGTCCCCCGTCCACGCCCGCCTCTGCCTCGACCACCTCACCGACCGCGGCCTTCGCCGCCACCTCTGCCTCTAGCATGGCCTTCACCTTGGGCGTCAGGCTCTTCTTTGACTGCCGCCACCCTCTGGCGGGAGGAAGACCTGGTCGCCTCCCCAGGGGCACGGCCACGACCACGACCACGCCCTCTCGCCATGACGAAGGGAAGGAAAGGGATTAGACTGAGAGAAGATGGGTGCGAGAAGACGCTGTCCCTCTCCCCTTATATAGAGGGACGAGGCCGAACGAGCCCGGGCGCAACCGCCCCAATCAGCCAATCCAACAGCCGGAGGCGCGAGGAAACAGGACCAACCCGCTGCCCCAATCAGCGATGCCTGGCCCCCCGCCCCAGCATTAAAACCCATGCCTTCTGTGTCCACCGCCTGCCCTCCCCGACGCATGGAGGACACGTGGCGGGCGAGCCAGGACTCAGATGGCAAGTGGAGCGGCCGTTTCGCGCCCCGTGATTGTGGGGCGCGGGTGCCATAATGGCCACGACCCGAGTCCACTTAGTAAATGAACCGCGCCCCTGCGGCTTCCCTTTTTTATGGGGAAGGCGCGGACCGCCTCTTTACCATTTACTATGATGTGACGCATGAGGGCAGCAACCTCCCCACGCATGACCCCCACGTCACGCGCGACCCCCACGTCGCGCATTCAACGCAGGCCGTGGGGAAGCGCAACTGGTAAGGGAGTTACTACGGTAAAAACTCAGCCCCGCGTGCCCGCGCACCGTTCTGGGCCTAGCCCAACAACGCGTCGCGCTTATGTATGGCCCAGGCCCGGGGGCTCCTGTCGGTGTACAAAAGAAGGGGCTCTCTTTTATACCCCTTTACTTGTGCACGGGCAGTCAGAGCCGCACCTGTGCCCACACTTGGCAGGGCAGAGGAGGAAAGCAGAAGTGCAAGGCTACCAGAGCAGCGCTCCAACCAAGGGCATGGAAGCCAGAGCGATTAGATGGGCTTTCCCCTGGCAAGACCCTTGCCCGGGCGGCCTACATAGCCCTGGCAAGAGCCTTGCCGGGGCAGCTCGCCCAATGTCAACATCGCAGCCACCCTTGAGTCTGAGAGTTCCGACACCATCGACAGCATTGTAACCAAGGCTCGGGAAGCGCATGCATGGTGGCATGCAGATCTTTGTGAAGACGGAGAGCCTACAAATCCTAAATGAGAACCAAAAGCGAGACAACCATGAGGCTCCTTGCCGAGGATGCCCATGAGGACCCGGCAAGGCTCCTTGTCGAAGACACCCGCAAGGCCCCGCCAAGGCTCTTGCCAAGGACGCTCACAAGGCCCCGGCAAGACCCTTGCCGGGATATACGCAATACCACGGCAAGACCTTGCCGCCCCATCGCCGCCCCAGCTCAGCGGCCGACCCGCCGACTAAAGCAAGTACCCACGTGGCAGTACGTGGCTCCTAATCCAACTAGTCAAGCACCTGCGTGGTGGCATGCAGATCTTCGTGAAGACCCTACCACCACGCCAGCTCAGCAGCCAGCCAGCCTACGTGGCGCTGCATGCCTCATTGGCCTGGACGCGTGTCGGAGCAAGACGGAGCGGCGACGGACGGGACGGGCCTCGTTACCGCCCCCGATAAAGCAAGGGGACACCTAAGGAGCGCATTTAATGCGTTTTATCCCGTAATGACAGGCGATAAGCTTGTACAATGTATACGTTTCCACTTCCTGTGTGCCACTGTGGCAGCCCCTTTTGACTATAAAAGGAGGCCCTCGGCGTACTGAGGAAGGATTAGTATCTTTTGGACTACGCACGCACCGTAGCTAGTTCAAAAACTCAAGAACACTCAAATATACATCAAAGCAGGACTAGGGTATTACGCATCTACGTGGCCCGAACCTGGGTAAAATCTCCTTGCCCTGGCTCCTAGACCCGCTCTTTGCACAACTCCGCGCCCGCCAACCGCGGAAGGGACCCCCGTGATCCCATAGGTGTCTTTCCCACCGACAAGGTGGAAGAAGACAAGGTTCGGCGAGAAACTGTCATTCGTGAGGGACCGTCTGGTGGAGTGCTTCTTCAATAACTTTTTTTTCGGGTCAAAATTATCGTGGTATTTGTGAATAAGTTATCAGGTCTGTACTGTGTATATTACCATGCTATTTAGACAGAAGTTACCGACGTAAGTTTTCAAGAACTTGTTTTCTCGGGCCAAAAGTTACCATGTTGTTTTTACATGAGTTATCAACTCTGCGATGTGTAATTTGTCATGCTACTTACACAGAAGTTACCGAAGGTATGCATTTATCATCTTTTTCCCTGGCTCGGAATTACCATGGCCTTTGTGCGTAAGTTTTCAGGTTTACTTTATATACAGAAGTTACCGGGGTATGTTCCAACAAATATTTTTCTTCCGAGACAAAGTTACCATACAGATTATGTGTAAGTTATCAGGTTTGCCGTGCCTAAATTACAATGTTATTTACACATAAGTTAGCTGCATATTTACACTAAATAGTTGAAATTATTGTGACTTGCATGATCAGGTGGTTAATAACAAAAAATACCACATCGACTAGATAATCTCGGGCGTAGGATGCGGATCTCTTGGTGTGTGAGTTGTTCGGTAGTTTAGCAAAAAAAACATGATTTGGCAGATATTTTTTTTGATTAATTAATATACTGGACGAACCATGCATTATTTTTATAGAAGT
The DNA here is from genome assembly GCF_002575655.3 of Aegilops tauschii subsp. strangulata. Lineage (NCBI taxonomy): Eukaryota > Viridiplantae > Streptophyta > Magnoliopsida > Poales > Poaceae > Aegilops > Aegilops tauschii. The sequence goes on along the minus strand of NC_053041.3, from coordinate 608,581,000 downwards.
TCAAATAAAGAAAATGTTGTTCACAAAGGAGCTTCCGCAAAGAAAAGATCATGGATGAGCTAGTCCTCGGGAAGGTTCTAATGTCAACCCCATTCACACCTGACGAATATCTCTAACGGTCCTATAATTATATACCCTTTTTATGTGAAGAAAATGATTGACCACCGAAGATCTTTTTTATGAAAAAGGCACACGGTCCACAGATTCACTAAGAAATAAACTGCTAGGATATTATGTACACTGCCGAGGACCAAGATCGGAGACCACACACGCCTGCCGTCACTCGCTATCGTTGTTCGCCGTCCATATGCGGATACCACATGTCCATAGATATTTTGGTTGAGTACATTTAGCTGCACTCTTTTCATGCATAGTTTGTGAAAGAAAGGACTGGACTTTGTAACTCTATCTGGACGTACCTGCCCATAACTCCCCGGTGCAACATTAGTATGTATCTATAAATAGCTTCCCATTTCATGGCATCGTGCGGCAAACATATCAAATTAGAGTTATCGAAGAGCCGAACTAGCTATCACTTATCCGGTTCAGACTGGAGAAGGTGAAGAACACATCTCCTTTGTCTAGCCTTACGTACATCGAGGCAGGTAGAACTAATGGCGTCAGCTACTGATGCAACCATCTATGCCGACCGGTTCCCGCCGGCTGAGTTGCACCGGCGGCCGGTGGACTACCAGCCCAAAACCTGGGACTACGACTCCATTTGCTCCTGGCATCAGCAGGTGCACCAAGACGACAAGGTGCATGCACGATCAGCCAAAATTTTCTTTCATTTTTTCCCTTCTTAATTTTGTTTTCCGTGTCCGGCCATGGCGAGCCACAGGGTTGGGTGGGTCAGCATTAGGGGAGGGACATTATTTCGGTGATGAGGGAGAAGGCCAAGGGGTCAAGCTCATCGGTGCCATGTCAATGCTAGTGAGGCTAGGGCGGCATCAGAAGAGGATGCATTGGATGGCTTGGTGAAAGATGTGTGTTTCTAAAAATCAAGAAGGCATGGGATTCCGGGATATTCATTGTTTCAACCTAGCATTACTAGCTAAACAAGCATGGTGTCTCCTTGATAATCTGGATTCTCTATGTGCGTGTGTGCTGAAAGCTAAATACTTCCCTGATGGCGATTTGATGAGTGCAAGTTTAAAAAAAGGTTCGTCTTTTACGTGGCAAAGCATTATGGCGGGAGTACATTCACTGAAAAATGGTTATATCTGAAGAGTTGGTAATGAAGAGAATATCGATATCTGGAAAGATGCTTGGATTCCGAATCGTGCAAATCGGGAAATTATTACTCCAAGAGGAGGTCACCTTCTGTCCAAGGTTTCTGATCTTATTGATCCAGTCACGAATTTCTGGGATGAAGACTTGGTGAGGCAAACTTTGTGGCCAACTGATGCTCAACGAGTTCTCAATATTCCTCTCTCTATGCACAATATGTCAGATTTCATTGCTTGGAGCTATACAAAAAAACGGCTTGTTCATTGTTCGATCTGCTTATTTGGCGGAATGGAGTCATCAACATGGAAGAAAATTGCAATATACAAATGGTATGGGTGGATCCAATGTTAACCCTATATGGTCAAAGATTTGGAAACTTTCGTGTCCGACAAAGGTAAAGATCTTTATTTGACGCACGTTGCATGGAACCCTCTCGTGCCGGGTTACGCTTGCAAATAGACACTTGAAAACCTTGCCATTCTGCCCATCATGTTCGAATGGGCCAGAAGATACAAAGCACGTCCTATTTCTTTGTCAGAAAGCGAAGGAGGTGTGGGAGAAGTTGGGGATAGCTGACATGATTAACAGAGCTTGTGCTATTGATCGTGCGGGTGAGGCGGTACTTGAATTCTTACTCCTTATGCCAGACCACGACCTATCTATTATGGGAGTTCGGAATGTACATGAGATGATCGCCATAGCCGCATGGTATCTATGGTGGGATAGACGTATGCTGGTTCATGAGGGAAAGTTTCAAGATGCGTACCACACATCCATGGGGGTCCGGGCTATCACGGCTAATTTTGTTAAAGCTTACTCCCCTAATGCGACTAGTAAACAAGGGGGATGGATTAAACCTCCTATGGGTTTTGTTAAGCTCAATGTTGATGCATCTTTCGACCATGACCAGCACAGGGGTACTGCGGGGGCTGTCCTTAGAGATGATAAAGGACATTTCATAGTCGGTGGAAACTGGAAGATTGATTGGTGTGTGGATATTCTGACGGCAGAAGCTATGGCTCTAAGGTTTGGCTTATATCTGGCACAAAAGGCATGATGCAACCATCTGATAATTTTGGAAGTCATCGACACTATGAAGAATGGAGGACAATTTGCGGAAACGGCGGCGGCAGTTTTCCATGACTGCTATTTTTTGGCTTGTGACTTTCCCCTTACTAGTTTCCAATATTACTTTCCTGCGAAAACAAAGTACCTTTGCTTTTTTTTGAACCGCAAACCGTAGAACTGTATATTGCAAAGAAAAAAGAATGTATAGTGTGTCTGAGTAGGATTCAACTACAAACCGATTAGGCTTGCATACGATTTAGGAGTAGGGCATTTTGGTGACCCGGGCTCGATGGAGCCATTATTTTTTAAAATTCAAAATTCAAACTTTTCTTAAATTCATGAACCTTTTTCAAACCACGAACTTTTCTTCAAATTTGTGGACTTTTCTAAAAACCGTGAACTTCTTTCAAATTCACACACGTTTTTTTTAAACACGTGTTTTTTTTCAAATTCATAAAATGTTCATAAAATCTTGAACTTTTCTTAAATTCGCAAAAAAAATCAAAGCACGACCTTTCTTGAAATTTGTGAACTTTTCTTAAAACCGGGAATTTTTTATAATTCACACATGTCTTTTTTTAAAACGTGTGAACTTTTTCTTAAATCGATGAATTTGTTTCTTCAAAATCGATGAACATTTTTTCAAAATCGATGAAACCTTTTCAAAATAGATGATTTTTTAACTCGATGAACCTTTTTCTAGTTTTGCCATTTAAGGAATGTCGAGAAACGAGGTGCTCCCAAACGAACACTTCTTGGCTAACCGAACACTCTCCGTTGAACATTGTATTTTTTAGAAATCTTAGGACTGCTCCCAACTTTTGCAAGCAGGTGCGCATGCCCATGTTAGGCATCCATGCCAGGTTTGAATGATTTCCGACATCGTATGCAAGTTGCAACACGTCCAACTATTTATCGGCCTTTTCACCAGAAAAACTCCAGAAAATGCAAAACTTGTCAAAAACTCAAATAACTTGGCATGGTGCCTTGAATTGGTCATAGACGTCGAGAAATATTGTACTCTCAGAAGGAGCCTTCTACCCTACCCGAACACCCTCCATCGACACATGGTCTATGTTTTTACAACCTTCAAATGACACCAACTTTTGAAAGCAGGTGGCATGCCTATGGTAGGCGTGCATGTCAGGGTTGAATGATTTTCCACCGTATGCAACTTGTGACATGTCGGCCATTTATCGACCTTTTTTGACACACAAAACTCTAGAAGATATGAAATTTGTTGAAAACCAAGACAACTTGGTACGATGCCTTCAATTGGTCATATAAGCTCGTGAAAAAAAAATTGGCGTCATTTGACGGATGCCAAAAAACATGCTCTCGGACGGAGCCTTCTCGCCTCTACCCGAACACACTTCGTGGAAGATGGTGTTTTTTGGACATTCATGAAATGACCTCAACTTTTGCCAGCCGGGCATGGTCACGTTTGAAGGGAAAAATATTTAAAATCATAATTTATATGGGTACTTAAAACTGTTATTTTAATTTTTTTTCATGTTTCCGCGGGCGACAATGGACCGGCTTAGTGGGGGGGGGGGCTCATGTGAAAAAATATTTAATTCATGAACTTTCTTTCAAATATATGATTTTTTTATTTCCTGGATTGATTTGTCAAATTCATGAACTTTTTTTCAAATCGATTAACTTTTTTCAGTTTCGCGAACTTTTTGTCCTTGGAGCTAGGGGTGGGCATCAAAACTGACAGACCGAAGACCGAATCGAAAAACCATTTTGTTGGTTTTTTTGTGTTGTTGTTGGAAAGTTTCTGCCACATGTAGCGATCAACACGCGCGTGCTGCAGGGACGTCAAATACATGGGCCAAGCTTATCACTTGCACAAAAAAGTTCACGGATTTGAAAAAAAATTCATGAATTCCAGAAAAAGTTCATGAATTTTTTAAAAAAAATCATGAATTTGACAAAAAAGTTCATGAATTTGAGAAAAGTAAGCGAAATTGAATAGCATTCATTCATTCGAAAAAAGGTCACAGATTCAAAAAATAAGTTCATGGATTTGAAAAGGTTCACAAATTTTTGGAAATCTACATGAATTTAAGAAAAGGAAAATGCCAAAAAAAAAAGGCCAAACAAAAAAAAAACTAGACTAAGGAGATTCACAAAATAAATAAATAAACAAGTAACCAGGCACAACAAGTGAGTTGTCTCAGCTAGTTACAGTTGATGGAAGTAAGCCAAGAGGTTGGGAGTTCAAATCCTACCCACGCACCTATTTTTTGAAGGCCAAAAAAAGAAAAAGAAATGGGCCTGACCCAGGACAGAGTGTTTTGTGTGGCGGGCGGGGTTGTGTACGTCTACGTACAGCTCGTACGTGCCACATATGGAGGTGGGTATACCTTATTGTTAAATTATCATGCTGCCCTTATACGGTTTGTGAGGGGGAGTGAGGTACCAACTCAAGGCTCTGTAGTGTGGGCCCTGCTGCCCGTGGTTTTCCGGTTTAACATTGCCAACACAGTTTGAGAAAAGAGAGGAATACAACCTTTTATATTGGTGCGATTAAGCTCCGTGTTTCCGTCCGACTCAATATCCCAAAGAGAAATAATTCCACCCGGACCCGAACTCTAAACCGTGTCCGCATGGCCAACGACACCTTGGTTAACATAAAAATCAAAAAGAAGGGGTGCGGCAAGGGCAAACGGCACCACGGATTTTAGTAGTATTACTTTGCCGAGGTCATGACGCAATAAACCGGCCGGGCGGAGGCTACTCTACTTCTTTGAGGAGCTTCAGTCTTACCTTGTGTCCTTCGTGGTACCTCACATCTCCAGGCCGCCGTCGATGGAGAGTGGAGATAGCAAGATCCGGCCGAGCTGGTCAGACAGATCGTAGCTCCACTCGCTGCTATCTCCCACCCCTCCTCTCATCCGCCACGCTCAAAATTCACGAGGACAAGATCGACCTGGCTGACACCGGCTCAGACGTGGCAGTGAGCACTCTGCGTCCACTCCATAGGTAGCACGCATGCCCATGGCGGGTTTCAAATGCATGGGCAGCTTGTCAAGCGCACACCCATAGCAGGGTTGAAAGCTACCTAACTGCAAAGTGATGATAGGGGGAGATTTTAATATTATTAGAAATAGCACTGAAAAAAACAAACCTACTGGTGATGACCACTGGAGTTTTGTATTCAATGCTATTATTGAACAAGCTGGTTTGAGGGAATTACCTTTGGGGGGTAGGAAGTATACTTGGGATAATAATCAAGAAGATCCTACATATGAAAAACTGGATAGGGTTCTTATATGTCCTGATTGGGAAGAAAAATACCCTTTAACTACTGTTCAGGCTTTAGAACGAGAGCTTTCTGATCACACACCACTGGTGGTGGATTCTGGAGAAAAAAAGAGTAGCAATAACATATTTAGATTTGAAAATGCTTGGATGCTCAAAGAGGGATTCAGAGAATTTGTATGTAAGGTGTGGAATGTGCAAGTAGGAGGAGACATATTGGAAAGATGGCAGAAGAAATTGAGAATCTTCAGACAAAAAGTGAGAGGATGGATCTTAAACCCTGATGCACTAGATAGGAAGATTAAAAAGATATTATGAGCAAGCTAGATGAGATAGACAAAACGATAGAGATTATGGGCATATTAGCTGCTGACAGAAATGAACAAAAAGAATTAAGGATCCAACTGGGCAGATTGATGAAACAGGAAGAAATAAAATGGCTGCAGAGATACAAAGACAGAGAAATAAAAGATGGGGATAATAATTCTAGATATTACCATGCCAAAGTAAATGGGAGGAGGAGGAAAAATAGAATTTTCTCTTTATGTCAGGAAGAGGGAGTGATTGAGGGTGATGATGAGCAGATCAAATATATTACCAATTTCTACAAAGAATTATTTGGCCAACCTGAAATATCTACTGTGAATCTTAATATACAAGAGGCTCCTGGCATAACAGAAGAACAAGCCAGGACTTTGATTGAGCCTTTTAGTATGCAAGAGCTGTATGAGGTGGTGTTTAACATGGAGAAGAACAAAAGTCCTGGGCCTGATGGCCTACCAATTGAATTTTACCAAGATTTTTGGGATTTGGTGAAATGGGACTTAAAAGAGCTGTTAGATGAATTCTACACTGGCAAGCTAGACATTTCTAGACTTAACTATGGGATCATTACCCTAGTGCCAAAAATTAAGGATGCTAGACAAATTCAAAAGTTTAGGCCTATATGCCTGCTTAATGTTAGTTTCAAAATCATTAGTAAAGTGTTAATGAATAGATTAAGTAAAATGATTAGACCAATCATTTCTCCAAATCAAACAACTTTTATAAGAGGTAGATACATTATGGAGGGTGTAGTGGTGCTACATGAAGCACTAAACACTATACATAAAAAGAAACAGAGTGCTCTTCTGTTCAAAGTGGATTTTGAAAAAGCATATGATAAGATCAGATGGCCATTTGTGTATAGAATGCTGAAACTTAAGAAATTCCCTGACAAATGGTGTGACATGGTGATGCATACTATGGTGGGGGGACATGTAGGTGTGAAAGTGAATGATGAAATAAGACCTTATTTTAAAACCTTTAAAGGATTGAGGCAAGGTGCTTCCTTGTCACCATTGCTTTTTGACATTGCTGCAGATGCATTAGCCATTATCGTGGATAATGCAATGCAAGGAGGTTTTGTGAAGGGGATACTCTCTGAATTAAATGACTGTGAAGTGAATATGCTTCAATATGCAGATGATACAATTTTTTTCTACAAGATGATGAAAACAGTGCAAAATTTTTAAAATTCATACTAACGGCCTTTGAACATATGTTAGGATTGACTATAAACTTTCATAAGAGTGAGATTTTCCTGTTTGGGGAAGCAACTAACAAAACTAGGTTATACCAAGATATCTTTACATGTGAGGTGGGGAAAATGCCTATCAAATATTTAGGATTACCAGTAGCTGATGTCAGGCTGGGGAATAAATTCTGGAAAGGGGTCACTGAGAAAATTGAAAAAAGATGTGCATGTTGGCAGTGTAGACTTCTCAATATGGCTGGGAGAGTAACCCTAGTGCAGGCTTGTTTGACAAACATTCCACTTTTCATGATGTCATTTTACCCTCTCTCTGTAGGAGTGAGGAAAAAGGCTGATTTCTTTAGAGCTAGATTAGTTTGGCAGGAAGATGAAAACAAAAAGAAATATCATTTGGTTAATTGGAGAACACGTTGTTTACCAAAGGATTTAGGGGGGCTTGGAATCATTAACTTGGAAGTAATGAACAGAGCCCTTTTAGTGAAGTGGCTATGGAAATTAGAGACTGAATCTGGAACTTGGGTGAACATTCTGAAGGCTAAATATATACAAAATAAATGTCTGTCTGGTCTGGAAAAAAAGCCAGGTGACTCTCAATTTTGGTGTAGTTTGATGGAGGTCAAAAAACTCTATTTTCAACATGTTAAAAAATGATTGGGAATGGGAATGCAACTAGATTTTGGGAGGATTAGTGGATTGGATCTAGACCTCTGAAGGACTTGTACCCTAGGCTTTATAATATCAGTTTTGACCACAATATCTCTGTGGCAGAAGCTGTAAATAAGGGGTGACAGGGATTTAGCTTCAGGAGAGATCTAAATGCAGAAACAAATGAACTCTGGAACAGTTTAAAACAAAGATGTGAGGCTGTTAGGATGCATGGGGGAGTTAATCAACCCATGTGGATGCTAACTAGGAATAGGAAATTCTCAGTGAAGTCCTTATATTCCTTTCTGATTAATGATGGAGTGGGATTTCCACACAAGTTCTTGTGGAAAACGAAAGTTCCATCAAAAATCAAAATGTTTCTTTGGCTGGTGACTAGGAGAAGCATATTAACAAAAGATAACTTGCTGAGAAAATGATGGAAAGGTGCAAAAGAATGTGTGTACTGTGGAAAGATGGAAACTATTGATCATCTGTTTTTTGATTGCTCTGCAGCCAGACTGGTCTGGAGTTTAATCAAATGTGCTTTTGATCTTAGGCGATGTCCCATTAACCTCAATGATTTCCTGGGAGGGTGGTTAAAAACCTTTAAGAAACCAGAGAAAAAAAATGGTGTTAGTAGGGAGCGCAGCTATTTTCTGGGCTCTCTGGAAATGTAGAAATGATATAATCTTCAGATCAAAGAAGATACATGATCCAATGACTTTTATCCGGTTGATGTGTAACTGGATTGTGGATTGGTCGATTTTGCAGAGAAAAAAGCCAGAGGAGAGACTAATGCAGCTGGGAGCAAAGCTAATCGAGGAGGTGGCAAGTGAGATATACAAGGCGACGCAGGGGTGGAGACTGGGTGTTCATCGTCTGGAGGCCTGATCAGCGAAGACCGGCCTCCCCTTCCTCATTTGTGTTGGCTTGTAATCTTAAACTTGCTTAAATAACTAGTTGGTTGGTGATGGATGTAAGCAATACTTTACTGCCTGTGTTGATCGGGTGCGGGGTAGTGGGTAGCTCTCCTAGAACTAGTGGTATGGCCTGGTGCGTTGTAAGACTTCTGAACTCAGTTCGCTTTTGGTTTCATTAATGAAATCGGAGGGAAACCTCTTTTATTCAAAAAAAAACTGCAAAGCGATTAACAGGCTTTAGTTCAGTGGAAGGAATCAAGGTGAGAATATGAAATAACACAGAAGAAAGAAAGGTAAGAATATGCTTCCGAGAGCCAAATGGCCCCTCCCAAGCTAGCTATATTGGATGGTTTTACAGGAAGGTTCTATGCCACGTGTTGGAATATCATTAAGGTGGATTTCATGAGGGCTATGGACTGTATGCATCGGGAGGATATGAGAGGCATGGTTGCAATCAACCGATCATTGGTATCTCTTTTGCCAAAGAAGGAAGGCGCATTGGATGTGGGAGACTTCAGACCGATAAACCTTGTGCACGGGGCAATAAAAATCTTTGAAAAGGTACTCTCGATCCGGTTGGCCGTGGAACTTCCAAACCTCATGGGGAATCATCAAAGTGCGTTCGTAAAAGGAAGATCCCTCCATGACAACTTCATGCTAGTCTAAGGTGTTGGGGAACGTAGCAGAAATTCAAAATTTTCTACGCATCACCAAGATCAATCTATGGAGTTTACTAGCAACGAGAGGGAAGGAGTGCATCTACATACCCTTGTAGATCGCGAGCGGAAGCGTTCAAGAGAACGACGTTGATGGAGTCGTACTCGTCGTGATCCAAATCACCGAAGATCCTAGCGCCGAACGGACGGCACCTCCGCGTTCAACACACGTACGGAGCAGCGACGTCTCCTCCTTCTTGATCCAGCAAGGGGGGAGGAGAGGTTGATGGAGATCCAGCAGCACGACGGCGTGGTGGTGGAAGTAGCGGGATTCCAACAGAGCTTCGCCAAGCGCTTCGGGAGGAGGGAGATGTGTCACGGGAGGGAGAGGGAGGCGCCAGCGCTTAGGTTATTACTGCCCTCCCTCCCCCCACTATATATAGGGCCAAGGGAGAGGGGGGGCGCAGCCTTGGCCCTTCCTCCAAGGAAGGGTGCGGCCAGGGAGGAGTCGATCCTCCCCAAGGCATCTCGGAGGTGCCTTCCCCCTTTAGGACTCTCCCTTTATCTTATCTCTTGGCGCATGGGCCTCTTGGGGCTGGTTCCCTTGGCCCATATAGGCCAAGGCGCACACCCCACAGCCCATGTGGCCCCCCGGGGCATGTGGACCCCTTGGTGGACCCCCGGACCCCTTTCGGCACTCCCGGTACAATACCGATAATGCACAAAACCTTTCCGGCGACCAAAACAAGACTTCCCATATATAAATCTTTACCTCTGGACCATTTCGGAACTCCTCGTGACGTCCGGGATCTCATCCGGGACTCCGAACAACTTTCGGGTTACCGCATACTAATATCTCTATAACCCTAGCGTCACCGAACCTTAAGTGTGTAGACCCTACGGGTTCGGGAACCATGCAGACATGACCGAGACGTTCTCCGACCAATAACCAACAGCGGGATCTGGATACCCATGTTGGCTCCCACATGTTCCACGATGATCTCATCGGATGAACCACGATGTCGAGGATTCAATCAATCCCGTATACAATTCCCTTTGTCTACCGGTATGGTACTTGCCCGAGATTCGATCGTCGGTACCCCGATACCTTGTTCAATCTCGTTACCGGCAAGTCTCTTTACTCGTTCCGTAACACATCATCCCGTGATCAACTCCTTGGTCACATTGTGCACATTATGATGATGTCCTACCGAGTGGGCCCAGAGATACCTCTCCGTTTACACGGAGTGACAAATCCCAGTCTCGATTCGTGCCAACCCAACAGACACTTTCGGAGATACCTATAGTGCACCTTTATAGCCACCCAGTTACGTTGTGATGTTTGGTACACCCAAAGCATTCCTACGGTATCCGGGAGTTGCACAATCTCATGGTCTAAGGAAATGATACTTGACATTAGAAAAGCTCTTAGCAAACGAACTACACGATCTTGTGCTAGGCTTAGGATTGGGTCTTGTCCATCACATCATTCTCCTAATGATGTGATCCCGTTATCAACGACATTCAATGTCCATGGTCAGGAAACCGTAACCATCTATTGATCAACGAGCTAGTCAACTAGAGGCTTACTAGGGACATGGTGTTGTCTATGTATCCACACATGTATCTGAGTTTCCTATCAATACAATTCTAGCATGGATAATAAACGATTATCATGAACAAGGAAATATAATAATAACCAATTTATTATTGCCTCTAGGGCATATTTCCAACAGTCTCCCACTTGCACTAGAGTCAATAATCTAGTTCACATCACCATGTGATTGACACTCACAGGTCACATCACCATGTGACCAACATCCAAAGAGTTTACTAGAGTCAACAATCTAGTTCACATCACTATGTGATTAACACTCAATGAGTTCTGGTTTGATCATGTTATGCTTGTGAGAGAGGTTATTAGTCAACGGGTGTGAACCTTTCAGATCCGTGTGTGCTTTACGAATATCTATGTCATCTTGTGGATGCTACCACGCGCTACTTGGAGCCATTTCAAATAACTGCTCTACTATACGAATCTGGTCTACTACTCAGAGTCATCCGGATTAGTGTCAAAGTTCGCATCGACGTAACCCTTTACGACGAACTCCTTTTCACCTCCATAATCGAGAAAATTCCTTAGTCCACTAGATACTAAGGATAAGTTCGACCACTGTCATGTGATCCATTCCCGGATCACTATTGTACCCCTTGACCAACTCATGGAAAGGCACACTTCATGTGCAGTACACAACATAGCATACTGTAGAGCCTACGTCTAAAGCATAGGGGACGACCTTCGTCCTTTCTCTCTCTTTTGCTGTGGTCAGATCTTGAGTCTTACTCAATACTCACACCTTGTAACATAGCCAAGAACTCCTTCTTTGCTGATCTATTTTGAACTCTTTGAAAATCATGTCAAGGTGTCGTTCTTTGAAAGTATCATCAGGCGTCTTGATCTATCTCTATAGATCTCGATGCCCAATATGTAAGCAGCTTTATCCAGGTCTTCCTTTGAAAAACTCCTTTCAAACAACCCTTTATGCTTTCCAGAAATTTTACATCATTTCGGATCAACAATATGTCATTCACATATACTTATCAGAAATGTTGTAGCGCTCCCACTCACTTTATTGTAAATACAAGTTTCTAACAAACTTTGTATAAACCCAAAAACTTTGATCACTCCATCAAAGCGTATATTCTGACTCCGAGATGCTTGCTCTAGTCCATGGAAGGATCGCTGGAGCTAGCATACCTTTTAGCACCCTTAGGATCGACAAAACCTTTCTGATTGTATCACATACAACCTTTCCTTACGAAAACTGGTAAGGAAACATTTTTTGACATCCATCTGCCAGATTTCATAAATGCAGCTAATGCTAACATGATTCCGACGGACTTAAGCATCGCTACGGATGAGAAAATCTCATCGTAGTCAACTCCTTGAACTTGTGAAAATACTCTTTGCCACAAGTCGAGCTTCATAGACGGTAACATTACCATCCACGTCCGTCTTCTTCTTAAAGATCCATTTATCTCAATGGCTTGCCGATCATCGGGCAAGTTCACCAAAGTCCATGCTTTGTTCTGATACATGGATTCTATCTCGGATTTCATGGCCTCGAGCCATTCGTCGGAATCCGGGCCCACCATCGCTTCTCCACAGCTCATAGGTTCATCGTTGTCCAACAACATGACTTCCAAGACAGGATTACGCATTACTCTGAAGTAGTACGCATCCTCGTCGTCCTACGAGGTTTGGTAGTGACTTGATCCGAAGTTTCATGATCACTATCATAAGCTTCCACTTCAATTGGTGTAGGTGCCACAGGAACAACTTCCTGTGCCCTGCTACACACTAGTTGAAGTTATGGTTCAATAACCTCATCAAGTCTCCACCATCCTCCCACTCAATTCTTTCGAGAGAAACTTTTCCTCGAGAAAGGACTCGTTTCTAGAAGCAATTACTTTTGCTTCTAGATCTGAAATAGGAGGTATACCCAACTGTTTTGGGTATTCTATGAAGATGCATTTATCCGCTTTGGGTTCGAGCTTATCAGCATGAAACTTTTTCACATAAGCGTCGCAGCTCCAAACTTTTAAGAAACGACAAATTAGGTTTCTCTAAACGGTGTCGTCTCAACGGAATTGCGTGGTGCCCCTTTCAAAGTGAATGCGGTTGTCTCTAATGCCTAACCCATAAACGATAGTGGTAATTCGATAAAAGACATCATGGTATGCACCATATCCAATAGGGTGCAGTTATAATGTTCGGACACACCATCACACTGTGGTGTTCCAGGCAGTATTAATTGTGAAACACTTTCCACAATGTCTTAATTGTGTGCCAGACTCGTAACTCAGATATCTCTATGATCATATCATAGACATTTTATCCTCTTGTCACGACGATCTTCAACTTCACTCTGAAATTACTTGAACCTTTCAATAATTCAGACTTGTGTTTCATCAAGTAAATACACTCAGCATCTACTCAAATCATCTGTGAAGTAAGAACATAACGATATCCACTGCATGCCTCAGCACTCATTGGACTGCACACATCAAAATGTATTACTTCCAACAAGTTGCTCTCTTGTTCCATCTTACTGAAGACGAGGCCTTTCAGTCATCTTGCCCATGAGGTATGATTTGCATGTCTCAAGTGATTCAAAATCAAGTGAGTCCAAACGATCCATCTGCATGGAGTTTCTTCATGCATATATACCAATAGACATGGTTCGCATGTCTCAATCTTTTCAAAAATGACTGAGTCCAAAGATCCATCTACATGGAGCTCCTTCATGCGTTCTATACCAATATGACTCAAATGGCAGTGCCACAAGTATGTGGTACTATCATTACTATTTTATATCTTTTGGCACGAACATGTGTATCACTGCGATCGAGATTCATTTTAGGTGCAAGACCATTGAAGGTATTATTCAAATAAACAGAGTAACCATTATTCTCCTTAAATGAATAACTGTATTGCGATAAACATAATCCAATCATGTTTATGCTCAACGCAAACACCAATCTCGATGGTAGATGGAGCATGCGATGCTTGATCACATCAACCTTGGAAACACTTCCAACACACATCGTCATCTCACCTTTAGCTAGTCTCCATTTATTTCGAGTTACTAACTCTTAGCAACCGAACCGGTATCTAATACCCTGGTGCTGCTAGGAGTACTAGTAAAGTACACATTCATATAATGTATATCCAATATACTTCTGTCGACCTTGCCTGCCTTCTCATCTACCAAGTATCTAGGGTAGTTCTGCTTCAGTGACCGTTCCCCTCATTACAGAAGCACTTAGTCTCGGGTTTGGGTTTAACCTTGGGATTCTTCACTAGAGCAGCAAATGATTTGCTGTTTCATGAAGTATCCCTTTTGCCCTTGCCCTTCTAGAAACTAGTGGTTTTACTAACCATCAACAATTGATGCTCCTTCTTGATTTCTACTTTCGCGGTGTCAAACATCGCGAGTTGCTCAAGGATCATCATGTCTATCCCTGATATGTTATAGTTCATCACGAAGCTCTAATAGCTTGGTGGCAGTGACTATGGGGAACCATCACTATCTCATCTGGAAGATTAACTCCCACTCGATTCAAGTGATTGTAGTACTCAGACAATCTGAGCACATGCTCAACGATTGAGCTTTTCTCCCTTAGTTTGCAGGCTTAAGAAACTTGTTAGAGGTCTCATACCTCTTGACGTGGGCACTAGTCTGAAATCCCAATTTCAGTCTTCGGAACATCTCATATGTTCTACGACGTTTCAAAAACGTCTTTGGTGCCACAATTCTAAACCGTTAGCATTACGCACTGAATTATCACGTAGTCATCAAAACATGTATGTCAGATGTTTCGCAACATCTACAGACGACGCTGAGGTTCAGCATACCGAGCGGTGCATTAAGGACATAAGCCGTCTGTGCAGCAATGAGGACAATCCTCAGTTTACGTACCCAGTCCGCATAATTGCTACTATCAACTTAAACTAAATTTTCTCTAGGAACATATCATAAACAGTAGAACTAAAGCGTAAGCTATGACATAATTTGCAAAGACCTTTTGACTATGTTCATGATAATGAAGTTCATCTGATTATTGAACTCCCACTCAGATAGACATCCCTCTAGTCATCTAAGTGATACATGATCCGAGTCAAACAAGGCCGTGTCCGACCATCACGTGAGACGGACTAGTCATCATCGGTGAACATCTTCATGTTGATCGCATCTACCATACGACTCATGTTCGACCTTTCGATCTCTTGTGTTCCGAGGCCATGTCTGTACATGCTAGGCTCGTCAAGTCAACCTAAGTGTTTCGCATGTGTTCCGAGGCCATGTCTGTACATGCTAGGCTCGTCAACACCCGTTGTATTTGAACGTTAGAATCTATCACACCCGATCATCACGTGGTGCTTCGAAACAACGAACCTTCGCAACGGTGCACAGTTAGGGGGAACACGTCTCTTGAAATTTTAGTGAGGGATCATCTTATTTATGCTACCGTCGTTCTAACAAAATATGATGTAAACATGATAAACATCACATGCAAATCATAAGGTGACATGATATGGCCAATATCATCTTGCGCCTTTTGATCTCCATCTTCGAGGCGCGGCATGATCACCTTCGTCACCGGCATGGCACCATGATCTCCATCATCGTGTCTTCATGAAGTTGTCTCGCCAACTATTACTTCTACTACTATGGCTAACGGTTAGCAATAAAGTAAAGTAATTACATGGCGTTTTCATTGACATGTAGGTCATACAATAAATTAAGACAACTCCTATGGCTCCTGCCGGTTGTCATACTCATCGACATGCAAGTCGTGATTCCTATTACAAGAACACGATCAATCTCATAGATCACATATATCATTCATCACATCCTTTTGGCCATATCACATCACATAGCATACCCTACAAAAACAAGTTAGACGTCCTCTAATTGTTGTTGCATGTTTTACGTGGTTGCTATGGGATTCTAGCAAGAACGTTTCTTACCTACACAAAAGCCACAACGTGATATGCCAATTTCTATTTACCCTTCATAAGGACCCTTTTCATCGAATCCGATCCGACTAAAGTGGGAGAGACAGACACCCGCTAGCCACCTTATGCAACTAGTGCATGTCAGTCGGTGGAACCTGTCTCACGTAAGTGTACGTGTAAGGTTGGTCCGGGCCGCTTCATCCCACGATGCCGCCGAATCAAGATAAGACTAGTAACGGCAAGTAAATTGACAAAATCGACGCCCACAACTACTTTGTGTTCTACTCGTGCATAGAAACTACGCATAGACCTAGCTCATGATGCCACTGTTGGGGAACGTAGCGGAAATTCAAAATTTTCTACGCATCACCAAGATCAATCTATGGAGTTTACTAGCAACGAGAGGGAAGGAGTGCATCTACATACCCTTGTAGATCGCGAGCGGAAGCGTTCAAGAGAACGGGGTTGATGGAGTCGTACTCGTCGTGATCCAAATCACCGATGATCCTAGCGCCGAACGGACGACACCTCCGCGTTCAACACACGTACGGAGCAGCGACGTCTCCTCCTTCTTGATCCAACAAGGGGGGAGGAGAGGTTGATGGAGATCCAGCAGCACGACGGCGTGATGGTGGAAGTAGCGGGATTCCAACAGGGCTTCGCCAAGCGCTGCGGGAGGAGGGAGATGTGTCACGGGAGGGAGAGGGAGGCGCCAGGGCTTAGGTTATTGCTGCCCTCCCTCCCCCCACTATATATAGGGCCAAGGGAGAGGGGGGGTGCAGCCTTGGCCCTTCCTCCAAGGAAGGGTGCGGCCAGGGAGGAGTCCATCCTCGCCAAGGCATCTCGGAGGTGCCTTCCCCCTTTAGGACTCTCCCTTTATCTTATCTCTTGGCGCATGGGCCTCTTGGGGCTGGTTCCCTTGGCCCATATAGGCCAAGGCGCACACCCCACAGCCCATGTGGCCCCCCGGGGCATGTGGACCCCTTGGTGGACCCCCGGACCCCTTTCGGCACTCCCGGTACAATACCGATAATGCACGAAACCTTTCCGGCGACCAAAACAAGACTTCCCATATATAAATCTTTACCTCCGGACCATTCCGGAACTCCTCGTGACGTCCGGGATCTCATCCGGGACTCCGAACAACTTTCGGGTTACCGCATACTAATATCTCTATAACCCTAGCGTCACCGAACCTTAAGTGTGTAGACCCTACGGGTTCGGGAACCATGCAGACATGACCGAGACATTCTCCGGCCAATAACCAACAGCGGGATCTGGATACCCATGTTGGCTCCCACATGTTCCACGATGATCTCATCGGATGAACCAGGATGTCGAGGATTCAATCAATCCTGTATACAATTCCCTTTGTCTACCGGTATGGTACTTGCCCGAGATTCGATCGTCGGTATCCCGATACCTTGTTCAATCTCGTTACCGGCAAGTCTCTTTACTCGTTCCGTAACACATCATCCCGTGATCAACTCCTTGGTCACATTGTGCACATTATGATGATGTCCTACCGAGTGGGCCCAGAGATACCTCTCCGTTTACACGGAGTGACAAATCCCAGTCTCGATTCGTGCCAACCCAACAGACACTTTCGGAGATACCTGTAGTGCACCTTTATAGCAATCCAGTTACGTTGTGACGTTTGGTACACCCAAAGCATTCCTACGGTATCCGGGAGTTGCACAATCTCATGGTCTAAGGAAATGATACTTGACATTAGAAAAGCTCTTAGCAAACGAACTACACGATCTTGTGCTAGGCTTAGGATTGGGTCTTGTCCATCACATCATTCTCCTAATGATGTGATCCCGTTATCAACGACATCCAATGTCCATGGTCAGGAAACCGTAACCATCTATTGATCAACAAGCTAGTCAACTAGAGGCTTACTAGGGACATGGTGTTGTCTATGTATCCACACATGTATCTGAGTTTCCTATCAATACAATTCTAGCATGGATAATAAACCATTATCATGAACAAGGAAATATAATAATAACCAATTTATTATTGCCTCTAGGGCATATTTCCAACATAAGGAATGGCAAGGAGGCTACACGAGTTGAAGAACCTGGTTGTTCTCCTTAAGTTGGACATCTCCAAGGCATTTGATTCGGTCCAATGGCCTTTCTTGTTGGAAGTCCTGCAACAATTCGGTTTTGGGCAAAAGTGGAGGGCTTGGATTTGCGGTATCCTGGCCACGTCAACTAGAAAGGTGATGGTCAATGGCGAGCCTGGAGAAACTATTTTCAACTGCAAAGGGCTGCGGCAAGGGGACTCGCTGTCACCTATGTTATTCATTCTCACGATGGAACCATTGCAACGTATGTTCGAGGCTGCGGTGCTACGGAGGATGATGGAAGCCTTGGCCGCGGTGGGCATGAGGCAAAGAATGTCGATATACGCGGATGATGTAGTCCTTTTCCTGCAGCCGAAGCAAGTGGATCTGGCGGCATGTAGAGCGATATTTGCCATGTTTGGGGAAGCTTCGGGACTAAGAATAAACATGGCCAAATCGGCCGCGCTGCCCATTAGATGTGATGAGCACACAATGGCTTGGGTGAGCCAGGAGTTGGGATGTCCAGTGGCCTCGTTCCCAATCAAATACCTTGGTTTACCGCTTTCCCTAAGAAAAAAACGGCAGGACAGCTACAATACTTGGTGGATAACTTGGCAAATCGTTTGCCCAAATGGAAGTCCGCGCTAATGCCGAAGAGTGGGAGGTCGACACTAGTGCAGTCAGTGTTATGTGCCATGCCGATGCACGCGATGATGGCCCTGGACCTGCCGATGAAGACGATCGCGGCCATGAACAAAGTTTGCAGGGGATTTCTGTGGTGCAGGAGGGCCGAGGCAAATGGAGGTATTTGCGCAGTGGCCTGGGAAGCGGTGTGTGCCCCTAAGTGGGCTGGAGGTCTGGGGATACCTAACTTGCACTGGTTGAATGTGGAAATGCAAGCGAGGTGGCCGTGGCTGCAAAGGGTGGATGGTAACAGACCGTGGAGTGAATTCACTATTAAAGTGCCTAAAGAGTCCATGCAAATACTCTGCGCAGCAACTAGAGCCGAGGCTAGAGATGGGAGGACTACCTTGTTCTGGGAGGATAGATGGCTCGATGGCATGAGGATGCAGGAGGTAGCACCGGCAGTGTATGAAAGGACCCCATCAAGAATCAGGAGAGGTCAGAAGGTGGGGCAGGTCGCTGCTAGTTGAGTTTGGGCACAACATGTTTGGCCGGACATGGATGAGATCACACTGCGGCAGTTCATGGATCTATGGTCGAGGGTGCAAGCTTGGGAGCCGCGTGTGGAGGAGCAGGACGTGGTCGCTTGGTCCTAGGAGGCTCACGGCCAGTTCACCGTGAGCTCGGCCTATGCGAGCAGATTTTGGGGTCGGGAGGTGGTGCCCACATCAAAGCTGACTTGGAAATCTCGGGCGCCGTTGGAGTGTCGCTTTTTTGCGTGGTTGGCCCTCAGAAACCGGTGTTGGACCTCGGACCGGCTAGCGAGGAGAGGTTTACCGCACCAGGACACGTGCCCGTTTTGTGATCAGGAAGAAGAAACGATAAACCACATTTTGCTCACGTGCGTGTTCGCCAGAATGGCTTGGACACGCATAGGTGAGGCACTTGGCAGAGCAGACTGGAAACCAAGGCAGGATGACAAGCTCGGGGACTGGCTTTGCAGCAGAAGCGCGGATGGGACAACGAGGATCAAGGACCTACATACAGTGATGCTACTCGTAATGTGGGAGCTTTGGAAGCATCGAAATGCCATTGTTTTCGACGGCGTTTCCCCATCGATTGAGAGGCTCATCCAGAAGGTGAAGTCTGAAGCCATGGTGTGGGCAAAGGCAGGGCTAATCAAGAGGGAGTTGGGGAGTTCCCAAGGTAGT
The DNA here is from genome assembly GCF_002575655.3 of Aegilops tauschii subsp. strangulata. Classification (NCBI taxonomy): domain Eukaryota; kingdom Viridiplantae; phylum Streptophyta; class Magnoliopsida; order Poales; family Poaceae; genus Aegilops; species Aegilops tauschii. The sequence goes on along the minus strand of NC_053041.3, from coordinate 608,561,245 downwards.
TTGTATAGGTGGGCTATGAGGGAGGAGTAGGTTACATGTATCTAGGTGGAGTGGTTGCGTGCTAAGCGCCGCACAGGCATGTAAATGTAACTGCTGGTGGAGGCTTTCTTTGCCGTTCTTTTTTAATATATAATATGTAACACTCGTGCATATTCAAGAGAATAGTGGTAGCTCATACTAGATCAATCAGCCGCGGGAGCCAAATCAATCAGCCAGCCTCAATTATCATGTGTACTTTGACGTCGATTCTCCGGATTCTTGAACGATCAAGGCATCAAGCAACCAGCAAGTTTCCGAACCTTCATCAATACATGCATGACCAATGATGGATCGGTGATGTTGATGTCAAGCATTGCACCCAGCAGCCCAGGTCCGGATGGGGTTACTGAATAACAGACAGTTCACATAGATGGCATTGGTTTAAACCATCGTGTATCTTCATCACACTGTCTTGCTGTCTTGACGAGTGTGTTTCTTGGTCACCATGCATGGTTGAAATCACCGACTACAGCTTGACTACGTGAGGTGATAGCAAGCCTGCCCTGCAGTATTGCCTTGAGGATCAATGATTTCAAAAAGCATTGCCTCTTTCGCTTGCAGTGATGATTAGGAGTGCTGCGTTGAATGGGATAGAGAAAATATTGAAGTCATCGAGGCTACATAGGCGCTCTTCCCCCGGTAGAATATTTATGGGTATAACAGTTATGATCATTATAGGTATTATATTCTCAGTGACTTGATTTTAAGGCGGCAATTATGGTACCCGTTGCAACGCATAGACTCGTTTGTTAGTGTAATAAATAAATATATTGGGAAAGTGTGCGCTTACGCAACATCTATGATTCTGATACAAGAATAGTTGGTCGGGAACGGGCTTCTGCTAAAGAAAGATCATGGACGAGCTAGATATTTAAAATTCTAATGCCAACCACATCCACATCAGCTGGATATATCTCACCGACTTAATTTTGTATGAGCTAGGCAGCCCGGCCGTACGAGAAGAAAGCGGTTGATCAGCTGAGAATTTATTCCCTGGAAAATACAAAACTCCACATATTCGTTAGTATGAACAAAAGAATGGTAACCACAGGGTGGTCACTTCGCCATCGTTGCTAGCCGTACATAAGCCGACACCACACCTCTGGAGATATTTTTTCTCTGAGCAAAAGAAGACTGGATTTCATAGTTTGGACGTGCGTCATAAAAAAGTTTGGCGTGGTCGTATTTGTCTTGTCACTAGTTATTTTTCTCCATCTCTACAACTGCAAATAAATCTAAGGTTCCATCTTTCACTCAGTTTTATTTCCACCACCCCCAAGTCCAAACTCCCACTCTCCATCGATTTTTGGTGGTTTTCCATCTCCTCCTAGCTTTCAGCAAACCAATTTTTGGTTACCCAAAAAACCAGATCAAATTATAGGAGTATAAAGCAATAAATTTACACTACATAAATAAATTATTTCGTATGGTAAAATCTAATATCGGCCAGACATCTTGATAACTCAATAAAAATAAAGAAGAATAAGATCTTGGTCCATAGACAAATAAATATCAAGCAAACTTTTATTTTCGTTAAGCTAATAAAGCAGGTCAATCACGGGCACATACCAATATTTTCCAGTTTAAGAAATGACAGAAATTTATGCTTTATATAACCAACACATAAATTTTTCTATTTTTTGTATAAAGATATGCCCCGTATGATCGTATTGTTGTGTTAACACGTATTTCGCTACCGTGGTAACGCACATGCATATACCTAGTTTTGCTAAAAGAATCATTCAAGTCTATTACCCGAATCCACAGTACTAATAACCATGAGAAAAAAATTACATCGAAGTCATTGGGCCCGGTCGACTTCTTCGACCCAACCAGGCAAAATGCGCCGTCGCAAGCCTTGGCGGAGCCATTTTGATCTCATTGTTGATCTGGAACAGGAAGTCATCAAGGGCACAGCCCTGTCGGACCAACACTTTGGAGCTGAACCTGCCTTTGCTGAAAGAGATGTAGAACCAAATTAAAAATTCAAGCCTCCGTAATTTCTCACATGCCCCGCACCATCACTGGAGGTCACATGGACGTGATGGAGATGAGGATGAAGGAGTCAACTAAGAAAGAAAGATGACACCGCACTGGCAAAACATTACAAACTTAACCTCTTGTTGGATGGAACTGCCGGCATAAAATTACGCCATCGAGCCCTTGTCGCTGCCATAGATGACTGCGTCAAGATGGGGAGGCTCGAGCTGACCTTCATCGCCAGACCGAGACCACCGCGGTACCACAATGATGCATTGCCACAAAACCATAACACTAACCTATCTAAGGGCCGAGATCGAGGGCACTGGGTTTCCCAACCTCTCACACCCCTGGAGAGACGACCTATCAACTTTTTAACTAAAATCACTTTGTAATTTACATCAGAGATATCGGATATTTGAAAACATATTACGGTAAAATGTAATGCGTTGTGGTTTATATATGATGCACGAGAGGGTCGAGTAATGGCGAAGGAGGAGTTTAGGATACACCGCATTTTCTTTGATCCAATCCACAAGTACAAAAGTCCCATCACTGTCGGAAATCTCAAGTGGGCCAACAAGAAACACCACTAGAGATGGCCCTCAGTGGAACCGCTGCATGAGCGATGAACGGTTGAGATTACGAGGTTGTTTGGTTTGTGATAGACCTGCCAAGCAAACCCTAAGTAGAATGTCCCATGTTGCTCGGACCTTAACAAAAAAAAATAGAATGGATGAATTCAACAAAAACATCATTTGTCATAAGTAAGTCTAGGAATAGACAAGAGGTTGCGAGTAACAGAAGGAACATGAAGAACATTGGATAGTTGAAGTTAACGAGATATAGATTTTGGAAGAGATGTTTGACCAATATGAGAGATATGCATACCCACATGCTGCGTGAACGTTGTCATGGCCCTAGTCGGACTCGAACGACCCAAGCTTCGAGAGCTCGCTCGTCAGATGATCTGTAGCACCAGTATCCATGTACTAGCTTGCGTCAACAGGATAAGAAGGGGTATGCCCTTGTGTTACCATTGCCGCTCATTGTTGCATCTGTCATTGCCGATACCTAGGAAATCGCGCTTGAGGCTCTTATGTAAACGGGAGGGACGATTGCTCTGGTTACCGCACAGCTGGCACCCCAAGCGTGAGCCCTCCCGATTGCTACCATTGGTAACCAATGGCTTCTGCTGTGGCAGGGCGGAAAGAAGTGTGGGGGCCGCCACTTTTGGAGCGAGGATTCTAGGAAGGGCGCGACCTGCAGGTACGCCGCGTTGGTAGAGGGGTTGTTGGTGCAAACCTCTGCGGTGCGACGAGTTTCAAGCCGATGTTCTGTCCCGAGAAGGTGTCCGTAGAGATCACGATGTGCGATAGGCGTGTCACGTCCATGGATAACCTCAACAAGGGAGTCCTACACACTTTCAATACCATTGAGAATGAATGAAGTAAATTCTTCGTCATCGGGTGGTTGACCGATAGAAGTGAGTGTATCGGCGAGATCTTTGATTTTGTTGAAGTAGACGGATATAGAGAGATCATATTTTCTTTTCATATCTTGCTGTTGTTGTCAGATCGCCATAGAAGGAGCGGTGGATTGAGAAGCAAAACTCCCTTTGAGGACCATCCTGTCATCTTGAGTGGCTGCGAAGAGAACCATGCTAGCAATGCCTTCGGTGACAGATGACCAGATTACTGAGAGGATTGCCTAGTCTTGAGCAGTCCAAGCGTGACAGCCCGAGTTTAGGACGGCGACCCGAGTGCCATCGGGCGTGGTGGATGGGACAAACTGCATGACGCACGGTAAAGTGCCATCGACGAAGCCTTCGAGGTAGTAGCTGCCAAAAAGGGGCAAGAACTGCTGCTGATTCCAGCAAAACAAGAAGTCAGATGTAGCAAAAAATACCACCGAGTGAAGCTCCCGCCGACACCGATTCCAGCATCTCGTCCGCTCGTGCACAACGTAGTCGCCGTTCCTGCACGGGTGGAGCACGACGACGCTCGCCGGAGCGGCATGGCGACAGGTCGAGGGCGAGGCGCTCGCCGGAGCAGCGTGGGGCAGGTCAAAAGGCTGGAGAAATGTGGAGGTAGGTAGATGCAGCCCCTCGTCAGAGCAGCACGGGGGCAGGTGGAGGCGAGGAGGTCGCCGGAGCAGCGCAGGGCGAGGTGGATGCGGCCGCTTGCCGGAAATGCGCGGGGCAGATGGAGGCGGACGTCGTCGGAGCAGAGCAGGTAGTGTTTGATTTGGGGGAAAACTGTGTGAAAGGGATAAGGGAGGAGGAAGATGGATGCGGTTTGCAGGGCCCATAAATGACGCGTGGGGAGTGAACGTGGCTGGCTCATAGGATCCAACGTGGCGCACCGGACACGAACGTTTTCCATCTGATATACCATGCTAAAGAGGGGTTTGCGATTTTGTTTGGGTGGGCAGCTCGGCCTCTAAGGGCGGCTTGTCAAATATATTTATAAGAGAGTTTATATAGAAATACAAGGTATACATCGTATACTATACAAAGTATAATAGTGGATACCTGGCAATCGTGGGCTTCCCAAATAATTGGGCAGGATTTCGCAGTCCACGACATGCCAAAAAGTTGCCTGATAATTGTAGTTGGGATGCCGTAGAGGTGTGGGCGCACCAATTATTTGGTCTTCATCCAAATGAGCACCCAAGGCTGGGTCAACGTCCAATTTTTTGGCAGGATGTCTCAAGGGAAATGATCCAAATCGCCCCTAAAACATACCCTATCATTATAAAGGTAAAGTCGACTATTTTGTGCTTACTGTGCACATCGGTTAACAAATTTCCTAAAATGTAGGACCATTTCGATTCTCATGTGAGAGCAGAACATAGACATTAGTCCGTTTGAATTTTTAATTGGGATGTGTTGACCAATTCCATGTTCACGGAAAAGTGACCTAAACTCACTGCCACTATGAATTGACCACACATGCACTAGTAGAAAACAGGGCTTTGGTCGAGGCCAGGATAAGGGCATTAATCCTGGTTCACTTACGAACCGGGACCAAAGGGTGCATCAGTCCTGGTTCGTGAGGCCAGGGCGCCGGCCGGGCCTCGGGGGCCATTGGTCCCGGATCGTCTGACCACTTTGGTCCCGATTCCAGACACGAACCGGGACCAATAGGCCTCGCTCCTGGCCCAGCACCTTTAGTCCCGCTTGGTGGCTAGAACCGGGACCAAAGGTCAGTCTTCTGTCCCGATTCTAGCCATCAACTGGGACTTAAGATATGCCTATATATATCCCCGCCCCTGCCCGCTCACTCCTCTGTTTTTTGGCCGGCTGGCGTGTGCAGGTGTGTTGCTCTGCTCTCACCTCCGATGCACATGAGGTGTTCGATGAAATGCCCGAGCCACACTTAAGCTTTCTCCTCTCCAAGCTCGACCTCCAAGCTCCATTTTCCTCAAGATTTGTCTAGGTTTGACGGTCCCATCCCCGTCCTCACCGCCGTCGATCGCCCGCGCCGATCTCGTCACCGGCGCCACTGTGGTGAGCCTCTTGTTCTTATCTTCTTTCTAAAAGAAAAAAGTTCTTACTTGTATGATTTAGATAGATACTTGTATAATTTTCTTACTTTTATTATTGTTTGTTATTATACAGTGCCATGGTTTTGGTATCCGCCCCCGTCGTCCCTCGTCCTGTCTATGATTCGGATGTGGTACATTATCGTTTATAACTATTTGTTTCATTTAGTGTTTATGAAAATTATGCCGACCAACGTGACAAAGATGTTTTTATCTAGGAGGTATATATGTGAACCGGAAATTGCAACCGACCCTCTTGTGAGAGGTTAAATTTAGTTGAAAAAGAAAACAATTACTTGAAGAAAAAATTGAAAAGAATTGAGGAGGAGAAGATGGAATTGTAGTTGGATGTTGTGGAAGTCGTTGATGATTATAACATCAAGATGGATGCAATGCGCTTGAAGATTAGAAAGATTAGAAAATATGACATTCATACTGAGGCTTGGTAACATTATGCCGTTGGATCAATTGTTACCTTAGTTGCGATTATGATCGCATTTGTTGTTGCATTGAAATATTTTATATAGTTTCAATGTATGTTTTAATTAGATGCTGCAGGGAGCTATATGTTGTTCAATAAGAACTATGTATGAACTTTATGTATTTATTTTTTGAGTAATAACATTTGATCACTACTTACTTTGGTTTTAATGTGATGATGAACTTCTATTAATTTGGTCACTTCTCTATTCATGATGTTCTGTAATGGTTTTGATACACTTAATTATATAATGCACACAGATGAACCGGCAATGGATGTGCGGTGACAGATGCACCTCCTAGTACATTAAGGGCCTGCATATTTTTCTCGAAGTGTCTGAGGCAAACAAGCAGAAGGGTTTTATGTATTGTCCATGCCCTATCTGTGGGAATACGAAGGATTACTCTGACTCAAAAACCCTTCACGTCCACCTGCTTGAGAAGGGTTTCATGCCAGACTATAATGTTTGGACCAAGCACGGAGAAAGAGGGGTTATGATGGAAGACAACGAATAAGAAGAGGATGATGACAACTATCCACCCCCTGAATACGGTGATAATGCAATGGGGGAAGCTCAAGGTCAAGAGGAACCAGACGATGTGCCTGATGATGATCTTCACCGAGTCATTGTTGATGCAAATAGACAATGCCAAAGTGAAAGGGAGAAGTTGAAGTTTGATCACATGTTAGAGGATCACAAAAAAGGGTTGTTCCCAAATTGCGAGGATGACAACACAAAGCTCGGTACGAAAGTGGAATTGCTGCAATGGAAGGCACACAATGGTGTATCTGACAACGGATTTGGGAAGCTACTGAAAATAATGAAGAAGAAGCTTCCAAAGGATAGTGAATTGCCCGACAGTATGTATGAAGCAAAGAAGGTTCTATGCCCTCTAGGATTGGAGGTGCATAAGATACATGCATGCCCTAATGACTGTATCCTCTACCGCGGTGCGTACGAGGATTTGAGCGCATGCCCGGTATGCGGTGCATTGCGGTATAAGATTAGACGAGATGACCCTGGTGATGTTGAGGGCGAGCACCCCAGGAAGAGGGTTCCTGCCAAGGTGATGTGGTATGCTCCTATAATACCACGGTTGAAATGTCTATTAAAAAACAAAGAGCATGCCAAGTTGATGCGATGGCACAAAGAGGACCGTAAGAAAGACGGAAAGTTGAGAGCACCCGTTGATGGGTCGTAGTGGAGAAAAATCGAGAGAAGGTGGGGGGGACTTTGCAGGTGACGCAAGGAACGTATGGTTTGGTTTAAGCGCAGATGGCGTTAATCCTTTTGGGGAGCAGAGCAGCAATCATAGCACGTGGCCCGTGACTCATTGTTACCTTAGTTCATTATGATGCCAGTGCTCATCCAAGGCCCTAAGCAACCCGGCAATGACATTGATGTGTACCTAAGGCCATTAGTTGAAGAACTTTTATGGCAGTGGAATGGAAAAGGTGTACATGTGTGGGATGAGCACAGACAGGAGGAATTTGATCTACATGCGTTGCTGTTTGTAACCATCAATGATTGGCATGCTGTCAGTAACCTTTCAGGACAGACAAACAAGGGATACCACGCATGCACGCACTGTTTATATGACACCGAAAGTATATATTCGGAGAAATGCAGGAAGAATGTGTACCTGGGACATCATCGATTTCTTCCGACCAACCATTAAGGTCGAAAGAAAGGAAAGCATTTCAAAGGTGAGGCAGATCACTGGAAGAAGCCCGCCCTCCGTACTGGTGATCACATACTTGCTATGGTCAAGGATTTACATGTAATCTTTGGAAAGGGTCCTGACGGACAATCTGTTCCGAACGACGCTAAGGGATGCGCACCCATGTGGAAGAAGAAATCTATATTTTGGGACCTATCCTATTGGACAGACCTAGAGATCCGCTCTGCTATCGACGTGATGCACGTGACGAAGAATCTTTGCGTGAACCTTCTAGGCTTCTTTGGCGTGTATGGGAAAACAACAGATACACCGAAGGCAAGGGAGGACCAGCAACGTGTGCACGAAAAAGACGGCATGCGTCCAAAGCAGTATAAAGGTCCTGCCAGCTACGCTCTTACCAAAGAAGAGAAGGAAATCTTCTTTGAATGCCTTCTCAGTATGAAGGTCCCGTCTGACTTCTCGTCCAATATAAAGGGAATAATAAATATCCTAGAGAAAAAGTTCCAGAATATAAAGTCTCATGGCTGCCATGTGATTATGACGCAACTGCTTCTGGTTGCATTGAGGGGGCTTCTACCGAAAAATGTTCGATTAGACATTGTGAAGCTATGTGGATTCCTCAATGTAGTCTCTTAGAAGGTAATCGATCCAGAAATGCTACCGAGGTTAAAGAGTGATTTGGTGCAATGTCTTGTAAGTTTCGAGCTGGTGTTCCCACCATCCTTCTTCAATATCATGATGCACATCCTAGTTCATCTAGTCAACGAGATTGCCATTCTGGGCCCTGTATTTCTACACAATATGTTCCCCTTTGAGAGGTTCATGGGAGTCTTAAAGAAATATGTTCGTAACCGTGCTAGGGCAGAAGAAAGCATCTCCACGGGCCATCAAACAGAGGAGGTCATTGGGTTTTATGTTGACTTCATTCCTGACCTTAAGTAGATTGGTCTCCCTCAATCGCGGTATGAGGGGAGACTGATTGGAAAAGGCACACTAGGAGCGTACTCAATAATATGTAAGGACGTGAATTCTTGGGCTCAAGCACACTACACAGTTCTACAGAATTCTACCTTGGTGACCCCGTATGTCAATGAACACAAGGATATTCTACGCTCCAAACACGCGGAGCAGTGTGACGACTGGATTACATGTGAACACATCAGGACTTTCGGCAGTTGGTTGCAAACACATCTCACGGGTAACACCACTGTTGCAGATGAGCTGTACTCGTTGGCCAGGACACCATCTTCGACTGTATTGACTTATAAAGGGTACGAGATAAATGGGAATACATTTTACACGATCGCCCAAGATCAAAAGAGCACCAACCAAAACAATGGTGTCCGCCTTGATGCAGCAACCAACAGGGGAAAGGACACATATTATGGTTACACAGTGGACATATGGGAACTTGACTATGGACATGATTTTAAGGTCCCTTTGTTTTGGTGCAAATGGGTCAATCTGTCAGGAGGCGGGGTACAGGTACACCCACAGTACGGAATGACAACAGTGGATATGAACAATCTTGGGTACACAGACGAACCATTCGTCCTATAGCCAATGATGTGGCGCAGGTTTTCTATGTGAAGGACATGTCTACCAAACCGAGAAAATGAAAGATAAGGAAGCGAATACATCATACGATGAGCCAAGGCGCCACATAGTTCTTTCAAGGAAAAGAGACATCATGGGAGTGGAGGGTAAGACAGACATGTCTGAAGATTATAAAAAGTTTCATGAAATTCCTCCATTCAGAGTCAAGGCTGACCCAAGCACCCTGTTAAACGATAAAGATTATCCATGGTTATGGCGCAATAAGCAAGTGACAAACACAAAGAAAAAGTGAAGACTTTCTCTCCACAACTATTCTGATGATGGCGGTGATCTACAATATCACTGCAGTTACATGTCAAGAAATGAAATGCCTTTTGTAACAGACGAGTTTTCGTCCGAGACCCTGATACTTCGAAAGAGATTGTCCATTTTATATACGAAGTGCATCCAGTTTTGCCGTAAGCCTCTTAACTTTTTAGCACATGCTATGTGGGCCAAATGATGAAACCATGTCAACTTTCAACCTTTTCAGAGTTCATTTGTAGTGCTTTTCAATTTCAGGGTCATTTAGCTAAAAGAATCAGTAAATGCATGAAAAATACCAAATGAAATCAGAAAGGGTTGAAAATTGATAATGTGGCTTTGAATGGTGCATTTTTGAACACACAAAAAGTTTGGAGTTAAATTAAGTTCAAAAAAATGAAATCCCTTTGTAACAGATGAGTTTTCGTCCGAAACCCTGATACTTCGAAAGAGATTGTCCATTTTGTACATGAAGTGCATCCAGCTTTTGCCGTAACCCTCTCAACTTTTTAGCACGTGCTATGTGGGTCAAATGATGATACCATGCCAACTTTCAACCTTTTCAGAATTCATTCGTAGTGCTTTCAATTTCAGGGTCATTTAGCTCAAAGAATGAACAAGAAAGATTTTATAAAACTCTAAGAGCAATAAGAATGAACTAAAAAGAATCAATTAAATATAATATTCTTCAATAGCAAGAAGAATGAACTAAAAAGAATCAAAATAATATTAACTAAAATTATCAAAGTATTTATTTGTTAAAAAGAATGAACTAAAAAGAATCAACTAGAATATTAACTAAAAAGAATCAACTAAAACATTAACTAAAAAGAATGAACTAAAAAGAATCAAAATAATATTAACTAAAATTCTCAAAGTATTTATTTGTTAAAAAGAATGAACTAAAAAGAATCAACTAAAATATTAACTAAAAATAATGAACTAAAAAAATCAACTAAAACATTAAGCAAAAAGAATGAACTAAAAAGAATCAAAATAATGTTAACTAAAATTATCAAAGTATTTATTTGTTACAAAGAATGAACTAAAAATAATCAACTAAAATAAAATCTTTAATAGAAAACGAAAATAACAGAAACAAATGCCCACCTACTAAGCTAGAACGGCCTGCATACAACTAGAAACCCAACTACTAGTTGGGCCAGGACGCAGGCCCGCTGGGCAAGTAGGCCCCATAGGGCAGACAGAGGTCGGTTAGGCCCACAGGCCTGCTTTAGAGAGGAGCTCGACGTTGCAGCCGCGACGGGGCTTATAAACAGGTCTGGGCGCCATTCGCTTGGCGAGGTGGGACTAAACATCCAACCGCACCGCGGCTGTGCCAGGCACAGGCCTTTGGTCCCGGTTGGTGGCTCGAACCGGGACCAATGCCACCCTTTCGTGCCGGTTCGAGCCACCAACCAGGACCAATGCTCCCCTTTCGTCCCGGTTGGTGCCACCAATCGGGACCAAAGGTCTCTGCTTCCCGCCCTTTGGGCTGCTGAAATTGCCCTTTAGTCCCGGTTGGTGGCACCAACCGGGACGAAAGGGTTGGGTATATAAGCAGGGACTTAGGAATTTTTCAGAGTTCATCTGCAGTTGCCCCCAACGACGCCGAGCACATCAACGCCGCCAGGCTGCCCAAGAACACCGTCGACTCCCTCGCCGCCCTCTTCCCTGTCGACGCCGTCAGGCTGCTCCACCTCGCCGTCGACGCCCTTGCCGACGCCCTCGCCGCCGCACCTGCGTCGATGCCGCCCCCAGTGAACTTCGGCCTTCCCCTGCGCTGCGGCCACCCCTGCCCTGCCCTGCAGCCGCCGCCCCTGCCCTGCGCTGTGCCGCCGCCGCCCCTGCCCTGCCGCCGCCGCCGCTCCTTAAACCATTCTTTTCTTAAAAAAATTTGTATGTTCATATGTTTAGAACGTTCATATGTTCATATGGATGGATGGATTGATGTATAATTTCATAGGTTCATATCTTGAAAATGTTCGTATGTTCATTTTTTTCTTAATTTTTTTATTACATTGTTGCGGGAATATGTTCATATGGATGGATTGATGTATAGTTGTAAAATTTATTATGTTTGATTACCATATAGTTGTAAAATTTATTATGACTGATTTCCATATAGTTGTAAAATATTTTGCATGTTGAGAGACATGTGGTAGTTGGGGTGGGCCTTTTCTGATGCATGTTATGCGATGATATGGCATGCTTCGTGAAAATGATGGGGAGGAGTCCGCAAGTATGTCCCCTAACTCTCTCGGGAAAATGAGGGGGGGGGGGGGGGGGGGCGTTCGCAAGTATGTCCCCTAACTCTCTCGGGAAAATGAGTGGGGAGGAGTTCGCAAGTATGTCCCCTAACTCTCTCGGGAAAATGAGGGGGGAGGAGTCCGCAAGTATGTCCCCTAACTCTCTCGGGAAAATGAGGGGGGAGGAGTCCGCAAGTATGTCCCCTAACTCTCTCGAGAAAATGAGGGGGAGGAGTCCGCAAGTATGTGAGAGAGGTGGTCCGCAAAGTACCCTCTCTTGAAAGATAGGACAACTCATCAGACATGCACGAGGAGGGAGTAGTCCTCGACGATCGTCTGAAACTGACTGTTATAAAACTTGTCAACTTTGCATGATGTTTGCCACTAATCCATTGCTCATATGCATATGATTCCTTGTTGTGATATTAATTAAGTCCATGTTTGCCACTAATCCATCTCTCATGTTTGTATATTGCCATGTTGTAATATTTGCAGAAACTATGGGCAGAGACTTAGAACAAGAAGAGTTGTTGGGGGATATAATCCGCGACGGAGGTGATCCCTTGTCGTTTCTCAACGACACCGATGGTCAGGAAGGAGAGGATGACGGCTCCGGTGATCCAGCAATGGAGGAGGAAGGAGATCATGACAGCTCCGGTGACCGAATGGTGGAGGAAGGAGATCATGATCACGGCTCCGGCGATCGAACGGAGGAGGGAGCCTTAACTGTTGCAAAGTCTGGCGAGGTATATATATATATATATTAGTTAAGCCTGTGCTGACTTGATGCATTAATTGTTTTGGATGTACATATATTAACACTTCTTTCTTCTTTTAGCCCTCCAGATCGAGCCAAACTTCCGTAAGGAGACGAGGCCCGAAGAAAAGGTTGCGCCAGGATAAAAGGTTCACGATCATAGAAGTCGCTCGAGATGGCCAACCGATTGCTCCCAAGCGGACCAAGGACGCATTTGTACATCAGTGCGGAGTTGTTGTTAGGGACAGCGTCCCGATCAGCATCCAAGAATGGAATAAGAAGAAGGACCCTGAAGTTTCTTATGTCCAGGATAGACTGAAAGATGATCTTTGGACCTCGCTGATGAAAAATTTCAGCCTACCGCCAGAAGAGAATCCAAATAACCTAGTTATTGAGCGAAAGGTCAAAGCGTTTGCTCTTAAGAAGATGGCAGAACTATTCAGGAACTGGAAGAAAGATTTGAACAAAAAGTTTGTCGAGAAAGACGGGACTCCAGAATTCATCGGTCAATATGAGAAGCTAAGAGATCACTGACCCGCATTTGTGGCCTACAAGAATTCGGAGAAGGGTAAGCAAAGGTCACTGACAAACAATCAAAATGCTGCAAAGAAGAAGTATCACCATCACATGGGGTCAGGTGGCTACTATAAAGCCCGGCCGTTGTGGACAAAGCTGAGCAAGACCTGCTTGCTAAAGGGGTCCAACCAGCGACATTGCACTAGCCAGATCATTCAAGGACTTGGTTTTTCGGTGTTGGGGGAACTTTGGACCCAGAAACAGGGGAGTGTGTTTGGACAGATGAGCAACTTGCAATACCCATCCGGAAGAATAAGGCAGCAATCAAGGCAGCGCAGCAAGGGATGTTCATTCCTGACAGAGAGAAGGACAAGCTGACAGAGGCCCTCGGGAATCCTGAACACCCTGGACAAACACGAGGCACATCAGGCTCCGTTCCGTGGGTGCATGGGTTTCCCGACAGCGGTGGTTATAGAAGCCGAGAGAGAAAGAGGAAACATGAAGCAAGCGAAATGCAAAAGCTCAGTGCAAGATTAGCAAAACTAGAGGAACTTGAGAGCGAGCGAGCTACCGGCCAACCATCTCAGCGGCACGAAGATCCTTCCTTCGACGCTGCCCTAGAAGCTACCCCACCATCTCAGCGGAGAAGCAGCGTGGCTTCCACGGAGCTCGTTTAGCCTGATTTCACGGCTCCTCGCTACCCCGTGGATAGTATCACGGAGGCTGAACATTGCGTGCTAATGGCGAAATGGCAGAACCTGACCTTGAAGGCGGCACTCGGCTCTGTTGTACCTCCTCGAGCTGAGGGAACTTTCCATTGCCGTCCGATTTCACATGGCTATGCTATTGTGACGCTGGATGAAATAATGGAGGGATTTGTGGAGCTGGAGCTTGACTACCCTACACGTGAAGGGGAGATTCATCTGGAAAATGCTTTAAGGAGTACCTATCTATGGAGAAAGGAGTACATCAAGCTTCCGAACAGGACACCTCAGCAGACTCCTCACAGTCCTGCTCAGCCGGTTGAGGCCCCTCAGCAGACTCAGCCTGATGAGGCCCCTCACCAAAGTCCTCTTGCGCCTCAGCTGTCTCGGGCGCGTCAGCGTACTCTGCCTCCTCCTCCTCCTCCTCATCCGGCGCATCAGCGCACTCCGCCTCCTCCTCCGCATCATCCGCCGCGTCAGCGGACTTCGCCGCCTCAGCAACGGTGGAAGAGAGACGCCGCCGCTCCGGTAGCTAGCAGTACAAGAGGCGGGAAGAAATTAAAATTTGGTCCAAGCCTCAAGCCTCTTCCAAAGTTACCATATGAGAGGACTGACAAGGAAACCGATGGCATCGTGGAAGCCGAAGTGAATGCCCATTTTGAACGGAAACCTCCACCTCCGAAGGAAACGATAGATCCGGTGAAAGTGAACCGCACTCTGGATGCCCTTAAGCGACCACCACCGCCTCCGCCTCAATCCAACTATGATCGTTGTATTGCAAAGACATATGATCAAGCGCGGCGGTCGGGAAGTACTTCCAGTGCTGCAAGAGAAGCAAAACAAAGAAGTGGGAAAACAATTCCCCAGCTCGGCGAACAGGAGAAGAAATCGTGTCCCCCGCTCAAGGTGTCTAGCGATATCGTCGCTAATCATTCGGGGCTACTTCACGGTACCAATCTTGGTGATTATGTGGACGGTGATGTACAGTTTGAAACGGCTGAGGTAGTAGAGATCTTCAGATACGAGCACGGGAAGCCTCTCGTCAAACCTGATCATCCTCCTCTAACAACGATGATGCGAAGATTGCATGACTGGTACTTGGAAAGCTGCAGGAAGAATGGGGCCGATAGTTTGATGGTCAGAATTAAAGAAGAGCACGACGTCATTGGAGTCGACCTGATGCCTGTTGAATTTGTGGAGTTATTTCAGTTATTCAATCAAGATGCCCTCGACAAACAACTCATGACTTACTACTATCTGTAAGTATTATTTCTGTAATTAAGTCTCTAGCTCAGCTCGTTCATTGCATGTATATATAATTATCCTCACTATATTATGCAGATTGAAGATCGTCGAATGCAAAATAGGACAAATCTATGACATTGGGTTCATTAGCCCAAATACCGTAAATGAATTTACAGTAAAAAAGAGAATCAAAGATACTGAGGAAAAATTGCTACAAGCATTCCTTCGACATCAAACAAAAGGGAAATACTCTTTCCTTACAACTTCAAGTGAGTGTTACTATCTTGTGCATATTCGGTTTCGCATACTCGAGGTTAAGTAATGTAATTGATGAGTTATGCGTGTGCAGCTTCCACTTTATTCTGCTATCCATTGTGCTTGATGGGGGAGTTGTAATTGTCTTAGACTCGAGACGTAAAGATCCCAAGGATTATGCGGACATGACTGCAATGCTCCAGAAGTAAGTTCAATCATTATCACATCATATCGACAACTTTCGTTCATTTCCTAATATCAAGTAACCATTTCCTTTGCATGGCAGAGTTTGGAAAAAGTTCGTCGGAATGGTTCCGGGTTTGAAGGAGCTGCGATTTACACACCCCAAAGTAAGTAGTACTAGCTAGTTCCGCGCATATCTCATTGATTCTAGTATCATCAATACCATTATCATGCTTACTTATCAGTTTGATTGAACTCTATTCTCGTAAAGTGCTTGTACCAGGCACCCGGGAATAATTTATGTGGATACTACGTTTGCGAGTTCATTCGCCACTCGACCTCTAAGCGGGGCTTCTTTTCTGACAAACAATTTGAAGTACATAAACAATATTCACAATTTTATTTTATTACCATCAATTGTGTTGAGTTTCATTCATATATATGTATTGACCCCCTTCTTTAAATTAGATGTGGGAGAAGCAGGAAGAACTCCTACCCCATGATCGCATACGAGCAATTCAAGAGGAATTGGTGGGATTCTTTATTGACCACGTCATACCTAAACACGGAGAATACCATACGGACGTTTAATGGGAGTTTGGCGCTTGATGATGTCATGGATGTTATATTGTATATATGTAGTAGCGTCGGATAGATATACGAAAACTTGTTGTTCGACCAAGCACGGAGAAAGAGAGGTCACTTCTCTCTATATATGTTCATGACGATCTTGTGTAATTAATGGTTTCCTTCATTTGCTTACTAGCTAGCGTCGAGTTCTCTCTATATGTATAGTAGCTAGCGTCGACCAAGCACGGAGAAAGAGAGGTCACTTCTCTCTATTAGCTAGCTAACACAATACAAAACCCCTAAATTAACCCTCCAAAACCCCTAAATCCCCTTTAAAAAAACAAAAACCCGAGCGCCTGCGTGCTGCAGACGCGTGGCTGCCTTTTGGTCCCGGTTGGTGTTACCAACCGGGCCTAAAGTTCCTCCTGCCTGGGCGCCTCACATCGGCCACGTGGACCTCCTTTGGTCCTGGTTTGTAAGCCAATCGAGACTAAAGGTTTTGGGCATTAGTCACGTTTGTTTTGTCCCAGTTCCAGAACCGGGACTAAAGGCCCTCTGAAACCGGGACCAGTACCCTGTTTTCTACTAGTGATGCACCAACATGCTCCTCCAGCCGTGGAGCCCGAAGCAAACCTCCCTAAAGAATAGGGATTTCTTTGTGTAACCTAAGAAACCGGCCATCAAATACACATTAGACGAAATTACCCTTCTTTATAAAAAAATTAGGAAGTGTAGTGAAGCATGCCCCTATAACAAATTTAGAGGTGCACATCAGATTTGAATAAACCCACATCATCTGGTTGTAAATAAGCAGTTGAAATCAATGTTCTTCAATGAGTGGCTAGCATGCATGTCTTGATAATGAACCTACCTCAAACTCAAAGCCCTTAGTTGGAGTAGGAGGATTGGAACACAGCGCTTAGTGGAGTAGGAGGATTACACCGTTTTGTGAGAGAGTAGTTGTAGCGATCTAGGTTGTGGGTACGTCGGCGTGTTTGTTCGCATTCACGCGCGGCACTCTTGTAATTTGTTTTCACCTCTTCTATAAAAATACGGTATGCAATTGCGTACTCTCAAAAAAAAAAAAACTCAAAGCCCTAGGTGTAGATGTCAATAACTAGTATGTAATTGGAGTATGCAGAAATGACACCCAATTGACCAGCATGTGTTGACCTGTAGGACGAGGCAGGGACATGCTAAGGACTGATTGTCTAGCAGAGATTCACAATTGTTGCAAATTAAATCACTGAGCTATTCTACAACCGTATTGGTTTCTGGTTGTTGAATGAAACTATTTGACTCAAGAGTATAGATGAACATTCAAGAGGACGTGTGTCTGCACTGCCTGAGAAAGACCTTGATGAAGCTACCTGACCATTGGGAAAAATATATCTTAATAACACCTGCGTAATAAATAATCATATTGAGGAAAGTGCGGCTTACGGAACTTGATACAAGAAGAATAGTTGGTCAGGATGGGGCTTCCGCTAAAGAAAAATCATGGACGAGCTAGATAATTTTTTCAGGGGTGTATGGACGAACTAGATCTTTAAAATTACATTTTGCCAGAAAAACAGGATCCTTATAAGATTCTAAAATGCGAACCACATCCGCATCAGTTGGATATCTCACAGACATAATTTTCTATGAGCTAGGCAGTCCGGCCATACGAGAAGAAAGCGATTGACCAGCTGGGAGTTTTTCTCCCTGGAAGACAAAGCTTCATAGATTCGTTAGTATAAACAAAAGACCACAGGTTGGTCATTTCGCCATCGTTGCTAGCCGTACATAGGCTGATACCACACGTCTGGAGATATTTTGACGAGCAAATTAGCTACACACTTTTCATGCACTGTTCATGAAAAGAAGACTGGACATCGTAGTTTGGACGTACGCTAGTGTGCGTTATAAAGAATCTTGGCATGGACATACTTATCTTTGTCACTAGTAAGTGTTTTTCGTTAAAAGATGTTCCAAATCTGTTAGAGATATATTTGGGTTACATGTATTTGGTAGTTTAGGATTCCTACCTTATCTCTAGGAGAGGCGTCTTGCCGTTCAAGTCTTGTATTCAATATATACTCGCCCTCGAGGCTCAATAATACATCCATCATATTCCGCAACAATCTCTCTCTCCCTTCTAACATGGTATCAGTTTCCGGGTTCTAAACCCTAGCCGCAGCCGCTTCCGCACCCGCGCGCCGCCCCTGGGGCGGTCGGCCTTCATGACCGCCGCCGGGGGCCGCGCCGCCCATAACTAGGGTTCGTCCGCCGGCCGTGTTGGCCGGCTGCCCTAGAGAGTCTTTTCCCCGATCCTTCGATCCGGGTTTTCTCTCTCTCGCCGGTCGTTTTGATCGTCGTTTTTTCTTTTTGGTTTTCCGATCTATTCTTGATCGGTTTGCGTCGCCCGCCGCCGCCGTCGACCCCCATGCGCCTCTACTCCGACCCCGGCGCGACCAGCCGGCCTCTCCTCCGACCCGGCGGCCACGCGCGCCGAGGCGGCCCGTTAGGGCCAGCCGCCGTCCGCGCGTCGGTCCGCCCGTCGCCCTGCGCCGGCCGTCACCACCGTGCTCCGACCGGGACAGCTGCATCACCCCGACCTGGCGGCCTCGCGCCATGCGACGGCCAATCATAGCCGTCGCTCGCGCGCCGGCCCGCTCATCGATCCACGTCACCCCCCTTCGCCGCGTCTGCACGGCGGCCCGGCGGTCTACCTCGCAGGCCTCGTTCTCGGCTGTGTCGGGACGGCTACGTCAGGCTCGTCGGTTGCCTCAACTCGGACGCCGTTGCTCCGTTGGTCGCTCGGGCCTCGCTGCCCGGGCGCCGGCGCTGCTTTGGCAGCGGGTGCCGGTACAGACAAGCTCGTCCGCGACGTCCCACGCCGTTTGTCGTCGCCGGCCTCATCGCGGACTCCGCCGCCACCCCGTCTCCATCGAGCGGCGTCCCCGACCTCGCGCCCGATCGGCTTGATCACCCGCTCGCCGCCGCGATCCGCCTCATCTATGCCGCGCGACCGACCTGGCCTGTCGGTTACGCGCGCCTCCGCAGGTCCCGTGAAGATCGTCCCGAGTACCGTGCGCCTCTCGCCGATCGAGCATCGGGATGCCGCTGCGTCGCCCCGTCGGGCCGCCGTGCCGCCGCCCCCTGGTTCTCCTCGCGGCTGCATCGACTCGTGCATCGCCGCTGCGTCGCCCCTTCGGGGCGTAGTGCCGCGATACGCGGTCGCCGCCGTCGTCCCTGCGGTTGCACCGACTCGCAAACCGCCGTTGCGTCGCCCCTTCGGGCTGCAGCGTCGCGGCCCGCGGTCCCCGCCGCCGCCCCGAGGTCTTCCTGCCGTCGCCCCGACCCGCCTGCCGCCGCTGCGTCGCCCCTTCGGGCCGTAGTGCCGCGGCCCACGTTCCACTCCGCCGTCACTGCGCGTCGACCTCCCATGGTATGCGCCGCGCCGTCTCCCTTGGCGCGGGAACGCCACTGTCCGCGCCGGTCTTCGTCGCGCTGTCAGGGTTCTTCGCCTACTTCGAGCATCGCCGCCGCACTCCTAACCTAGCCGCCGCCGTCGTCAGGCTGCCGTCGCCGCTCTTCTTTGGCCGCCGCCGCCGCTACCTTCATAGCCGCCGCCGCCGCCCGTCCACCCCCTTCGTCTTCGTCCAAGCACCAGCCCGTCGCCAGCGTCGCCGTCATCTACCCCGACCACTTCGTCTACTCCGACCAACGTTTGTGACATCGGCCCCGCGCCGAAGGACGCCGCAATCGTCGTCGAGTTATTCTCTGCTGGCCCCTCCGACTTCTCCGACATGGTGTACAGCTCGTGCAGGTCCCTCGTCTACGCATGCCCGGTGCAGGCAACACCGATGCGTGCCTTCATCCACGATGTGTCCCCGGGCCTGGCAAGCCTGGTCGGCGCTTCGTCAACTTCGTCTTCGTCCGTCTACGCATGCCCGGTGCTGGCAACACCAGTGCGTGCCTTCGTCCACGATGTGTCCCCGGGCCTGGCAAACCCGCCGCGACGCGTCGTCAATAGCATTTTCTTCCCGGCGCACCCCTACTTCGACACCACTGCGCCCATGCTAACTCGGCGCCCCCTTGCGCCCGCGGCTCCACGGCGACTTCCTCGACACCGTCCACCCCGACTCGACATCGACCACGGCATTCTTCGCACGGCTACCTCGACCACGGGTACACCACCCTACGCTCTCGGCTACTTCGACATCGGCACAAAGGGCAATCATCCGCTTGAGCAACTCGTCGGCTTCCTCTACAGTCAATGCATCCGCGACGCGACACCGTCCATGACGCTCCCGCTACGACTGCGGGGGGATGTCAGCCCGTCGGCTGCTATTCTCTCCGGTCTGACCGTCCGCGACGCTCATGTTGTTCGCAACGCTACCGCTACGACTGCGGGGGGATGTTATAGATATATTTGGGTTACATGTATTTGGTAGTTTAGGATTCCTACCTTATCTCTAGGAGAGGCGTCTTGCCCTCCAAGTCCTGTACTCCATATATACTCGCCCTCGAGGCTCAATAATACATCCATCATATTCCGCAACAATCCCTCTCTCTCCCTTCTAACAAAATCTATTAACCGAATCCACAATACAAATACCCATGATAATTTTTTTTACATCAAAGTCCTTGGGCCGGCCACCTTCTTCCCTCCCGACTGGGCAAAACGCGTCATGGCAAGCATTGACGAGCCATATTAATCTCATTTGTTGATCACAAACGAGAAGTTACCAAGGTCACAACCCTGCCAGACTAACACTCTCGAGATGAAGCTGCCGCCGTTGAAAGAGTTGTAGACCCAAATACAAGATTCAAGCGTCCATAATTTCTCACATGTCCCACACCATCACTTGGGGCCGCACCAACGTCACGGAGACAATGATGAAGGACCCAACTACAAAGGGAAGCTGTCATCGCACTAGCAAAACCCTACAAACTTTAACCTCTTGTTGACTTGCACGGTCAACATAAATTTACGCCACCAAGTCATGGTCGCTGCCATAGATGACTGTGTTGAGATGGGGAGGCTCGAGGTGACCTTAATCGCCAGACCAAAACCGCCGCCAGTACCAACGACGCGCCGACGTGAAACCCTAACATTAACCTATATAAAAGCCGAGATCGAGGGTAGTGGGTTTCCCAGCCACTCACACAACTAGAGAGGTGGGATTAGGAGGGGAGAACTCAAGGGCTTGATGCCGACATCGGACAACGGGGAACAAAGTCTCTCCCTTATCGCCTTGAGGAAGACGCGACTGAGGAGAGATAATCACTGGTGTGGGGAATGTTAGGAGAGTGCGCACCCAACATACGCACCACTTGGATGCACACAGTCAACAAGGAAACAATAATAAGAAGAAAAAACATAAAGGTCAAGGTGAGGCGAACGACACACTGCAACAAAACTTGGACAACTACCACCACTTTTTACAAGACCATTGCTATGACATGATTCCCCAACAATGTATAACGCTGTCGTCTCCGGATCCAACCATAAATGTTAGATCATGGGTTTTCACCGAGGAGAGAAAGTTCGAGCAAACTCCAGACAGTGACTTCGGCAAGGAAGCGTAAACTACCAGTTCTAGGTATAAATAGTGAATGTTCCACCTAGGGTTTTTTGCCCTGAATTGAGACCTGATACTCGACAAGAACCATGAAAGGCGAAGTCCTAAGAGCATCTCCAGCCGCGCCCCAGGAAGGCCTTCCTAGGCGATTTTTTCGCACCAGCGCTGAAAAAACGGCCCAGCCGCGCCCCTAGGAGCCCGATTTTCGCCGGCTTGGGCCGAAATCAGCGCCGGCGGACCCAGGCCGAACCCTGCGCGCTGGGCGGCGGCCGGGGGCGCCGGGGCGAGTGGTTTTGGCGCCAAAAAGTCGCAGGCCAGCCGCGTCAGCGACACCGCGCCTCGCCTTCCCCAAACGCCTCGGTTCCCGTGGGGAATCAATGGCAAGGCTGACCGCCGCCGGTCAGCCTTGCCATTGATTCCTCACGGGCGGCGCGTCACGGGACGGCGTGCCGACGCCTTCCCTCCCTCGCACGCGTACACACGGGCGCGGCGCGCCTATATAAGCCGGTGGCCTCGCTCGCCTGTGGCCACACCAGCCCAGCCCTCGCCGCCGAGCTATACCTCTCCCGAGCGCCGCCGCCCAGCCCCTCCCTCTCCCTCCCCACCCCGATGGCCGAGCGTTTCCCCGGAGACGAGGCGGCGGCCAACGGCTTCGGCCGCCGCACGCTCCGCGAACAGGAGTCCTGGCTCCTATTCCAGGCGAACATCCCGGCGCCGCCGGACATGCACTGCGGGCCGACGGGCTGGAGGCTCAGCAACGGGGGAGTCCCCATTCCCCCGTTGCCCGACACCGTGGCCAAACCCTCCTACTTCGCCGACGAGGTCGACGTCGTGCGCGCCTCCCTCACCGACGCCCAACTCTCCCTCCCCCAGTACGCCGCCGACAACCACGCGGCTTGGGCGGCGTACTTCGAGCGCCGTCAGCAGCAGCGGATGGCGTCCTCCAACGGCGCGCCGGTGGTCGGCGGCCTGAAGAACAGCGAGGGGCGCCACATGTGGTGGGGCGTCCCCGGCCGCACACTCGAGGGCGTGCTGACGCACCTCGAGGGCGGCAATGACCCGCCATTGGCGTACCCCCCGGCGAGGGCGGCCGCCCCGGCGCACCACCGACGCGACAGGCCATGGGCGCCAAGGAGGTTCGGCTCCTCCTCTTCTTCCTCCTCCTCGCGCTCTTCCTCGCACTCCTTCGGCACTCCGGCGCTACTCGGCGTCAATACCGAGCCCGCGGCGGAGACGCCGCTCGGCCGGCGCACTCGCAGCGCCGGCATCGTCATCAACGAGGGCGGCCGGCGCGCCTCCTCGTCGGCTCCTCCTCCGCGCTTCGTCAAGCCAAAGACGAAGCCGGGGCTCGCACCGGTAAAGGCAGAGCCGGGGCTCGCTGCCGTGAAGCCGGAGCACGGCGAGGTCGAGCGCGACGACGACGCGGCCCTTGAATGGGCACGGCAGGACTCCCTCAAGATGGCGAGGGAGCACCAGTGCGCCGCCCTGCAGCGCTTCTCGGAGCGCCGCCGGGGCTGCGACGAAGGAGGAGTCGTCGTCATCGACGACAGCGACGACGACGACGCGCCGCCGCCGCCACCAGTCCGCCATGGCGACGCCGGGTCCAGCAGGGGCGCCCGCGTCAAGGAGGAGAAGGCCGACGACGAGGATGGCGGCGACGACGGCGACTACTCGGTGTTCAGCCAGTTTCTTTTAGATTAGTTTATTATATATTTGCTATGTAATGAAAATCGGCGAACTTTGTCGAAATATATGCCCAAGTTGGCCGAAATTTGTCGTGTTTAGCCGAACTTCGCCGAACTGTGCCGAAATTTGCTATACATTTTTAATTTTTAAACGCGCCAGGGGGCGGCCCTGGGGCCGGCGGCTGGGACCAACTCACCCCAGGCCCATTTTTTGCGCCGGCTCACCCCCAGGCGGCGATTTTAGGCGCCCCCTGGGGGGCCAACGGCTGGAGATGCTCTAAGTGTTGCCACCACCAACTTGCCAGAGAAGAAGTTTTTCTGAAATGTACTGATCAACACATAAATCATATATTAGGATGAACTTCACACGTTTGGCTTTTGCTCGGACACCGGATCTTCCATCTCAGACAACAACGAGCATGGTAACACCAATGCCGATATGGTGCACATCGCGATCGTCACCGACGACTTATACCCGTTGGAGAAGATCCATCACAAGGTCAAGAGGCGGCGGAGGTGGGGGGGGGGGGGGGGGGGGGGGGGATAGCCTATCACAGGAAGCTCGGCGGCCAAGTCACTTGAAACGCCACCGATCAGCCAGTACCACTGGCTCCATCGGTCGCCCAACCACGTATACCCATGCTCACAGATCTGCATAAAAAAGAAGCAGACACACGGAACTCAAGTGGCCATATCACGCACCCCTCCTCCAGGTCATAATATCGACGGGGAATCAAGATTGGGAGGCTGCAGGGGAGGCCGACCATCGGATTAGGTTGGTCCAGATCCGATTACCAAGGCATGAATGGGACACAATCCTAGCCGTCTCCCAACACCCCCTAGACGTGCGGCGTGCGGTCATGAAGGCCAGCGAGCGAATAAGAGCTTTAAATCAGCCAAGCACCACCAAGCCACCAGCAGCAACCTCCACATCGACTCACGCCACTGTTGCCTCTGCGCCCCGGAAACCATGTGTCGCCCCTAGCAAGCCATTTTGTGCCACGATTTAATTGGCCCGTACACAACTGCTATGAGCTATATGTGCGAGACGACTGGGGGAGAGGCAACAACATCCACTTGTCACTAGGATTGGCAGCAACCACCCCACTGCTGCCAAAGGATCGGTGTTCCCACGGCAGATTGGACATAGTGTGCGCATATGAAATCTTTATGATTATGATTAGATAAAAAAAAAGTTGTTCTTGATCGAAGGAGCTTTTGCTAAAAAAGAGACAATGGACGAGCTAGATCTTTGGGAAGATTCTAATGTCAATCCCATTCACACTACATGTGATATCGCCCACGGTTTTAATTGTTTGAACATACCTCGTGCATTTTTGTGGTAATTTGTTGTAATATATTTCAATGCGATTTCGTTGTATGGACAAGAATATCTATATATAGATTAATAATACATGAACTGAAACTGAAAATACATATGATTTATTGTATTTCGTTAGTGTATTTGAAAATATTTATTGAATATAAGTAGCATTAAAGAACAGAAACTATTGTACATTTTCCCAGCATAGTTGCAAATTGAGATGTCACGTTTACATATTAGGCATAATTTAGTGGGATCTCCTTTTTTTTTGCGAGATGTGGGATCTCCTATTTAGTTATAAAAGATACCAAGTAGGCAAACGTAACATAAATTTATTTTTGACTTTTTAAGTTTCTTATTTATTGGAAAAAACAGATGCTCGTTCATTAAGAAATAAATTATGTATATCACCGAGAACCAAGATGAAAAGCAAATAGAGACCACACACACGGCGGTCGATCACTATCCATGTTAGC
Source organism: Aegilops tauschii subsp. strangulata (assembly GCF_002575655.3). Taxonomy (NCBI): domain Eukaryota; kingdom Viridiplantae; phylum Streptophyta; class Magnoliopsida; order Poales; family Poaceae; genus Aegilops; species Aegilops tauschii. Next base: position 608,536,120 of record NC_053041.3, on the reverse strand, counting down.
CATCCTATGCGGAGATATTTTAATTGGGTGGTTTAGCTGCACATGTTTCATGGAGTTTGTACACACGATATCTTGAGCTGGACGTACGCTAGCCGGTACCTGTGACCCTCCACACAACTCCTTGGTGTAACAGTAGTAGTGTGCATCTATAAATAGCCTACATTTGTGTGGCAAACACATATCCAATTAGACCGGAGAAGATCACGAAAACCACATCTCATTGTCTAGCCTGAGGTACACTGAGCTAGGTAGAACTAATGGCGTCGTCTGCTCACGCAACCATGTACGCGGATCGGTTCCCGTCGGCTGAGTTGCAGCGGCGGCCGGCCGACTACCAGCTCAAAACCTGGGACTATGACTCCATTTGCTCCATGCAGCAGCAGGCGCAACAAGACCACGAGGTGCATGCACGATCAGCCCAGCTATTCTTCCAATTTCTCCCATTCTTCTCCATTCTTCTTATTGTCAAGCAATGGTGAGCCCGAGGGTGGGTGCAAGGTTAGGATTAGGGGCGAGGGGCTTTGATTCGGTGACAGGGAAGACGGAGGAAGCAGGGGTTTTGAAGAAGGTTAGGCTTATCGGTGCCGCGTCATTGCTTGTGAGGCTACGGTGGCATCGTGTGAGGGCCAGGGAGATGGTGGTACAAGGGCCGAGGAGAAAGGGAGGCGGTGTGGAAGGTCTTTTTCCCCGTTTAGAATTGACTATTTTCGGTCGACCTAGAAGTTAGAATTACTTTATGAGTAGATATTTTCCTTCTTTTTTTTCTTTCTACACATTATGGAAATAGCAAAACAAAATTCATTATTCCCGAGAATAACAAAACAATTCAGGTGTCCATGACAATGAAAAAGGAGTTTTTGTCTTTTTGCTTGCCACCTAACACTAACAATCACCCGAGGCAGTTGCCTCCAAAACGTGTAGAACAAAAAAAACATGAAATCTACAGGGCACATCTGGCTCATGATATGCCTGTCGGTTATAATGTGTATGTGACGACTTCGTCAACCTTTAGACCTGCTGGCTCAGTCTCTAAAAATGTTATCATAGGGATAGGCTGTGTTTGATTGTGCCCTTATATTCATATGGGTGAGTATGTGTGTGTGTTGTGAGTGTCCGCATATCGGCATATGTACTGTGTTTCTTAAAAGGAAGTACTTACAATCACAACAAATTACAACCAACAGATCCAAGGAGACGTGATGCTATTGGGGCAGCTAAATGTCAAATAGGCACTACGTCGAAGTGCCTTTTAATTACCATGCATGCATGAAGATGTAGGAGTACCATATATACGTATTCGGAACATATTTGAAAAATGAAGGAGCTAGTTTTTAAAGGCAAGGAGCTAGTTAGATACTGACCTACCTACTGGTGGTGCAGCATAGCAAGGAAAGCTCACTCCAATCAAGCTTGAAGCAGAAAGTGAGGCGGCTTCTGCTCGAGGAAGAAGAAGAGCTGGCTACTAGGCTCATAATCATGGATCAACTGCAAAGTCTCGGTGTAGCGTACCATTTCGAGGAGGAGATCAGAAACATCCTCATGTCCATGCATGTCCATGATGCACACCATCAACTCAAGCATGACCTCTCATCAACAGCACTGCTATTTAGAATGCTCAGAGGATATGGAATCTCTGCGTCCACAGGTAAAGATAAGAAACACCAATAATTATTCTATTTCCTTTTCATGCGCATATATAATACTTCCTCCGTCCCATAATATAAGATCGTTTTTCAATTTATGTGGGATGGCGGGAGTAGATAATATAATATAGTGTTTTCTTTTGATTCAAACCCAAGGCTCCGCTGCATAGGGTCATATACCCAATTCCCAAACCACTCTATTGGAAATGTTTGAATCCATTACAAGGTTGATAGAAGGATATATAGGAGAGTAACCTCATCAAACAGAGATTATATAAAACACTTATGCATTACTAATTATTCTACTTATTAGACCGTCATCCAAATCTTTGTAGTTAAGAGTTTGAGTAGATTATCTTACTAATGATTGTAATTTGTTTATTTTTGTAGATATGTTGAGTGCATTCAGGGATGAGAATGGTGATTTCAAAGCAGCCAACCCCAAGGATATTGATGGATTCGTTGCACTCCATGAGGCTTCCTACCTGGCCTTCCCAGGAGAGGCCATGCTCGACGAAGCAAGAGCATTCGCCGTCAAGAAACTCGAACAACTGATGCCGTCCATGTTCATCTCCATGGAAAGACAAATAGACCTCCCACTGCAATGGAGAGTTCCCAGGCTGCAGGCGATATGGTCGCTGCAACAACACGGGTACAACGACGAGAAGCACCTGAGTATGGATCCTTCAGTTCTTCAGCTGGCTGTGGTCGACTTCAACCTCGTGCAGGCCGTCCATGGAGCAGAGCTCGTGGAGGTCACAAAATGGTGGAAGGAGACCGGGTTGGGCGTGAAGCTACCGTTCGCGAGGGACCGTCTCGTGGAGTGCTTCTTCTGCGCGGCGTGCATTGCGCCGGAACCCCCCCTGGCTAGCTGCCGCGAGGTGCTGGCCAAGGTGGGCTCCCTCATCGTCCACCTCGACGACGTCTACGACCTCTATGGCACGTTCGACGAGCTGGCTGCCTTCACCGATGCTGTCGGCAGCTGGGATGACGATGCTTTGTCGACGGCGCTGCCGGAGTACATGAAGGCGATGTACTCGGTCATCAGGTCGACATCGACGGAGGCAGCAGATCGTGTGACCAAGGGCAAAGGATACGATGTGCTCCCGCTCTACAAGAAAGCAGTAAGACAAGAGGAGATAGATCCATTGATTTTCTTCTTCTTCTTTCGTTTGGGATACCTATGAGGATCGATGGATTAACATGCATGTGGATGCATGCATGCAGTGGCATGAGCTGTGTAAGGCGTTCCTGATAGAAGCCAAGTGGCAGCACGAGGGGCAGATGCCATGCTTGGAGGAGTACCTTGAGAACGGGTGGGTGACGTCCACGGGGCCTCTGCTGCTGCTCCACGCTTTCACCATGCTCCAGCAGCAAGAGCAGATTGATTCATGGCTGCGCAATCACGACGACGGCAACGACATGGTGTACCCCAAGCTGGTTGAGCTATGTTCCATGATCTTTCGGCTCTGCAACGACTGTGCGACCTACGAGGCCGAGTCGGAGCGGGGCGAGGAGGCGTCGGCCATCACCTGCCGCATGGGCTGTGGCGCCAGCAAGGAAGACGCCCGGGCCGCGGTGGTGGACGCCATTGCCGAGACTTGGAAGAAGGTGAACAGGGAGGTCGCCTTGAGCAGCATCACCGGGACCGGGAGCGCCGCCAACCGCGTCTGCGTCAACCTGGCGAGGACCATCCAATGCATCTATCAGGACGGCGACGGCATCACCTCGCCCAAGGACAGCCGGAAACGATTGGTCAAGGACATGCTCTTCACGCCTCTTGATCTGGACATTTGTGGCGCATGGTAGAGCATAACTTTTCATCGTGATGTGACGTCAGGTACGACGTACGGGCATGTGTCACGCGAGCCACATGAATCACAATAATCTTGATAAGCTGACTAAGATGTCTCTGCATTTGGCATACACAAGTACAGTTTGGTCCACAAATTTATTAAAATCTGTTGGGCAAATAAGCCACGGCTCGGACGGGTCAGGCGCGGTGCGCGTGCGTGCGTGCGGTGGCTGCGTCGGGTACGACCATGGTGGGCTCGGGTGTGTGTGCGTGCCCGAGCGTGTGTGTGTGGCGTAGTGGTACAGCCATGTGATCTAGCTAGGTGGTTAGCAATGCGTTGGAAGCGGCCGCAGTGAGCGCGTCGTGGGCGCATGCGGCCAGGCATGCAGGTCATGCGCGTGGGGCGGGGTGGGCTGAGTCGTGTGCATGCGCCAGCCCGGGTATAAATTCCGTAGACCGCGTGATGGTTGAAACCGGGGAGTTGTGTTCTAAGCAAGGTTTTGGTTACCGGTCGAAATTTCAAGATTTCCCATGGTTACCGCGTATTTCCGTGCCCCTCGGTAAATCACCATACCAAGCAAAAAATACCATTTTTTTGAAATTTTTGAATTTAAACACTCGATTTACAATTAAGTACGTAGGTTCTAATTAATGTCATGAGAGTTGGTTCTGGCGTGTTGGTAGCAACCTAGTTCCTGTTTTGAGAGGTCTCTAGTTCGAATATTCGTTCATTCACTTATTTGAATTCATAATTCAACTATAAAATTCGCTCGAAATATTCTCGGTATTTCTCGGTAACCGTGGTAACCACATTTATCAGTCCCCGTCGGTAAAATTGCCTCATTCGGTAACCAAAACCTTGGTTCTAAGCCATGTAGCCGGGTGTTGAGTTTGTGCTCAAGGAAAATCGAGTACGTGCTTGAGGGGCGTTCGTGCGCCGGGAAAGTCCTTGTGTCTGTGTGTCCTTCTTCCTCCTCCAGTCCTCTTCTTCCTCGAGTGCAAGGCGAGTGCAGAGGCGAGAGAGAGGGCGGCAACAACAATTGGCATCAGAGCATCGGGTTCGGAGGAGCTCGCCGGCGATGGCGCTCGTCCCGTACGGCGGTGGAGCACGGTGATGCCGTGCGTGCGGGGAGCGCGGCGGACCTGCGTCGTTGCTCAGAGGCTGCGGTGGCGCGGCGTGGCTCGGCGGAGAGAAGACCGAGCTCCTGGACACGCCGGATCGGCCGCGTTGATCGCGTCGGAGCGCGATCATGGCGCGAGCTGGAGGCGTGCGGAGCGTGGCGAATAAGCCGCAGCGGCGAGCCGGGCGCGACCGGTGTGTGTTATGGGTGCGCACTGGACGCGTCGGGCGCGTCAGGACCACGGGAGTTGACCGCATCGAGGCGCTGGACCTGGTTGCGCAGATCGCGTACGTGCGTGGCGGGAGCGCGGGCCGGGAGCGCGGTGACATGGGGAGTGCGCGCGAAGGGCACGGCGGTCGCGGAGATGAGGAGGTCGCGAAGGACCTGCGTGGTGGCGCAGAGGTCGCGGCGGCTCGGCGTGACAACCGTGGAGGCGCTTGTGCCGGAGACGCAGCGGAGGAGTCCATGGCGCCGAGACGACGCCGACGAGGCAGGGCTCGTTTCGGCAGGTCGTGCGGCAACGCCGTGGCTTAGGAGGTGAAGTGTTGGGCAAATAAGCCACGGCGCGGTGCGCGTGCGTGCGTGCGGTGGCCGCGTCGGGTCCGACCGTGGCGGGCTCGGGTGTGTGTGTGCGTGCCCGAGCGTGTGTGTGTGTGGCGTAGTGGTACAGCCATGTGATCTAGCTAGGTGGTTAGCAATGCGTTGGAAGCGGCCGCGGTGAGCGCGTCGTGGGCGCATGAGGCCGGGCATGCTGGTCGTGCGCGTGGGGCGGGGTGGGCTGAGTCGTGTGCATGCGCCAGCCCGGGTATAAATCCCGTAGACCGCGTGATGGTTGAAACCGGGGAGTTGTGTTGTAAGCCATGTAGCCGGGTGTTGAGTTTGTGCTCAAGGAAAATCGAGTACGTGCTCGAGGGGCGTTCGTGCGCTGGGAAAGTCCTTGTGTCTGCGTGTCCTTCTTCCTTCTCCAGTCCTCTTTTTCCTCGAGTGCAAGGCGAGTGCAGAGGCGAGAGAGAGGGCGCAACAACAAATCGCAAATCTGTAAAACACGTCCTCGATCTGTGCACCCAGGTTCAGTTTTTGTCCAAATAATCCACATAACTCTGAGCTGTGATTTTGTCATTTCTGCATCGCTTCCTTCTAAGACATGCTCTCTCGACCCTTTATCTCCGAGAGTGGTTTTCTAAGGTACTTCCGAGCATATTATTTTCCTGGGAAAATGAATTACCTTTGTTTTTTTTCTTTTTGAAACACAAACCATAGAACAATAGTTCTAATGTAATTTTCATTCATAAACAAAATATGGTACAAAGTGGAGAGGCAAAAAGTGAAAGGAATGGAAAATAAATAATAAGTTGTTTAGAGGACAGTCTGGTACCTTCGAGTATCGCGCCCTTCTCTGAATTGTGTTGCCCTTTCGACCATTCAATTTTTGAACATTTGCGGCACTACTCATGGATTTTCCACAACTTTTGATTATTAGTTACTTCACCGGAGTAACGTACAATTTCTGCTTTCTATATAAATAGTACCCATACCCCTTGAGTAGATAAGCGAGTTGCCATCCATTTTGTGACACTTTGTGAAAGCCTAGAGGGCAGGACCTTCAGGGTTTCAAGGACAAACTCCTCCCTTTATTGAATAAAAAATGGGAAACTTACGGGCTAATTACGAAAGAAACTTATTGGCTATTCCCTCTAACTTATCCGTCTCCGCCGCGGCTTCTAGGGTGGGCCCCACTGCCCCGGTTTTCCAATTAAGCATTGCAAACTCAGTTTGTAGATTACTTCCCGTAGCATTTCCCCGTAGGCCTAGCCAAGTTCTTATTGAACTAATCTCTTGTGTTTCATATCTATTTGCTTCAAGTCTATCTTTGTGAGAGAGATCCTATGGGTTTTTCAAGATGTTTGATCGGAGGTATTTTGATAAGTTCATCCATGTGACTTTGATTTGCTTGTGAATTTGGTATGATGTGCGCTTCCTAGATAGTTAGGAGGCACTTCAGAGCCTTCAAGTGTTATGAAGGAATAAAGAGATTCTACAAGGCCCAATGATCATCCTCTTCGTGCGAGATCAACCACGAGTGAGACTTTGACCTTAGTAGTGTCATGGCGGGTGGGTATGCGCTTTGCGGGATATTTGTGGGCAATGTTGCTGACACTTGTGGGCCCTTAGTACTTTGTGTATTAACAATAAAATTCCAATTTTTTAATAGATAACCAAAGCTGAAACTCTTGTATAAAATGCAAGCAACGATGGTTTGCTGGCAAGTACGGCCGTTCAAAGTATGCTACGCTTTAAGTCTCTCGTTTGAATCCAAGGGGTCGTAATTTCTTTTCACAGTCTTTGAGCATAAAACTATATATTGTGTTGTAAATAATAATCAGCCCAACCAGGGTTTGAAGTCGGCACCTCGGCATTCAATGACAGGCAAGACAACCACTGCCACACTAGGGGTCTAATATGAGTATAACATGTATGTATACCAAGCTCAAATAAATTTGAATTTGAAGGCCATTTTAAAATTTTGAACGGTATCCGCATAAAATATTTCGGTAACCGTGGTAACCACGTTTCCCGCTCCCCCTTGTTTTTTTAGATTCGGTAGCCAAAACCCTGGTAGTACTACGCTATTACGAACTGCATGTTTGCATTTTATTTGACATGAACTACCAGGAATCCAAATGAATAAAGATCATATCATAAATGGATCAACTAAAGTCAAACAAACCTAGCTCTGGAGTTAGCCTGTTGGGGATGAGACTGATGCAGACCTGCAGACCCTAGTGCCGACCACTGATATGCGTAGCTAGTCCGGTCAGCTGCGGGCGGCGCACCGGGCACCGGGCGCACGACATACTCCGGACTGGGTGACTGGCGTGTGGCCGAGCTACCGAGGGCGAGTAACCCAATCATCACAGCAAGTTGTGGCAAAACTCACGATTCATTTCCTTGGGTAATTAAAGTCCAATTCCCAAAAGCTTGAATCGACATCCAATCCAAAGTCTAAACCGGTGTCGTTTCGGCTCGCGCTTAATCGATGTTTTTATTTCTATTTGGTGGAAATCGCTCAAGTTACTTTTTGAATCGAGTAGATTCAGGGACACGTAAGCAGCTGCTCAGAAATGGCCTTTGGTATTTTTATCTGGCCTTCTTTTCAAGCTTACTCAAATGGAGTGGGAGCACTGGGGGCCTTGGTGTGCTGCTATAGGAGATGTATAGGTAGGACAAAAACTTGAATGTGGTCCTGCTATCCCACTTGCCATAGTGTGCGTCCGCCCCTGCTATCAGTGTTACGGTACAACGGATCATATATTATGCTAGACATCGTTCTTGCCAAGGTTGTATGCCTTTTTTCAACCTACTCAAGTCCAAACCTAGAGTTCTAATACCGGCAAGGGGGCGACAACAGGCCGAAACACTATAGTTGGGTGGCGGCACCAAGCGCAAGAGGACACCCAAAAGTGTGAGTGGCGGCCCAGTTTAAGTGGCGAGACGACCTTGGAGTCCAAAACCAAGATAGCGATATACTACAGCTCGTGTGACACTCATAACGGATATCGAATTGGAAATGAAACAAGTATATTCCTCCATTTCTCTTCTTCTTCTTCTTTCTTTTGCGGAAAAATTTCTGATGTATTCATCAACAATCATCGGAGTACAAAGAACACCAGAATCGACAAAAAAATACATACATGTCTATAGACTACCCAGTGACAACCACAAGCACAAGAGCAAGCGGAAGGTGTGCCAATGTCATCGCCCCTTCCTCACTGAAGCTGGCCAAAACTTGTTGTAGTAGACAGTCGCGTAGTCGTCGTGCTATGTACCCATAGAACTAGCACACTAGAACAGCAAACGTCGCAGATGAAGAGATGCGTAGATCGGAAAGATCCAACCTATATACACATAAACATAGAGAAACAAAGACCGGATTCAAGCAGATTCACCGAAGGCAAATACTCACCAAACCCCGCGAGATCCACCCGAGACACACCTCCACATGCCCTCCGCCTAGATGGAAGCTAGGCGGGGAGAATATTATTCCATCATCAGGGAGCTATTGCCACCTCGCCTTCCTGAACAGGACACAAACCCTAACTAAACTAAAACAGACATCTAAATATGGAGGAGCCCTCCCGCCGGCAAGTTCGGAGTCCACCACGCCTCCATAGCCCTAAAGCCATGAGAGATGAGCTAGACCACCATCGGCGTCGGCAGGAGGCAGGTAACCCTAGAAGACCTTGGCACTCGTGAGAGATGAAGGGGTAAGGGCATATAAGGAGATGACAAGCCTTTTTTAGTTGGTCTATTGTCGAACCTCCAGAGAAAAGCACAATCTACTAGCAGTTTGAAGAAATGGTCATCCAAGATACAGACTTTTTTCTAATGAGCTGGTATCGATCAGTTAAAATGTCCTTCCTCAACAATACTAGTTCCTCATTCGTTGTCCAAAAACTGTAATGCCAAGTGTTTTGCATATTCAAAATCATGATACGAATTACAACATATATGTACTTGGAATTGTATTCATAAGTCTTTCTACACATTTGGTGGTAAGTTTCCTTTGGGTCCCATAGTGGCAAGTAGATTTAGTTTGGGCCCTCATGCTAGTGGTACATGAACCATGGATTTCATTGGAAAGTATGTAAACAAAGGGACCCTACATCAGGGAAGAATTGAAAAGATGTAGATTTACTTTCGAGAAATTTTCCATGTTCGCCACAAAGGTCACCTCTAAAAAACATTTTGTTCAACATCTATTACAACATAAGCGCGCGCACCCCCCCCCCCCCACCCCCACACACACACACACACACATATCGCCAATTGAAGAGCGGGTTGGAATTGTGGAGCTTGAAGATTGACAAAATCACCACGGATGCCTCACAATCGATGAAAACGTCGGCTCCAACTGAAAGAATAATATGCAATAATGAAATATCAAAGCTCAAACCTGGGTTGATGGGCGGAGCTACACTGCCCTGCTAATCATCCATCCATTGGTTGGTTCTCACCTCAAAAAAACAACCAAGTTATCTGCAAAAAAAAACAAATCTTTCATAATGTACTTCCTTGTTATTTTCTTGGTTCTCTCATAATATGCTCATCTAATAAGGTGAACGTTAAAACAATTCCTCAATCCTCTCATGCATCGTCCAAAAAACATACAACACCAAACACGTTTTACATGATGACTATATATCATGCATGCAGATATAAATAGTCCCTTTTGCTATATTAGAGGCGCATGATATTTTTCTAGTTCAATGAATTTCCTTCTTTTACACTTTTCATGTGTGTTTGCTTTTAGTCTTTTTCTTCTTTCTTCTTAGTCGATATTTTTTCTTTCTTTTTCTGTATATGTGAGTGTGTGGGTTGATGTGTGTGTGACGCACGCGTGCATGTCGTATCTATGTGTGTGCGCATGTTTGCTTTTGTACACGGGTGTCGTGTGTGTGCTCGTGTGGGTGAGTGCATGTGTGTCGTGTGTGACCCGAAACTAGGATCTATCAGCGTCCTAGGTCTGTCTGCACCGCGAAATGCGGATCGCCTCTTGGCGGCGACTGACTCTGGCGCCTTGTTGGTTGCCGACGCTGCCGGGCAAATCAGGCTCCCGGTTCTCCTGCCTTGGTTCTTCCGACGCGGAGGAGCCGACGCAATCGGGTGACGACCCCTCCCTCGACAACTCTTCTTTTTTTTGTCTTCTGCAGTTCGCCGGAGGAAAACTGACGAGGAGTTGGCGGATGAGTTCTGGGCGGACATCGGCTACCCTACTCCAGCGTCCAGGGTTTGGGAGAGATCTTTAGCTTGGCGGGCAGGTGAGGTTTTTTCTGTTTGCAGGTCGGACAAGATCTGAGATCTTTAGCCGGCCTCGGTGGAGGGCGCGGCGGCCTCCTCCTCGAATGTGGCGGCAACGGCTGCAGCTCCCCCCCCCCCCCCCCCCCCCGCGGCGTCTCTGGGGTTCCCGGCTGGTCGAGGCCTCTGATCAAGCCTTGGATCGGCCCGGTTCCGCCGCCTCGGCTGTCGCCGCCAAGAACGCTGGGTGATCTACTGCCGCGAGCATGTCTCGGCGATGGAGGAATCCCGCCGGAGTTCCGTGGGCCTCTGCCGTTCTCGGGCCAACCTGGACGGGCCGTCATGACGGTCGCTGTTCCCGATCCGACATCGCCGGCTGCACTAGGCCTGCAGGTGTATCCTGAGCGTCCACTTTGGATGGTTGATCTCGGCCGTTGGCTAGGACATATGTGGAACAGGAAAGTGCAGGGGTTGAACCCTAATTTCAATCGCACCTTCGCTGCCGTCGTCGCCTCTCCAAGGATGACGGTGACCCTTCCGCGCCGCCGGGCATCACCACCGGTCACCAGCCCTTGCAGCCTCCAGCTTCTTCCCAGCCGGTTTCTTCTCCGACGAGCGGCGCGCCTGGCTTCGCTCCGGGTGTCTATCAACTGGTGCAGGCCGCGCAGCCGTATGTGACGTCGGGTGGCTTCGTGCTGGCGCAGCAGCCTCATGTACAACAACAGCCTCTGCAGCAGTCTTCGGCGTATCAACCTCACATTCAACAGCCCTTCTTCACTGCCCCGGGTCAGTACGTGCAATAGCAGTCGTTCCTTCTTCAACCGTCGGGTGGCTATGCGCAGCAGCAACAATTCCAGTCGATGCAACACCCTGGTACAGCCGGGATGTAGGTGGCGGCCGGCTTCAACACCCGCATGCCACAAAATTCAGCCGCTGCCGGTGTTCATGCGGTCGCACGCCCTAGGAAGCCAAAGGGCGGCAAGGGTGGTTGTCACAAAAATCATCAGGGAGCTGCTGTACCACCCACCATTAATCCACCGGTGGCCCCTATGATGCCGCCATTGGTGCAGGTGCCCACTTCTTCATCTATGATGGCAGTGGGTTATGGGCAGAACACCCCTTTGCAGTTCAGCTCGTTGCAAACAGCAGCCTACCATTCAACCTTCAGGGGCAGCCGAGGGGACAACTAATCCTAAGAAGGTATGGTGCTCGAAGTGCCAATCTGCAGGGCACACATATGATGACTGCGAGACACAACAGTACGGCGCTGTCCTGCTCTCAAGATGCCGAAGCCGGTGGCGATGTTATGTGGTTATGGAACTGAAAATATGGCTTTCTTCCAGATGCCTGACAATGTCTGCAGGGAGGATCTTGCACCACAGGATTCACTGATGGCGTTGGTATCTATTTCTGGTGGCTCTATCACTCCGAGTATCATGGAGGCAGAGGTTGCTAAGATTACCCAGTACCTGCAGCAGTGGATGTGGGAGGCCATACAGTTGGGGAACGCAGTAATTTTAAAAAAATTCCTACGCAAACCCAAGATCATGGTGATGCATAGCAACGAGCGGGAGAGTGTTGTTCACGTACCCTCGTAGACCGTAAGCGGAAGCGTTATGACAACGCGGTTGATGTAGTCGTACGTCTTCATGATCTGACCGATCCAAGTACAGAACGCACGGCACCTCCGAGTTCAGCACACGTTCAGCTCGATGATGTCCCTCGTACTCTTGATCCAGTTGAGGTCGAGGGAGAGTTCCGTCAGCACACGGCTAAGCACTACGACGATATGACCGAGGTGTGTAACTGTGGAGGGGGGCACCGCACACGGCTAAGAAATCAACTTGTGTGTCTATGGGGTGCCCCCTGGCCACGTATATAAAGGAAGGAGGGAGGAGGAGGTCGGCCCTCATAGGGCGCGCCCAAAGTGTGGAGTCCTACTAGGACTCCCTAGTCCTAGTAGGATTCCACCTCCCACATGGAATAGGAAAAGGGGAAGGGAGAAGGAGAAGGAAGGAAGGGGGCGCCCCCTTTCCCTAGTCCAATTCGGACCAGTCCATGGGGAAGGGGCACGGCCACCCTTGAGGCCTTTCTCTCCTTTCCCGTATGGCCCATTAAGGCCCAATACGAATTCCCGTAACTCTCCGGTACTCCGAAAAATAACCAAATCACTCGGAACCTTTCCGATGTCCGAATATATCCTTCCAACATATCGATCTTTACGTCTCGACCCTTTCGAGACTCCTCGTCATGTCCATGATCTCATCCGGGACTCCGAACTATCTTCGGTCATCAAATCACATAACTCTTTAATACAAATCGTCATCAAACGTTATGCGTGCGGACCCTACGGGTTCGAGAACTATGTAGACATGACCGAGACACATCTCGATTCAATAACCAATTGCGGAACCTGGATGCTCATATTGGCTCCCACATATTCTACGAAGATCTTTATAGGTCAAACCGCATAACAACATACGTTGTTCCCTTTGTCATCGGTATGTTACTTGCCCGAGATTTGATCGTCGGTATCTCAATACCTAGTTCAATCTCGTTACCGGCAAGTCTCTTTACTCGTTCCGTAATACATCATCTTGCAACTAACTCATTAGTCACATTTCTTGCAAGGCTTATAGGGATGTGCATTACCGAGAGAGCCCAGAGATACCTCTCCGACAATCGGAGTGACAAATCCTAATGTCAATCTATACCAACTCAACAAGTACCATCAGATACACTTGTAGAGCACCTTTATGATCACCCAGTTACGTTTTGACGTTTGGTAGCACACAAAGTGTTCCTCCGGTATTCGGGAGTTGCATAATCTCATAGTCATAGGAACATGTATAAGTTATGAAGAAAGCAATAGCAACAAACTAAACGATCATAGTGCTAAGCTAACGGATGGGTCATGTCAATCACATCATTCTCTAATGATGTTATCCCGTTCATAAAATGACAACTCATGTCAATGGCTTGGAAACTTAACCATCTTTGATCAACGAGCTAGTCAAGTAGAGGCATACTAGTGACACTCTGTTTGTCTATGTATTCACACATGTACTAAGTTTCCGGTTAATACAATTCTAGCATGAATAATAAACATTTATCATGAAATAAGGAAATAAATAATAACTTTATTATTGCCTCTAGGGCATATTTCCTTCAGTCTCCCACTTGCACTAGAGTCAGTAATCTAGTTCACATCGCCATGTGATTTAACACCAATAGTTCGCATCACCATGTGATTAACACGCATAGTTCACATCGTCATGTGACCGATACCCAAAGGGTTTACTAGAGTCAATAATCTAGTTCACATCGCTATGTGATTAACACCCATAGAGTACTAAGGTGTGATCATGTTTTGCTTGTGAAAGAAGTTTAGTCAACGGGTCTGCCACATTCAGAGCCGTATGTATTTTGAAAATATTCTATGTCTACAATGCGCTGCACGGAGCTACTCTAGCTAAATGCTCCCACTTTCAATATGTATCCAGATTGTGACTTAGAGTCATCTAGATCGGTTTCAAAGCTTGCATCGACGTAACTCTTTACGACGAACTCTTTATCACCTCCATAACCGAGAAATATTTCCTTAGTCCTCTAAGGATAATTTTGACCGCTGTCCAGTGATCTACTCCTAGATCAGAATTGTACTCCCTTGCCAAACTCAGGGCAGGGTATACAATAGGTCTGGTATACAGCATGTCATACTTTATAGAACCTATGACTGAGGCATAGGAAATGACTTTTCATTTTCTTTCTATTTTCTGCCGTGGTCGGGTTTGAGTCTTTACTCAATTTCACACCTTGCAACACATGCAAGAACTCCTTATTTGACTGTTCCATTTTGAACTACTTCAAAATCTTGTCAAGGTATGTACTTATTGAAAAAACTTATCAAGCGTCTTGATCTATCTCTATAGATCTTGATGCTCAATATGTAAGCAGCTTCACCGAGGTCTTTCTTTGATAAACTCCTTTCAAACACTCCTTTATGCTTTCCAGAAAATTCTACATCATTTACGATCAACAATATGTCACGCACATATACTTATCAGAAAGGCTGTAGTTCTTCCACTCACTTTCTTGTAAATACAGGCTTCTCCAAAAGTCTGTATAAAACCATATGCTTTGATCACACTATCAAAACGTTTATTCCAACTCCGAGAGGCTTGCACCAGTCCATAAATGGATCGATGGAGCTTGCACACTTTGTTAGCACCCTTTGGATCGATAAAACCTTCAGGTTGCATCATATACAACTCTTTTTCTAGAAATCCATTCAGGAATGCAGTCTTTACATCCATTTGCCAAATTTCATAATCATAAAATGCAGCAATTGCTAACATGATTCGGACAGACTTAAGCATCGCTACGGGTGAGAAGGTCTCATCGTAGTCAACTCCTTGAACTTGTCGAAAACCTTTCGCGACAAGTCGAGCTTTGTAGACTGTAACATTACCGTCAGCGTCAGTCTTCTTCTTGAAGATCCATTTATTCTCTATGGCTTGCCGATCATCGGGCAAGTCAACCAAAGTCCATACTTTATTCTCATACATGGATCCCATCTCAAATTTCATGGCCTGAAGCCATTTCGCGGAATCTGGGCTCATCATCGCTTCCTCATAGTTCGTAGGTTCGTCATGGTCAAGTAACATGACCTCCAGAACAGGATTACCATACCACTCTGGTGCGGATCTTACTCTGGTTGACCTACGAGGTTCGGTAGTAACTTGATCTGAAGTTTCATGATCATTATCATTAGCTTCCTCACTAATTGGTGTAGGGATCACAAGAACTGATTTCTGTGATGAACTACTTTCCAATAAGAGAGCAGGTACAGTTACCTCATCAAGTTCTACTTTTCTCCCAGTCACTTCTTTCGAGAGAAACTCCTTCTCTAGAAAGGATCCATTCTTAGCAACAAATGTCTTGCCTTCGGATCTGTGATAGAAGGTGTACCCAACAGTCTCCTTTGGGTATCCTATGAAGACACATTTCTCCGATTTGGGTTCGAGCTTATCAGGTTGAAGCTTTTTCACATAAGCATCGCAGCCCCAAACTTTAAGAAACGACAACTTTGGTTACTTGGCAAACCATCTTATCTTTACTAATCAGAAGCACCAACGGAGACTCCACGTTAATCCTTGAGAATAAGATTATTGTCCATTAGATCTCCTTAATATATATTGACAACCGTTAGATGTAGATAGAGTCCATGCATGATGTCGCACATGTTGCTAAAGGGAAATTGATGTGTCTTCCTGTCTTGATGGGCCATACGTCCTGAATAGATTGGACGGGATTTCTTCCCTGCCCTACCTTTACTTCGTTTACTCCTTGCAGAATTCACCGCCGCCTACCATGGACGCCGGCACGCTCCCAACCGAGGTCTCCGCCGCCTATCCTGTTCTCTTGCCATGCTCCTGGGCTCCTGGCCGAGGTCTCTGCCGCCTCCTCCACAGGTGTTGTCACCTCTCCAGCTGCAGCCTGCCCAAGACAAAGATGGTCATCTCATCGCCATGATAGATGCAGCAAACCTCATCCGCCCACCATGTTTTCAAGGCTCCAGTGACCACATCCCACTCATCAGATTGCCATGATAGATGCAGACAACTTTATCTGCCCACCATGTTCTCAAGACTCCAGTGACCACATCCCACCTTCCATCGCCTCCTCTTCTGAAGTTTCGGTGAGGATTCTCAGCGATCTTCTCTCCTGAACCGGCCTCTCTATCTGCGCAGTCTCACGATTGCTTGCTTACATGAACTGAATGACCAGGCTCACATAGATGTTCAACTTCACCTCACATCAGTACATACATCTCCCTGTCTCTCCCTTCCTCAAGAATTCTTTGACAGATTATTATTTGTTCATTAGATCGGTATGGTTGTCTGCACGAACTACGTCATGGGCTTCTTTGACAGGCTTTTCATGATTTATTTCATCTTTTAATTTTGTCACCAATGGCATCAGGGCCAACCTTGGAGTTGAAACTACTATAGTACTGGGCTAGCTTCCATATACTAATGTGCCTGCATGCTAAATATGCCTGGGAGGAAGTAACATCGTTCTTTTATTCTAGATATGTATCACAAATTGGTTTTCTCTGCTCCCAAATTATGAAACGAGAGATTGTCCACAATCTGGAAAATTAGAGAGCCTGAAGGCTGATGTCCATTGTCCACACTATGAGTACCATCGCTGGAGGTACTATACATTAGATACTGCAGAAAAACATTATATACTCCAAGAAAGGAGTTTATATCCAGTGTTCCAGACTGACCTCTATAGGAGGGAGATATTAGTAATCGTTCTATCAATGTTTAGTTTTTCTTCAGAACATTATTGCACAATCTCTACACAAGCAACAGATGTGTGTTTCCACACATGATGTTAGTCCTCTAGCTCGACCACGTTGTTAAATTTTGGACTCCATGGTTTGTTCATTACGTCACAACTATTTTTTTCTCTTCAATACAGCTTGAGTATGCATATTTGTATCTGCAGTGTTTAGTGCCTTCTATAATTTTAAATAACTGATCCAGGGTGCAGCTTTTACTGTTATCTTAGCATAGCGCCGAAGATGATTCGGAGGCCTTTCCTATCTCATGTTTGTCCTCCTCCGAAATAGCCTTCTTTTGGTATCTCTCATAAAGTAATCTTTTAAGCGCAAATAAAGGGTCATTCGTGCATGAGAATTCAATTATTCCGTATTCACACAGAGTGGTAAGATTAAATTCAGTGGATATTAAATTTGTAAACTTCTGTTGTACAAAGATCTTTGATTTTGAATTGTACACAATATTGTCTCTACCACCCTATCAGTGTCTATGATGTACTATTGCCAATCCCCTTGGAAGAAGTAGTGTTACTATCATGTCTACTATGTACGTGAATTACATGGCATAATGTTTCCTTTCTATTTCATGATCCTATTTGTCAGCCTCCACCTAATCGGCCCCTATCAGGCAATTTAAAACGAAAACACAAGGAATATCCAAGTCACAACCGTAAGATATTCTTTTGCAACTATACAATTTATTTATTTTTATATATTTTATTTATTGGGTTAATTAGATAAATGTCACTCCAATTATGGCAATTCATAAAAATGCCACTGCAATTTCCAAACTTTAAAAAGTGTCACTGCAATTTTGCAAACTTTATTTATTTTGGCACAAGATTGGAATCGGGAAAAGTGGAATTTTACTCGGCAAAGAAAGTCTGATGTTTATAGTTCTTAATACTTGAGGTTAGATTTTCTTATTATATATGATAAATTACTTAACCTTTCTTGCAGTAGAGGGCCAAAGATCGATAGTTGCCTTCATTCTACTTGATGCACACATTTATTTCCTATAGTTTATCCAACACATTTTTTTGAATGAATGGAAGAGCCATATATTACTAGATATATATTAATGTAAACTTTTAAATGGAAGTGAATTGTTTAAATATTTCGGACTTCAAAAATCTATCATCGTTTTCTCATAGATATGACTATACAACTAATGATTTGTGAAATGTTTATTTAGTTGTGCCCTTTCTATTACCATTGTTGAATGATGGACTAATATGCCTCTACTGAACCCACTTCGGGAGCAGAATGACGGTGTTGCGCATCTCCTCTTATGCTTAGGTCATGCAATGCTGCTCTGTTGTCAGAATTTCAAGCTAGAAGATACATACTGTCTTGGAATCCTTCCTTTTATTCAATTGATCTTTTGTTATGGATATACATGTCACTTCTACGATTATAGTTCACAAAACACCTTTACGTGGACCATGACCATCACAACCAGTGCATTAGTTTAGTTATATAGGTCCATAGATTTGTTCTTTTACAAGTACACGTAAGTCTTCACATCAGCTGAATAAATTTGTTTATTTAGATAGTTTGGCAAGAAAGAATGGTATTTCTTAGTAAAATCATCTGTGCCTGATTCATAATTTCATTATTCCCATGACTCATGTGTGTGTCGAGCACAATTTCAATGTAATCTCAGTCTAAATCTATGGACAAAGATGGATGATTGCTGTCGCAAAATCCGGATGACATGATGATTATGTTAAGAACCAAATTTTAGTGTAACCTCACGTACGTGATGGTTAGTGAAGCAACAGAAGCAACACAAAAGATTCGTCAAGAAATAGTGAATCCTATGGTCCTTTTGAAATTCAAAACAATATAAGCTCATATAAGATGCTTCTTAGAAATCTTGCAGAGAAATTCCTCCAAGTTATGCAACATGCAGAAAATCACATGCACATTTACATATTATCTACATGTTTTCACATACTAGCCCGTGCTAATGCACGGGTTGATGACTAGTAGTTCATAAGGCGTCGTCTCAACGAATTTAGATGGTGCCCTATTTAACGTGAATGTAGCTGTCTCTAATGCATAACCCCAAAATGATAGTGGTAGATCGGTAAGAGACATCATAGATCGCACCATATCTAATAAAGTACGGTTATGACGGTTGGACACACCATTACACTGTGGTGTTCCAGGTGGCGTGAGTAGTGAAACTATTTCACATTGTTTTAACTAAAGGCCAAACTCGTAACTTAAATATTTTACCCCCGCGATCATATCGTAGAAATTTTTATTTTCTTGTTACGATGATTCTCCACTTCACTCTGAAATTCTTTGTACTTTTTCAAATGTTTCAGACTTGTGTTTCATCAAGTAGATATACCCACATCTGCTCAAATCATCTGTGAAGGTCAGAAAATAACGATACTTGCCGCGAGCCTTAACACTCATCGGACCGCATACATCAGTATGTATTATTTCCAATAAGTCAGTTGCTCGCTCCATTGTTCCGGAGAACAGAGTCTTAGTCATCTTGCCCATGAGGTATGGTTCGCAAGCATCAAGTGATTCATAATCGAGTGATTCCAAAAGCCCATCAGCACGGAGTTTCTTCATGCGTTTTACACCAATATGACCTAAACGGCAGTGCCACAAATAAGTTGCACTTTCATTATTAACTTTGCATCTTTTGGCTTCAATATTATGAATAACCGTATTGCAATAAACATGATCAAATCATATTCATGCTCAACGCAAACACCAAATAACATTTATTTAGATTCAACACTAATCCCGAAAGTATAGGGAGTGTGCGATAATGATCATATCAATCTTGGAACTACTTCCAACACACATCGTCACTTCACCCTTAACTAGTTTCTGTTCATTCTGCAACTCCCGTTTCGAGTTACTACTCTTAGCAACTGAACTAGTATCAAATGCCGAGGGGTTGCTATAAACACTAGTAAAGTACACATAAATATCATGTATATCAAATATACCTATGTTTACTTTGCCATCCTTCTTATCCGCCAAGTATCTAGGGTAGTTCCACTTCCAGTGACCATTTCCATTGCAGTAGAAGCACTCAGTCTCAGGCTTAGGTCCAGACTTGGGCTTCTTCACTTGAGCAGCAACTTGCTTGCCGTTCTTCTTGAAGTTCCCCTTCTATCCCTTTGCCCTTTTCTTTAAACTAGTGGTCTTGTTAACCATCAACACTTGATGCTCTTTCTTGATTTCTACCTTCGTCGATTTCAGTATCGTGAAGAGCTCGGGAATTACTTTCGTCATCCCTTGCATATTATAGTTCATCACGAAATTCTAGTAACTTGGAGATAGTGACTAGAGAACTTTGTCAATTACAATCTGAGCACATGCTCACTGGTTGATCTATTATCCTCCATCTTGTAGGCAAAGTACTTGTCAGAGGTCTCAACCTCTCGACTCGGGCATGAGACTGAAATACTAATTTCATCTCTTGGAACATCTCATATGCTCCGTGGCGTTCAAAACGTTTTTTAAGTCCTGGTTCTAAGCCATAAAGCATGGTGCACTAAACTATCAAGTAGTCATTATACCGAGCTTTGTCAAACGTTCATAACGTCTGCATCTGCTCCTGCAATAGGTTTGTCACCTAGCGGTGCATCAAGGACATAATACTTCTCTGCAGCAATGAGGAAAATCCTCAGATCACGGACCAATTCCGCATCATTGTTACTATCATCTTTCAACTTATATTTCTCTAGGAACATATAAAAAATAAACGGGGAGCTATAACGCGAGCTATTGATCTACAACATAATTTGCAAATACCAACAAGACCAAGTTCATGATAAATTAAAGTTCAATTAATCATATTACTAAAGAACTCCCACTTAGATAGACATCCCTCTAGTCATCTAATTGATCACGTGATCCAAATCAACTAAACAATGTCCGATCATCACATGAGATGGAGTAGTTTTCAATGGTGAACATCTCATGTTGATCATATCTACTATATGATTCACGCTCGACCTTTCGGTCTCAGTGTTCCGAGGCCATATCTGCATATCCTAGGCTCGTCAAGTTGAACCCGAGTATCCTACGTGTGCAAAACTGGCTTGCACCCGTTGTATGTGAACATAGAGCTTATCACACCCGATCATCACGTGGTGTCTCGGCACGAAGAACTGTCGCAACGGTGCATACTCAGGGAGAACACTTATACCTTGAAATTTAGTGAGAGATCATCTTATAAAGCTACCGCCGAACTAAGCAAAATAAGATGTATAAAAGATAAACATCACATGCAATCAAAATATGTGACATGATATGGCCATCATCATCTTGTGCTTTTGACCTCTATCTCCAAAGTACTGTGATGATCTCCATTGTTACCGGCATGACACCATGATCTCCATCATCTTGATCTTTTATCAACGTGTCGTCACATGGTCGTCTCACTAGCTATTGCTTTTGCAACTATTGCTATCGCATAGCGATAAAGTAAAGCAGTTACATGGCACTTGCATCTTATGCAATAAAGAGACAACCATAAGGCTCCTGTCAGTTGCCGATAACTTTAACAAAACATGATCATCTCATACCACAATTTATATCTCATCACGTCTTGACCATATCACATCACAACATGCCCTGCAAAAACAAGTTAGACGTCCTCTACTTTGTTGTTGCAAGTTTTACGTGGCTACTACAGGCTGAGAAAGAACCGTTCTTACCTACGCATCAAAACCACAACGATTTTTCGTCAAGTATGTGTTGTTTTAACCTTCAACAAGGACCGGGCGTAGTCACACTCGATTCAGCTAAAGTGGCAGAAACTGACACCCGCCAGCCACCTGTGTGCAAAGCACGTCGGTAGAACCAGTCTCGCGTAAGCATCCGCGTAATGTCGATCCGGGCCGCTTCATCCAACAATACCGCCGAATCAAAGTATGACATGCTGGTAAGCAGTATGACTATTATCGCCCACAACTCTTTGTGTTCTACTCGTGCATATAACATCTACGCATAAACCTGGCTCGGATGCCACTGTTGGGGAACGCAGTAATTTCAAAAAAATTCCTACGCACACACAAGATCATGGTGATGCATAGCAACGAGCGGCAGAGTGTTGTCCACGTACCCTCGTAGACCGTAAGCGAAAGCGTTATGACAACGCGGTTGATGTAGTCATACGTCTTCACGATCTGACCGAAGTACCGAACGCACGGCACCTCCGAGTTCAGCACACGTTCAGCTCGATGAAGTCCCTCGTACTCTTGATCCAGTTGAGGCCGAGGGAGAGTTCCGTCAGCACGACGGCGTGGTGACGGTGATGATGAAGTTACCGACACAGGGATTCGCCTAAGCACTACGACGATATAACCGAGGTGTGTAACTGTGGAGGGGGCACCGCACACGGCTAAGAAATCAACTTGTGTGTCTATGGGGTGCCCCCTGGCCACGTATATAGAGGATGGAGGGAGGAGGAGGCCGGCCCTCATAGGGCGCGCCCAAAGTGTGGAGTCCAGTAGGACTCCCTAGTCCTAGTAGGATTCCACCTCCCACATGGAATAGGAGAAGGGGAAGGGAGAAGGAGAAGGAAGGAAGGGGCGCCCCCTTTCCCTAGTCCAATTCGGACCATTCCATGGGGAAGGGGCGCGGCCACCCTTGAGGCCTTTCTCTCCTTTCCCGTATGGCCCATTAAGGCCCAATACGAATTCCCGTAACACTGCGGTACTCCGAAAAATACCCGAATCACTCGGAACCTTTCCGATGTCCGAGTATAGTCTTCCAATATATCGATCTTTACGTCTCGACCATTTCGAGACTCCTCGTCATGTCCATGATCTCATCCGGGACTCTGAACTATCTTCGGTCATCAAATCACATAACTCTTACAAATCGTCATCAAACGTTAAGCGTGCGGACCCTACGGGTTCGAGAACTATGTAGACATGACCGAGACACATCTCGAGTCAATAACCAATAGTGGAACCTGGATGCTCATATTGGCTCCCACATATTCTACGAAGATCTTTATCGGTCAAACCGCATAACAACATACGTTGTTCCCTTTGTCATCGATATGTTACTTGCCCGAGATTCGATCGTCGGTATCTCAATACCTAGTTCAATCTCGTTACCGGCAAGTCTCTTTACTCGTTCCGTAATACATCATCTCGCAACTAACTCATTAGTCACATTGCTTGCAAGGCTTATAGTGATGTGCATTACCGAGAGGGCCCAGAGATACCTCTCCGACAATCGGAGTGACAAATCATAATCTCAATCTATACCAACTCAACAAGTACCATCGGAGACACCTGTAGAGCACCTTTATGATCACCCAGTTACATTGTGACGTTTGGTAGCACACAAAGTGTTCCTCCGGTATTCGGGAGTTGCATAATCTCATTGTCATAGGAACATGTATAAGTTATGAAGAAAACAATAGCAATAAACTAAACGATCATAGTGCTAAGCTAACGGATGGGTCATGTCAATCACATCATTCTCTAATGATGTGATCCCGTTCATCAAATGACAACTCATGTCAATGGCTAGGAAACTTAACCATCTTTGATCAACGAGCTAGTCAAGTAGAGGCATACTAGTGACACTCTGTTTGTCTATCTATTCACACATGTACTAAGTTTCCGGTTAATACAATTCTAGCATGAATAATAAACATTTATCATGAAATAAGGAAATAAATAATAACTTTATTATTTCCTCTTGGGCATATTTCCTTGACATACCTAATGGCAAAGACGCTTTTCTCATGTCCTTTCCGAGTGAGGAGGTCTTACAGAGGGTGACTGGCTTCGTAGTTTTCATCAAATATCACAATGTCACTATCGAGTTTAAGCCTTGGAATTCAGAGAAGATACCACACCATTTCGAGTTAATTCCTATCTGGGTTCAGGTGCATGGGGTGCCTCACGCTCTCCAACACTTCTTGGGGCTTTGGGCAATCGGCTCGGTGATTGGTGCTACTCTCGATGTTGATCTTCTCTGTTTGCGCCGGAGAGGAATTGTTCATATCCAGGTAGCGGTTTTGAACCTTGATGCTTTCAAAAGCAGCACAATTGATTCTCTTTCTTCAGACGTGGTGGTTCAAAGGAAAGGTTATGAGTTCCGGTACAGTCTTGAAGAATCAGACTTCCGCGTTGATAGTGACTTTGTGCCTCGAGTCTGGGAGCACAGCGATGATCCAGGGGGAGACAAGGGGCATGACAGGGAGGAAACAGTGAGGAACAATGATCCAAGCAAGAGGTCCAAACCCACTTCATCATCCAACAACTCTTCGGACCCTACTTCCTCAGGTGGTGTGGTGCCCATGCAGATGGCCATTGCCGTCACACCTCCGAACCATCATCGAGGCTTACCCGTCACGGCTGCTTCATCGCCATTAAGGGGGTATGCCCCGTCGGGGTCGGGTACTTTGTCTAGGGCTGCTTCTCCTACGACGTCAGCGCCCCGGTCCTCGACGTCACCATCTTCGACTCGCTGGTCGCCACCGCCTAACCCCCACGTGGGGAGTCGTGGGCGCCCCGTACCGGAGGGGACCGCTCCATCGCCGTCATCATCGCCCACTCCTGCTTCTCCGACTCGACGTGGTGTGATCTTCTCCCCGTCCGTTCGAGCTAGCCAGGAGTCTGCCATGGCGGTGCTTCGTGCGTTATCATCCACTCCTCCGCCACTGGGTGGGGGGCGACTTCTGGACTTGAGGAGGCTGAGGAGCAGCCCCCTCTATCTTCTTCTTCATCGCTGCAGCAGCCCACTGATGTAGTAATGCAGCGTAAGTATTTCTCTCAGTTTTTGAGAACCAAGGTATCAATCCAGTAGGAGGCCACGCACGAGTCCCTCGCACCTACACAAACAAACAAGAACCTCGCAACCAACGCGATAAAGGGCTTGTCAATCCCTTCACGGTCACTTACGAGAGTGAGATCTGATAGAGATGATAAGATAATATTTTTGGTATTTTTGTGATAAAGATGCAAAGTAAAATAAAAGGCAATAGAAATAGCAAAGTGTTGGAAGATTAATATGCTGGAAAATAGACCCGGGGGCCATAGGTTTCACTAGTGGCTTCTCTCAAGATAACATAAGTATTTGCGATGGGTAAACAAATTACTGTCGAGCAATTGATAGAATTGAGCATATTTATGAGAATATCTAGGTATGATCATGTATATAGGCATCACGTCCGAGACAAGTAGACCGACTCCTTCTGTAACTACTACTATTACTCCACACATCGACCGCTATCCAGCATGCATCTAGAGTATTAAGTTCATGAAGAACAGAGTAACGCATTAAGAAAGATGACATGATGTAGAGGGATAAACTCATGCAATATGATATAAACCCCATCTTTTTATCCTCAATGGCAACAATACAATACGTGCCTTGCTGCCCCTACTGTCACTGGGAAAGGACACCGCAAGATTGAACCCAAAGCTAAGCATTTCTCCCATTGCAAGAAAGATCAATCTAGTAGGCCAAACCAAACTGATAGTTCGAAGAGACTTGCAAAGATAACCAATCATACATAAAAGAATTCAGATGAGATTCAAATATTGTTCATAGATAATCTTGATCATAAACCCACAATTCATCGGATCTCGACAAACACACCGCAAAAGAAGATTACATCGAATAGATCTCCACGAGAGAGGGGGAGAACTTTGTATTGAGATCCAAAAAGAGAGAAGAAGCCATCTAGCTAATAACTATGGACCCGAAGGTCTGAGATAAACTACTCACACTTCATCGGAGAGGCCTTGGAGATGATGTAGAGGCCCTTCGTGATCAATGCCCCCTCCGGCGGAGCTCCGGAAAAGGCCCCGAGATGGGATCTCTCGGGTACAGAAAGTTGCGATGGTGGAATTAGGTTTTTGGCTCTGTATCTGGTAGTTTGGGGGTACGTAGGTATATATAGGAGGAAGAAGTACGTCGGTGGAGCAACAAGGGGCCCACGAGGGTGGAGGGCGCGCCTGGGGGGGTAGGCGCGCCCCCCTACCTCGTGCCTTCCTCGTTCGTTGCTTTGCGTGGACTCCAAGTCCTCTGGATCACGTTCGTTTAGAAAATCACGTTCCCGAAGGTTTCATTCCGTTTGGACTCCGTTTGATATTCTTTTTTCTGCGAAACACTGAAAGGGACAAAAAACAACAATTCTGGGCTGGGCCTCCTGTTAATAGGTTAGTCCCAAAAATGATATAAAAGTGTATAATAAAGCCCAATAATGCCCAGAACAGAATATAATATAGCACGGAACAATCAAAAATTATAGATACGTTGGAGACGTATCAAGCATCCCCAAGCTTAATTCCTGCTAGTCCTCGAGTAGGTAAATAATAAAAACAGAATTTTTGATGTGGAGTGCTACTTAGCATAATTTCAATGTAATTCTTCTTATTGTGGCACGAATGTTCAGATTTAATATGATTCAAGATAAAAGTTTAATGTTGACATAAAAACAATAATACTTCAAGCATGCTAACCAAGAAATTATGTCTTATCAAAATAACATAGCCAAAGCAAGTTATCCCTACAAAATTAGTCTGGATATGCTCCATCTTCCCTACACAAAGTATTCATATCATGTACAACCCCGGTTTTAGCCAAGCAATTGGTTCATACTTTTTAACGCGCTTCAGCTTTTTCAACTCTTACGCAATACATGAGCACAAGCCATGGATATAGCACTATGGTGGAATAAGGTGTAATGGTAGGGGTTATGTGGGAAGACAAAAAAGGAGAAAGTCTCACATCAACTAGGCGTATCAACGGGCTATGGAGATGCCCATTAATAGATATCAATGTGAGGAGTAGGGATTGCCATGCAACGGATGCACTAGAGCTATAAGTGTATGAAAGCTCAAACAAAAAGAAACTAATTTGGTGTGCATCCAACTTGCTTGCTCACGAAGACCTTGGGCATTTTGAGGAAGCCCGTCATTGGAATATACAAGCCAAGTTCTATAATGAAATTTCCCACTAGTATATGAAAGTGACAAAATGAGAGACTCTCTATCATGAAGATCATGGTGCTACTTTGAAGCACAAGTGTGGTAAAAGGATAGTAACATTGTCCCTTCTCTCCTTTTCTCTCATTTCTCTTTCCCTTTTTTTGGGCCTTTTCTCTTTTTTTATGGCCTCTTTTTTTCTTTAGTCCGGAGTCTCATACCGACTTGTGGGTGAATCATAGTCTCCATCATCCTTTCCTCACTCGGGACAATGCTCTAATAATGATGATCATCACACTTTTATTTTCTTACAACTCAAGAATTACAACTCGATACTTAGAACAAAATATGACTCTATGTGTATGCCTCCGGCGGTGTACCGGGATATGCAATGAATCAAGAGTGACATGTATGAAAGAATTATGAATGGTGGCTTTGCCACAAATACAATGTCAACTACATGATCATGCAAAGCAATATGACAATGATGGAGCGTGTCATGATAAACAAAACGATGGAAAGTTGCATGGCAATATATCTCGGAATGGCTAAGGAAATGCCATAATAGGTAGGTATGGTGGCTGTTTTGAGGAAGATATAAGGAGGTTTATGTGTGACAGAGTGAAGGAAATATGCCCTAGAGGCAATAATAAAGTTGTTATTAATTTCCTTATATCATGATAAATGATTATTATTCATGCTGGAATTGTATTAACGGAAACATAATACTTGTGTGAATACATAGACAAACAGAGTGTCACTAGTATGCCTCTACTTGACTAGCTCGTTGATCAAAGATGGTTATGTTTCCTAGCCATTGACATGAGTTGTCATTTGATTAACGGGATCACATCATTAGGAGAATGATGTGATTGACTTGACCCATTCCATTAGCTTAGCACACGATCGTTTAGTATTCTGCTATTGCTTTCTTCATGACTTATACATGTTCCTATGACTATGAGATTATGCAACTCCCGTTTACCGGAGGAACACTTTGTGTGCTACCAAACATCACAACGTAACTGGGTGATTATAAAGGTACTCTACAGGTGTCTCCAAAGGTACTTGTTGGGTTGGCGTATTTCGAGATTAGGATTTGTCACTCCGATTTTCGGAGAGGTATCTCTGGGCCCACTCAGTAATGCACATCACTTAAGCCTTGCAAGCATTGCAACTAATGAGTTAGTTGCAGGATGATGTATTACGGAACGAGTAAAGAGACTTGCCGGTAACGAGATTGAACTAGGTATTGAGATACCGACGATCGAATCTCTGGCAAGTAACATACCGATGACAAAGGGAACAACGTATGTTGTTATGCGGTTTGACCGATAAAGATCTTCATAGAATATGTGGGAGCCAATATGAGCATCCAAGTTCCGCTATTGGTTATTGGCCGGAGACGTGTCTCGGTCATGTCTACATAGTTCTCGAACCCGTAGGGTCCGCACGCTTAAAGTTTCGATGACAGTTATATTATGAGTTTATATGTTTTGATGTACCGAAGGTAGTTTGGAGTCCCGGATGTGATCACGGACATAACGAGGATTCTTGAAATGGTCGAGACATGAAGATTGATATATTGGACGACTATATTCGGACACCGGAATGGTTCCGGGGGTTATCAGATATATACCGGAGTACCGGGGGTTACCGGAACCCCCCCCCCCCCGGGGGTTTAATGGGCCTACATGGCCTTAGTGGAGAAGAGGTGGGGCGGCCAGGGCAGGCCGCGCGCCCCCTCCCCTCTAGTCCGAATTGGACAAGGAGGGGGGGGCGGCGCCCCCCTTTCCTTCCTCTCTCCCTCCTCCTTCCCCCTTCTCCTAATCCAACAAGGAAGGGAGGGACTCCTACTCCCGGTGGGAGTAGGCCTCCTCCTGGCGCGCCCTTTCCTGGCCGGCCGCCTCTCCCCCGCTTGCTCCTTTATATACGGGGGCAGGGGAGCACCCCAGAGACACAACAATTGATCATTGATCTTTTAGCCGTGTGCGGTGCCCCCCTCCACCATAGTCCACCTCGATAATATCGTAGTGGTGCTTAGGCGAAGCCCTGCATCGGTAGAACATCATCATCGTCACCACGCCATCGTGCTGACAAAACTCTCCCTCAACACTCGGCTAGATCGGAGTTCGAGGGACGTCATCGAGCTGAACGTGTGCTGAACTCGGAGGTGTCGTACATTCGGTACTTGATCGGTTGGATCGTGAAGACGTACGACTACATCAACCGCATTGTGCTAACGCTTCCGCTTTCGGTCTACGAGGGTACGTGGACAACACTCTCCCCTCTCGTTGCTATGCATCACCATGATCCTGTGTGTGCGTAGGAATTTTTTTGAAATTACTACGTTCCCCAACAATGGTATCAGAGCCTGGTTTTATGCGTAGATGTTATATGCACGAGTAGAACACAAGTGAGTTGTGGGCGATACAAGTCATACTGCTTACCAGCATGTCATACTTTGGTTCGGCGGTATTGTTGGATGAAGCGGCCCGGACCGACATTACGCGTACGCTTACGCGAGACTGGTTCTACCAACGTGCTTTGCACACAGGTGGCTGGCGGGTGTCAGTTTCTCGAATTTTAGTTGAACCGAGTGTGGCTATGCCCGGTCATTGCGAAGGTTAAAACAGCACCAACTTGACAAACTATCGTTGTGGTTTTGATGCGTAGGTAAGAATGGCTCTTGCTCAGCCCGTATCAGCCACGTAAAACTTGCAACAACAAAGTAGAGGACGTCTAACTTGTTTTTGCAGGGCATGTTGTGATGTGATATGGTCAAGGCATGATGCTAAATTTTATTGTATGAGATGATCATGTTTTGTAACCGAGTTATCGGCAACTGGCAGGAGCCATATGGTTGTCGCTTTATTGTATGCAATGCAAACGCCCTGTAATGCTTTACTTTCTCACTAAGCGGTAGCGATAGTCGTAGAAGCATAAGTTGGCGAGACGACAACGATGCTACGATGGAGATCAAGGTGTCCCGCCGGTGACGATGGTGATCATGACGGTGCTTCGGAGATGGAGATCACAAGCACAAGATGATGATGGCCATATCATATCACTTATATTGATTGCAAGTGATGTTTATCTTTTGCATCTTATCTTGCTTTGATTGACGGTAGCATTATAAGATGATCTCTCACTAAATTATCAAGGTATAAGTGTTCTCCCTGAGTATGCACCGTTGCGAAAGTTCTTCGTGCTGAGACATCACGTGATGATCGGGTGTGATAGGCTCTACGTTCAAATACAATGGGTGCAAAACAGTTGCACACACGGAATACTCATGTTAAACTTGACGAGCCTAGCATATAACAGATATTGCCTCGGAACACTGAGACCGAAAGGTCGACCGTGAATCATGTAGTAGATATGATCAACATAGTGATGTTCACCATTGAAACTACTTCATCTCACGTGATGATCGGACATGGTTTAGTTGATTTGGATCACGTGATCACTTAGAGGATTAGAGGGATGTCTATCTAAGTGGGATTTCTTAAGTAATATGATTAATTGAACTTAAATTTATCATGAACTTAGTACCTGATAGTATTTTGCTTGTCTATGTTGATTGGAGATAGATGGCCCGTGCTGTTGTTCCGTTGAATTTTAATGCGTTCCTTGAGAAAGCAAAGTTGAAAGATGATGGTAGCAATTACACGGACTGGGTCCATAACTTGAGGATTATCCTCATTGCTGCACAGAAGAATTACGTCCTGGAAGCACCGCTGGGTGCCAGACCTACTGCAGGAGCAACACCAGATGTGTTGGGGAACGTAGTAATTTCAAAAAATTCCTACGCACACGCAAGATCATGGTGATGCATAGCAACGAGAGGGGAGAGTGTTGTCTACGTACCCTCGTAGACCGTAAGAGGAAGCGTTATATCAACGCGGTTGATGTAGTCGTACGTCTTCACGATCCGACCGATCCAAGTACCGAAAGCACGGCACCTCCGAGTTCTGCACACGTTCAGCTCGATGACGTCCTCGCCTTCTCGATCCAGCAAGAGGGGCGAAGTAGTAGATGAGTTCCGGCAGCACGACGGCGTGGTGACGGTGTTGGTGAAGAACAATCTCCACAGGGCTTCGCCTAAGCACTACGAAAACTATGACGGAGGATAAACTAGAGAGGACGGGGTTTCCGGCACACGGCTTGGTGTTTCTTGATATGTCTTGGGTGCTAGCCCTACCCCTCTATTTATATGTTGAGCCTTGGGGTCGAAACTTGGAGTAAAAGCCTCCACAAAGTCGGTTTCACCCGAAAGGCAAGAGTCCTTCTCGGACTGCAGGGCCAGACGCCAGGGTTCCCGGCGTCTGGACCCAGACGCCAGGGACCCTGGCGTCTGGCCCCTGGACTCCGCAAAACTTCCTTTTGCGCTTTCCAAAAACCTCGTGGGCTTTCCCCTTTGGCCCAGATAAAGTGTTCTTGTGCCCAAACATTTCGGGAAACATCCGGAACCCCTTCCGATGGATTCCGGAACCTTTCCGGAGATCAAACACTACTATCCACATATCAATCATTACTTCTGGACCATTCCGGAGTTCCTTGTCATATCCGTGATCTCATCCAAAACTCCGAACAACATTCGGTCACCAACATACATAACTCATAGTACTATATCGTCAACGAACGTTAAGCGTGCGGACCCTACGGGTTCGAGAACTATGTAGACATGACCGAGACACCTCTCTGGTCAATAACCAATAGCGGGACCTGGATGCCCATATTGGCTCCTACATATTCTACGAAGATCTTTATCGGTCAGACCGCATAACAACATACGTTGTTCCCTTTGTCATCGGTATGTTACTTGCCCGAGATTCGATCGTCGGTATCTCAATACCTAGTTCAATCTCGTTACCGGCAAGTCTCTTTACTCGTTCTGTAATACATCATCCCGCAACTAACTCATTAGTTGCAATGCTTGCAAGGCTTAAGTGATGTGCATTACCGAGTGGGCCCAGAGATACTTCTCCGACAATCGGAGTGACAAATCCTAATCTCGAAATACGCCAACCCAACAAGTACCTTCGGAAACACCTGTGGAGCACCTTTATAATCACCCAGTTATGTTGTGACGTTTGGTAGCACACAAAGTGTTCCTCCGGTAAACGGGAGTTGCATAATCTCATAGTCATAGGAACATGTATAAGTCATGAAGAAAGCAATAGCAACATACTAAACGATCGAGTGCTAAGCTAACGGAATGGGTCAAGTCAATCACATCATTCTCCTAATGATGTGATCCCGTTAATCAAATGAAAACTCATGTCTATGGCTAGGAAACATAACCATCTTTGATCAACGAGCTAGTCAAGTAGAGGCATACTAGTGACACTCTGTTTGTCTATGTATTCACACAAGTATTATGTTTCCGGTTAATACAATTCTAGCATGAATAATAAACATTTATCATGAAATAAGGAAATAAATAATAACTTTATTATTGCTTCTAGGGCATATTTCCTTCAAGATGTTATGAACGTCTGGCAGAGCAAAGCTGATGACTACTCGATAGTTCAGTGTGCCATGCTTTACGGCTTAGAACCGGGACTTCAACGATGTTTTGAACGTCATGGAGCATATGAGATGTTCCAGGAGTTGTAGTTAATATTTCAAGCAAATTCTCGGATTGAGAGATATGAAGTCTCCAATAAGTTCTACAACTGTAAGATGGAGGAGAATAGTTCTGTCAGTGAGCATATACTCAAAATGTCTGGGTATAACAATCACTTGATTCAACTGGGAGTTAATCTTCCGGATGATAGCGTCATTGACAGAATTCTTCAATCACTGCCACCAAGCCACAAGAGCTTCTTGATGAACTATAACATGCAAGGGATGGATAATACAATTCCCGAGCTCCTCGCAATGCTAAAGGCTGCGGAGGTAGAAATCAAGAAGGAGCATCAAGTGTTGATGGTCAATAATACCATCAGTTTCAAGAAAAAAGGCAAAGGGAAGAAGAAGGGGAACTTCAAGAAGAACAGCAAACAAGTTGCTGCTAAAGAGAAGAAACCCAAGTCTGGACCTAAGCCTGAGACTGAGTGCTTCTACTGCAAACAGACTGGTTAGTGGAAGCGGAACTGCCCCAAGTATTTGGCGGATAAGAAGGATGGCAAGGTGAACAAAGGTATATGTGATATACATGTTATTGATGTGTACCTTACTAATGCTCGCAGTAGCACCTGGGTATTTGATACTGGTTCTGTTGCTAATATTTGCAACTCGAAATAGGGACTACGGATTAAGCGAAGATTGGCTAAGGACGAGGTGACGATGCGCGTGGGAAATGGTTCCAAAGTCGATGTGATCGCGGTCGGCACGCTACCTTTACATCTACCTTCGGGATTAGTTTTAGACCTGAATAATTATTATTTGGTGCCAGCATTAAGCATGAACATTATATCTGGATCTTGTTTGATGAGAGACGATTATTCATTTAAATCAGAGAATAATGGTTGTTCTATTTATATGAGTAATATCTTTTATGGTCATGCACCCATGAAGAGTGGTCTATTTTTGTTGAATCTCGATAGTAGTGATACACATATTCATAATATTGAAGCCAAAAGATGCAGAGTTGAAAATGATAGTGCAACTTATTTGTGGCACTGCCGTTTAGGTCATATCGGTGTAAAGCGCATGAAGAAACTCCATAATGATGGACTTTTGGAACCACTTGATTATGAATCACTTGGTACTTGCGAACGTGCCTCATGGGCAACATGACTAAAACGCCGTTCTCCGGAACTATGGAGTGAGCAACAGATTTATTGGAAATCATACATACAGATCTATGTGGTCCGATGAATATTAAGGCTCGCGGCGGGTATCGTTATTTTCTCACCTTCACAGATGATTTAAGCAGATATGGGTATATCTACTTAATGAAACATAAGTCTGAAACATTTGAGAAGTTCAAAGAATTTCAGAGTGAAGTTGAAAATCATCGTAACAAGAAAATAAAGTTTCTACGATCTGATCATGGAGGAGAATATTTGAGTTACGAGTTTGGTCTTCATTTGAAACAATGCGGAATAGTTTCGCAACTCACGCCACCCGGAACACCACAGCGTAATGGTGTGTCCGAACGTCGTAATCGTACTTTACTAGATATGGTGCGATCTATGATGTCTCTTACTGATTTACCGCTATCGTTTTGGGGTTATGCTTTAGAGACGGCTGCATTCACGTTAAATAGGGCACCATCGAAATCCGTTGAGACGACGCCTTATGAACTGTGGTTTGGCAAGAAACCAAAGTTGTCGTTTCTTAAAGTTTGGGGCTGCGATGCATATGTGAAAAAGCTTCAACCTGATAAGCTCGAACCCAAATCGGAAAAATGTGTCTTCATAGGATACCCAAAAGAGACTGTTGGGTACACCTTCTATCACAAATCCGAAGGCAAGACTTTTGTTGCTAAATTTGGAATCTTTCTAGAGAAGGAGTTTCTCTCGAAAGAAGTGAGTGGGAGGAAAGTAGAACTTGATGAGGTAACTGTACCTGCTCCCTTATTGGAAAGTAGTTCATCACAGAAATCGGTTCCTGTGACACCTACACCAATTAGTGAGGCAGTTAATGACGATGATCATGAAACTTCAGATCAAGTTGTTGCTGAACCTCGTAGGTCAACCAGAGTAAGATCCGCACCAGAGTGGTACGGTAATCCTGTTCTGGAGGTTATGTTACTAGACCATAATGAACCTACGAACTATGAAGAAGCGATGGTGAGCCCAGATTCCGCAAAATGGCTTGAGGCCGTGAAATCTGAGATGGGATCCATGTATGAGAACAAAGTGTGGACTTTGGTTGACTTGCC
Organism: Aegilops tauschii subsp. strangulata; assembly: GCF_002575655.3. NCBI lineage: Eukaryota > Viridiplantae > Streptophyta > Magnoliopsida > Poales > Poaceae > Aegilops > Aegilops tauschii. The sequence continues at coordinate 608,501,635 of NC_053041.3, read as the reverse complement.
CGATGATCGGCAAGACATTGAGAATAAATGGATCTTCAAGAAGAAGACTGACGCTGACGGTAATGTTACTGTCTATAAAGCTCGACTTGTGGCGAAAGGTTTTCGACAAGTTCAAGGGATTGACTACAATGAGACTTTCTCACCTGTAGTGATGCTTAAGTCTGTCCGAATCATGTTAGCAATTGCCGCATTTTATGATTATGAAATTTGGCAAATGGATGTCAAAACTGCATTCCTGAATGGATTTCTGGAAGTAGAGTTGTATATGATGCAACCGGAAGGTTTTGTCGATCCAAAAGGAGCTAACAAAGTGTGCAAGCTCCAGTGATCCATTTATGGACTGGTGCAAGCCTCTCGGAGTTGGAATAAACGCTTTGATAGTGTGATCAAAGCATTTGGTTTTATACAGACTTTTGGAGAAGCCTGTATTTACAAGAAAGTGAGTGGGAGCTCTGTAGCATTTCTGATATTATATGTGGATGACATATTGTTGATTGGAAATGATATAGAATTTCTGGATAGCATAAAGGGATACTTGAATAAGAGTTTTTAAATGAAGGACCTCAGTGAAGCTGCTTATATATTGGGCATCAAGATCTATAGAGATAGATCAAGACGCTTAATTGGACTTTCACAAAGCACATACCTTGACAAAGTTTTGAAGAAGTTCAAAATGGATCAAGCAAAGAAAGGGTTCTTGCCTGTGTTACAAGGTGTGAAGTTGCGTAAGACTCAATGCCCGACCACTGCAGAAGATAGAGAGAAGATGAAAGATGTTCCCGATGCTTCAGCCATAGGCTCTATCATGTATGCAATGTTGTGTACCAGACATGATGTGTGCCTTGCTATAAGTTTAGCAGGGAGGTACCAAAGTAATCCAGGAGTGGATCACTGGACAACGGTCAAGAACATCCTGAAATACCTGAAAAGGACTAAGGATATGTTTCTCGTTTATGGAGGTGACAAAGAGCTAGTCGTAAATGGTTACATCGATGTAAGCTTTGACACTGATCCGAAAGATTCTAAATCGCAAACCGGATACGTGTTTACATTGAACGGTGGAGCTGTCAGTTGGTGCAGTTCTAAACAAAGCGTTGTGGCGGGATCTACGTGTGAAGCGGAGTACATAGCTGCTTCGGAAGCAGCAAATGAAGGAGTCTGGATGAAGGAGTTCATATCCGATCTAGGTGTCATACCTAGTGCATCGGGTCCAATGAAAATCTTTTGTGACAATACTGGTGCAATTGCCTTGGCAAAGGAATCCAGATTTCACAAGAGAACCAAGCACATCAAGAGACGCTTCAATTCCATCCGGGATCTAGTCAAGGTGGGAGACATAGAAATTTGCAAGATACATACGGATCTGAATGTTGCAGACCTGTTGACTAAGCCTCTTCCACGAGCAAAACATGACCAACACCAAGGCACCATGGGTGTTAGAATCATTACTGTGTAATCTAGATTATTGACTCTAGTGCAAGTGGGAGACTGAAGGAAATATTCCCTAGAGGCAATAATAAAGTTATTATTTATTTCCTTATTTCATGATAAATGTTTATTATTCATGCTAGAATTGTATTAACCGGAAACATAATACTTGTGTGAATACATAGACAAACAGAGTGTCACTAGTATGCCTCTACTTGACTAGCTCGTTGATCAAAGATGGTTATGTTTTCCCAGCCATTGACATGAGTTGTCATTTGATTAACGGGATCACATCATTAGGAGAATGATGTGATTGACTTGACCCATTCCGTTACCTTAGCACACGATCGTTTAGTATTCTGCTATTGCTTTCTTCCTGACTTATACATGTTCCCATGACTATGAGATTATGCAACTCCCGTTTACCGGAAGAACACTTTGTGTGCTACCAAACGTCACAACGTAACTGGGTGATTATAAAGGTGGTCTACGGGTGTCTCCAAAGGTACTTGTTGGGTTGGCGTATTTCGAGATTAGGATTTGCCACTCCGATTGTCGGATAGGTATCTCTGGGCCCACTCGGTAATGCACATCACTTAAGCCTTGCAAGCATTGCAACTAATGAGTTAGTTGCGGGATGATGTATTACAGAACGAGTAAAGAGACTTGCCGGTAACGAGATTGAACTAGGTATTGAGATACCGACGATCGAATCTCGGGCAAGTAACATACCGATGACAAAGGGAACAATGTATGTTGTTATGCGGTTTGACCGATAAAGATCTTCGTAGAATATGTGGGAGCCAATATGAGCATCCAGGTTCTGCTATTGGTTATTGGCCGGAGACGTGTCTCGGTCATGTCGATATAGTTCTCGAACCCGTAGGGTCGCACGCTTAAAGTTTCGATGACAATTATATTATGAGTTTATTTGTTTTGATGTACCGAAGGTAGTTCGTAGTCCCGGATGTGATCACGGACATAACGAGGAGTCTCGAAATGGTTGAGACATGAAGATTGATATATTGGACGACTATATTCGGACACCGGAATGGTTCCGGGGGTTATCGGATATATACCGGAGTACCGGGGGTTACCGGAACCCCCCCGGGGGTTTAATGGGCCTTAGTGGAGAAGTGGAGGGGCGGCCAGGGCAGGCCGCGCGCCCCCTCCCCCTCTAGTCCGAATTGGACAAGGAGGGGGGCGGCGCCCCCCTTTCCTTCCTCTCTCCCTCCTCCTTCCCCCTTCTCCTAATCCAACAAGGAAGGGAGGGAGTCCTACTCCCGGTGGGTTGCCTCCCAACAAGCGCTATCGTTTAACGCCCCTAGCTAGGCATAAAAGTAAGGATAGATCTAGGTGTTGCCATCTTTGGTATTTATCTTTTTAATGGAGTTATGCTCGAATCCGGGAGGTTCCTTACGTTTCCCTTCATACTCGGAGATTCTTAGATCTAGAGCATCCAACCATTTGTTGCAAAGTGTAATCAAGGTATTCATGCGATTAAGGTTTCCTCCAACGTTTTTAAGAGGTTCAAGAGACTTTTGCAATTCGCATAGTTTTTCTAAAATTTGGGTTCCCTCCTGAGTAAGAGTTGGTCCCTTTTGTGGGGGATGTATTCCTACAATCCCCTCTATAATATCATAAGCAAAACTAGGATCAGTTTCAATAAAATTCCCTCTTGCGGCAAAATCAAGGAGTTGTCTATGGGATACGGTTAGCCCAATATAAAAATTACGAATTAAAACCTTGAAATCTCCCTCTATGGCGCAACCACGATAGGATTCTATCATCCTATACCAAGCATCTTTTAGATTTTCTCCTTGTTTCTGTTTCAAGTGAAGAACTTCAAACTCTGGGGACAAAGGAGTAGATAAAGGACTAGCCATAACGACGAGCGAACGGAAAAGAGGGCGAATAAAACGGCAAGGGTGAAGTGGGGGAGAGGAAAACGAGAGGCAAATGGCAAATAATGAAATGCGAGGGAGATGAGTTTGTGATGGGTACTTGGTATGGCTTGACTCTTGCGTAGACTCCCCGGCAACGGCGACAGAAATCGCACGTTGGCGGGAGTCTAATCTTTACTTGACTTGGTCTGAGCCTCCCCGGCAACGGCGCCAGAAATCCTTCTTGCTACCTCTTGAGCACTGCGTTGGTTTTCCCTTGAAGAGGAAAGAGTGATGCAGTAAAGCAGCGTAAGTATTTCCCTCAGTTTTTGAGAACCAAGGTATCAATGCAGTAGGAGGCCACGCACGAGTCCCTCGCACCTACACAAACAAACAAGAACCTCGCAACCAACGCGATAAAGGGCTTGTCAATCCCTTCACGGTCACTTACGAGAGTGAGATCTGATAGACATGATAAGATAATTTTTTTGGTATTTTTGTGATAAAGATGCAAAGTAAAATAAAAGGTAATAGAAATAGCAAAGTGTTGGAAGATTAATATGATGGAAAATAGACCCGGGGGCCATAGGTTTCACTAGTGGCTTCTCTCAAGATAGCATAAGTATTTGCGATGGGTAAACAAATTACTGTCGAGCAATTGATAGAATTGAGCATAGTTATGAGAATATCTAGGTATGATCATGTATATAGGCATCACGTCCAAGACAAGTAGACCGACTCCTGCCTGCATCTACTACTATTACTCCACACATCGACCGCTATCCAGCATGCATCTAGAGTATTAAGTTCATGAAGAACAGAGTAACACATTAAGAAAGATGACATGATGTAGAGGGGATAAACTCATGCAATATGATATAAACCCCATCTTTTTATCCTTGATGGCAACAATACAATACGTGCCTTGCTGCCCCTACTATCACTGGGAAAGGACACCGCAAGATTGAACCCAAAGCTAAGCACTTCTCCCATTGCAAGAAAGATCAATCTAGTAGGCCAAACCAAACTGATAATTCGAAGAGACTTGCAAAGATAACCAATCATACATAAAAGAATTCAGATGAGATTCAAATATTTTTCATAGATAATCTTGATCATAAACCCACAATTCATCGGATCTTGACAAACACACCGCAAAAGAAGATTACATCGAATAGATCTCCACAAGAGAGGGGGAGAACATTGTATTGTGATCCAAAAAGAGAGAAGAAGCCATCTAGCTAATAACTATGGACCCGAAAGTTGCGGCGGTGGAATTAGGTTTTTGGCTCCGTATCTGATAGTTTGGTGGTACGTAGGTATATATAGGAGGAAGAAGTACGTCGGTGGAGCAACGAGGGGCCCACGAGGGTGGAGGGCGCGCCTGGCACTACTAGGAAAAGGCTAATTAGTGGCGCACCTGTTTTGGCCATTAATGGCGCACTATAGGTGCGCCACCATTATCACGCCATTAGTAACAAATAGTAATGGCGCACCTCTGGTGCGCCATTAGTATCCCAGTTTTTTCAAAAAGAAAAATTCAGATTTTTTTTTCATTTTTTTCTTAATCTTGTGTCAGTATGGCTTAATCTCAGGGCAATATGCTTAATCTTAAGTCAAATCGCACAAACTTCCCGGAAGGTCACCCATCCTCACACTACTCCAACACGAGCACGCTTAACTTCGTAGTTCTATCCAACCCAGCACCAGCTCATTTCACAAGCACTTGTTGATATATCTATCATATCAATCCTATTAAACCTTGTTGATGTCTAGGACTTTGTTCATGTTCACGAGTGTGATGAAATTTTGAAAAATATTTCAAACTTCCCTGTCATATTACGTATCATATTTTGAAAAAAAAATCCAAAACCAATTTTTTTTCTGTTACTAGTGGCGCACCTAGCAACTGGTGCGCCAGTAGTAAGTTTGAAACTTTTTACATTTTCCCCCTCTAGATCTTAAAAGCCCCGTATCTTTCGTTCTATAAGGTTTTCGGATGTAACTTTTCGAGTAGATGATTTTTCATATAAAAAACTTTTTAATCCGAGTTTGTATGCAAAAGTTATGCCCATTTTACTAAATTCCAGAGAGATTTTGTAAATAAAGTCGAAATTCATATTTGTAAATTTTCCCAACAACTAGACCACATATCACATGGGAAACTTATTTTCTTTTATTTTTTTGACATTTCCATCATTTTCTTTTATTTTATTTTTAAACTGAAAAGGCGGTCCACATGGGGGGGTGCAAAGAAAGTTAGTAATGGCGCACCAGGGGATAGTTCGCCATTACTAGTTGACATAGTAATGGCGCACCTTCACAAAGTGGCCATTACTATGTGTATGACTTGGTCAAACCTTGGTCAAAGTTAGTAATGGCGCACTTTGTGTAGGTGTGCCATTACTAAGTTTGACATAATAATGGCGCACCTATGCAAAGTGCGCCATTACTATGTTTGACCAAGGTTTGACCAAGTCATACGCATAGTAATGGCGCACTTTGGTGAAGGTGCGCCATTACTATGTCAACTAGTAATGGCGCACTATCCCCTGCTGCGCCATTACTAACAAATTTTTTTATTTTATTTTTCTAAACTAGTAATGGCGCACCACACATCAGGTGCGCCATTAGTAATATGTCAATAATGGCGCACCTGTATCTGATGCGCCAACCACTGCTATATAGCAGTGGCGCACCACATACATGGTGCACCATTAATGTCCATATTAGCTATAGCCCTTTTCCTAGTAGTGGGGAGGGGGGTAGGCGCGCCCCCCTACCTCGTGCCTTCCTCGTTCGTTGCTTTGCGTGGACTCCAAGTCCTCTGGATCACGTTCGTTCAAAAAATTACGTTCCCGAAGGTTTTATTTCGTTTGGACTCCGTTTGATATTCTTTTTCTGCGAAACACTGAAACGGACAAAAAACAACAATTCTGGGCTGGGCCTCCGGTTAATAGGTCAGTCCAAAAAATGATATAAAAGTGTATAATAAAGCCCAATAATGTCTAGAACAGAATATAATATAGCACGGAACAATCAAAAATTATAGATACATTGGAGACGTATCACCCACTACGCGTAGCGGAGTCGAGGTGATGAGCTCCGAGGCCGATGTTACTCCTTCGCCGCTGAGGCGGAGCGGGCGTCATCATGTCGGGACTGACGGCTCAGCAGCCACCGACGAGGATACTATGGTGAAGGCCATGCGTAGGACTGCTGCACGTAACCTCGACTTTGAAGGTACCCCTTCTCGCAAATCTTTTATGTCTATTGATAATTCCAAAGTATCTTCAAATATTACTAGACTTGGGGTGTCACTAGGACGTAATGAGAATGAGATAGATTTTTCGGTCAAGGCTCTAAAACAAGTGGAGTTCGACCGGCTTACGGTTGCTCCGAAGTTTTCGAGTTTTGTCGACCCTCTCATGTCAGATGAGGAGGTGGAGGATGCTGATGCCAATCATGAAGGAAAGCTTCTCTCTCATTTGGTTAAAGACACAATTGAAGTAGACCTTGACGACACTGTACGTGACACTACGCTTTTTGAGCTTGTCGCGTCGGTGCGCAAGAACAAGTCTAACTCAGCAAAGAAAAGCAGGCGCTCTTCTAAGAAAGTAAAGGTCTCTAAACATAAAGTTGGTTCATCATGAGAGGCATGTTCTGGAATAGCAGATGTCTTGGCGACTTGGCTAAACACAAACACATTGCCGATTGTGTAAAGGATCATACGTTGGACTTTGTGGCTATCACTGAGTCGGGTAAACGTGATTTTCCAACACGTGATCTGGACCACTTTTCATGTGGTTTTGATTACGAATGGCACGTCTTATCGCCGACCGGGAGGTCCGGGGGAATTTTGCTAGGTATTAACTCTACATACTTACAACTATTGTCCGCGTCAAAGGGGGAGTATCATATCAAATTCCACCTTTGAAATAAGTCCGACAACTTCATCTGGAGTCAGGTGGCTGTATATGGCGCCGCTCAAGAGGAGTTTAAGTCTGCATGTCTAAAAGAATTAGTCAACAACTGTCGAGACAATCCCCATCCCATGTTAATCGGGGGGATTTTAATATCCTTCGATATCAGCAGGAAAAAAAAACAATGATCGGTTTGACACTAGGTGGCCTTTCCTCTTTAATGCTGTTATTGACAGCCTGGATCTGAGGGACATCACGATGTCTAGTCATTAGTATACCTGGGCCAATAACCGATCGGTGCCAACCTTTGAAAAACTGGACCGGGTGCTAGTTACCACCGATTGGGAATATAAATATCCCCTAGCCTCGGTTCAGGCACTAGAAAGAATTGAGGCCTTATCGGATCACGCTCCGTTGCTAACCGATTTTGGACAACCAATCCCAAGTTCTAACCGTCACCAGTTTAAATTTGAACTGGGATGGCTCACTAGAGTGGGATTTCATGAGCTGGTTAAGAAGGTGTGGGCGCGCCAGCCTCGGGGTAACACACCCATTCAGCGATGGAATAATCGAATCCGCGCTTTGCGTCGCTTCCTTCGAGGATGGGCCAAACACACTGCTGGCTTTTATAAAAGAGAAAAACCGCGATTGTCTACCTTAATTGATTCCCTTGATAAAATAGCAGAGGTGAGGCCTCTGTCTGCTGTTGAGATTGAGCAAAAAAGTAATCTTAACGAGCGGATTGCCCGGCTACTACGTGAGGAAGAGATTAAATGGTACCAACGTAGCAAGGCGGATTTGCTGGTGCAAGGTGATGATAATACGAAATACTTTCAAATGCTAGCCAATGGCAGGCATAGAAAGAAGCATATATTCGCCCTTGACCAGGAGGAAGACCGAATAGAGGGGGGCGTACCACTTAGAAATTTTATCACTAAGTTTAACAAGCCCTTTTTGGGCCTTCAGCTGAAACTAATTTTCAGCTGGACGAATCCATTACTCATGACATTACTCAATTTACAGAAGCGGAAAATGAATTCCTAACCTCTCCGTTTTCTGAGGAGGAAACTCGAACTGCGGTGTTTCAGATGGAACACAACAAAGCGCCGGACCGGATGGCTTTCCCGCAGAGTTCTATCAATGCTTTTGGGATGTGATTAAGACAGACTTGGTTCAGTTGTTTCACCAACTGCATTCCGAGGACCTTGATATTTCTCGTTTAAACTTTGGGGAAATTATCCTATTGCCTAAAATTAAGGAGGCTAGTCGTATTCAAAAATATCGACCGATTTGCCTTCTGAATGCAAGTTTTAATTTTTTTACGAAGGTAGCGGCTAATCGGTTGAACGGTGTAGCTGACCATGTCGTAAAACCCACTCAAACAACATTTATGCAAGGACGCAACATATTAGATGGAGTGGTCATCCTGCATGAAACTGTACATGAACTGTACCGGAAAAAGTTGAACGGTGTCATTCTTAAAATTGCTTTTGAGAAAGCCTAGGACAAAGTTAAGTGGCCCTTCCTGTTGCAAACCTCGCGCATGAAGGGGTTTTGGCAAAAATGGTGTTGCTGTGTAGAGAGCTTTGTCTCTGGAGGTAGTGTGGCCATAAAAGTTAACGATGATGTTGGCAACTATTTTCAGACAAGGAAGGGGCTTCGTCAAGGCGACCCCGCATCTCCTATTCTGTTTAACATTGTGGCTGACATGCTAGCTACCCTTGTTGAGCGGGATAAGCTGGATGGTCAAATTAGTGGGGTTATTCCACACTTGGTAGAAGATGGTCTATCCATTCTACAATATGCGGATGACACGATACTATTCATGGATCATGATTTAGATAAGGCAAGAAATCTCAAACTGCTCTTATGTGCTTTTGAGGAACTTTCTGGTCTCAAAATTAATTTTCATAAGAGCAAATTTTTTTGCTTTGGCGATGTTGCAGAATCAGCACCCGAATATGCCGAGATTTTTGGATGCCAGCTTGGGCAGTTTCCGATTTGGTATCTGGGTATTCCCATAAACTATCGCTGAGTGGAGGCACGTGGAAGAGAGACTTGAAAAACGATTAGCCAGTTGCAAGGCCAAACTCTTGTCTTATGGGGGGCGACTGATCTTGATCAATTCTGTCCTAAGCAACATAGTTTTATATATGTTGTCATTCTTCCACCTGCCGAAAGGGGTTCTACAGCGTCTAGATTACTTTAGATCTGGATTTTTTGGTAGTGTGATAACTAAACCAAGAAATATCGACTGGCTAGGTGGAGCGTATTATGCAGACCTAAAAGTCAAGGGGGCCTGGGAATCCAAGACCTTGAGATTAAAAACATCACTCTTCTCAGCAAGTGGGTTTATAAATTACTCACTGAGAGTGGAGTATGGCAGGAAATCATTCGCAACAAGTATGTGGGATCCCATGCCATTTCTCCAATTCATTGGAAACCTGGGGATTCACATTTTTGGAGTGGTGTCATGAAGGCCAAGGAATTCTTCTTCCAATTTGGGACCTTCTCGGTTAGAGACGGTTCTCAGGTTCGTTTATGGGAAGATACCTGGCTAGGGAACAACTCACTAATGGTGCAATTGAGCTTGTACCGGAGTGTTAGACATAAATTCGTCACGATTAAACAAGTATTAGGACAAGAAAACCCCGATATTTCTTTCCGTAGGGATCTTTTGGGCACTCGTCTGGCAGCATGGAATGAATTACTCACTCGCCTGGAGGACATTCAACTGTCAGATGAGCCGGACACTTTCTGATGGAACTTGCATCAGAATGGCAAATTTTCGGTCAAATCCATGTATGATGCAATGGTTCATTGTGATGTTCCAGTTGATAACAGGAAATTGTGGAAGCTAAAAATTCCTCTAAGAGTGAAGATTTTCCTCTGATTTCTAGACAAAGGAGTCATCCTAACTAGAGATAATCTGGCACGACGATCACTGGCATGGTTCCAAGACACGTGTCTTTTGCCAACATGACGAGTCTATCATACATTATTTTTTGAGTGCAAGTTCGCTCGGGCAGTTTGGGCCATGGTCCAAGTAGCTTCGAATTTATACCCACCACGTAGTGCACGGAATATGTTCGGCAACTGGTTGCGGGTATTGATAAACAATTTTCTGCACATATTCTTGTGGGAGCGGCAGCCTTATGCTGGGCAATGTGGTTTACCAGGAATGATGTGGTTTTTAACAATAAATGTGTCTCGTCTCCTATGCAGGTTATTCATGTTTCTACACGATGGCTCCATACATGGTCTATCCTGCAGAAGCTGGAGGACAGGGGCCCTTTTATGATGGCGTCTACATGGCTGGAGCGTACGGCCAGGAAGGTTTTCTACCTCCATGGATGGCGGTGTGATTTACGTATAGGATCTACCGCTCCTTAGGCTGGACACGATTTATTGCTTAGCATTGTATCGGATTATTTTATTTTTAGGGTGCTCTGGACTTTTTGACTGTGTGCATCTAGCTATGCAGAGGCCGGGCTTTCTTTCAATACGATTGTATCACCTCGATATATCTATTCAATGAAAAGTCTTTTATCGAAAAAACAAATGCGATATCAATATGTAACATAATTCATCTTCGACGTGTTCGTGTGAGCAGTGGCGGAGCTACGGCAAGGCCATATGGGCCGTGGCCCGCCCAGCCCATGCGGTTTTCTGCAGTGTATATGTAGTTTTGGGCCATGAAACATAATCCCAATAGTCATTTCCTACAGCCGGCCCGTCCAAGTTTTTGGGTCAAGCTCCGCCACTGCGTGTGAGTACGTGCACACAAGATGGTACCATAATTATGAGATGAGGCGATTAATCTCCAAAGATAAATGCAAGTATTGTCTAATATGTCTGCAAATTATAATATTTTCTGAAAATTACACTATTATAGACTTATCTTACATATTGTGAAAATGTGCAATTTCTGTTCAAGTTTTTGTCATCATTTCTTTAAAGTTTTTTCATTCTCTTTCTTTTTTATTTTAATACAAAAGTTATTCTCTGATTTTTTTTAGTTTTAGTATATAGTCTTGTCGGAAAAGAAGTGTCTGTCATATCAAAAAATTCCATCACCTGTTAAGCAGAGGAAGAAGAAGGCAGATGGGCCTTTCGGCAGGTGGGCCTTTGGATCCCAATCAGACGGTGGATAGCTAACTGACTGAAAATCTAAATAATTTAAGTCAATAGGGAGCTGACTGGAAATCAGATGGGCCCATATATAGTGCATGAATTAATTCCATAGAAATCCAATCTTATCTTTCAGAACGACTGCATTTGGATAGAAGTCAATTTTAGCAATACCTTCACAATTCACCAAACATATAATTGTAGGGAAAGAATTGTGTGGTAGTAAGATAAACACTGCTGAAAATATCATTAATTAAATTGATAGACGTCTTGATATACACAATTCGACGGCATAACGGTCTACTATAAATGGGGATGAAGGGAACTCATGTGGAATATACTAAACGAAACGTAGATCTGGAACACTTCTATTTGCAACCAGATAGTTACGTCTCTCTTTTCTCCTGCTTAGCTAGGTAGCTAAGATGGGGAGTTCCAATGGCCACTGCTCCATTTCCTTGGCCGTCCTCTTCGTCTTTGTTGTCACCGGCGACGCTAATCTAGGGTCGTGTGGCTGCTTCAAGCGTATCTTCTCCTTTGGCGACTCCATCATTGACACCGGCAATTTCGCATACACCATCCGCAACAGACCACCGAGTCCACCCTCGGTGCTTCCTTATGGAGAGACCTACTTCCACCACCCCACGGGCAGGGGCGGACCCAGAATAAAAACTGATTGGGGGAATTCATCAATAAGAAAACTTACAAAGGCTTATAAACCTCACAATATGTTATACACAAATGCTCTCTCTGATCCATATTATTTGTCAGGTGAGCGACAATCAATATGGATCTGAGAGAGTAGCAGTTTCCAATTACTCCAAGTCATAAGATACTTCAACAAAGTTCTAAAAAAAAATATACTTCATCCAACAGAGCCATGACGAGTTTATCACTAAAGTGAACATACCTTATAAAAAAGAGTTTATATCTCAATAGTACACAGATTGCAAAAGAGAAGATTTGTCTCCAACGTAAATGCCGCTACCTGCAAAGAGAAAACACATATTTGGCTTAGCTGCTTAAATACTAATGGAGATGGTAAACATGTAAAATGTGCAATGTATTAGACCATTACATTTCCACACGATGATCTTTCATTTTATGGAAACGATTAAGAATCACTTCATTGGTGATTGTATTTAGCAAGTCCTTTTCAACAAGGAAAATTAGGCTGTGACTCAAATAATAATCACCAATTTTGTTACGCGAAGCATTTTTCACAATCTTCATAGCCGAAAAACATTTCTCAACAGTGACAGTGGCAACGAGTGGTGGCGTTACCATCTCTTCATTTCTTTATCAAATACTTCTCCATTATCTTCCTTCTTCCATGCCAAATCATTGAAATACTAACTCTAAAGAGTTTAGATAAAGGTATGATACTATCAGCAGACTAGCAGGCGAGTACTAGTTCTGTATTAGTACACCTGAGAGTAGAAAATCCAGCCTCAACAGAATGGCTTCCAAGATTGAATTTCATAGAGAATTTGATTAGAACAAAGCATGCTACTAGCAGGCTAGCACGCTGCACGTCTGCACACAAGTACTAGCAATGTATTCTCAAATCCTAGAAAATGACCTACGGGTAGTGTGTCACATTTTAATCCTATCAAATTTTATTTACATGGCTGATAGGACTAGCAGTTCTAGACTAGCACGAACTGCATCCTTGCATTTGATTTGACAGGAAACATAACCAGAAATCCAAAAGAAGAAAAAAATCATTTCATGAATGGATCAGCTCAAGAAGAACAAACCTAGTTTCAGAGTTGGCCAGTTGGGGATGAGGGATGAGGATGATGAGCAGGGGAGCGACCAGCCTCCAGCCACGTATGTAGCCAGGCCGGCCGTCGGCGGCGGCGCGCGGCGGACTCTGCGGAGACACGGAGGGAGATCGTCGCAGCAGGCAGCGGCCGAGCCGGCGGTTCGTTTGGTTTGTATAATTAATTTCCAACAAGAATCAACGCAGCGGTGCCGTCTCGCCTTCCAATTTAATTGCTGGAATTATTTTCATGCAGCGAAAATCGATCCTCCATGGCATGACTGCCTTCCTTGCGTTTATCTTTTCTGGGCTTTAGCAAGGGAGTGGGGGCACCAGGCCTGGGCCGACTGGGGGCCTTGCTCGACCACTACTGAGCATTTAAGGGAGGATCAAAAATTGAGTGGGGTCCTGGGCCCCCACTCACCTGAACGTGCGTCCGCCCCTGCCCACGGGCCACGCCTCTGACGGGCGTCTCATCATGGACTTCTATGGTATGTACATGTGCAAGCATGTGTGTTCTAACAGTTCAATTTCGTACGCGTGCTAAATTTGGTGCATGATGTTTTGTCAGCGCAAGCGTTGGGCCTGCCGCTGCTGCCGCCGAGCTTGCCCGAGGAGAAGACGGGGCAGTTCCCCACTGGTGCCAACTTTGCCGTGTTCGGCGCTATGGCGCTGAACCCGAACTACTTCAAGTCCAGGTATAACTTGAGTGTACCGTTTCCATGGAGCCTCCACGATCAGCTCGCTACTTTCAACAAAGTGCTCACACGGATTGCTCCAGGAGATGGTACGTAATGCATGCAAAAACATACCTTGGGGTCAGCTTATGATATTTTAATTACGGGACATTTCTGCATGCACCATGCACCTGCATGTGTTCTTGGTCAACTTATTCCTTTCTTTTTGCTGTGATCAGCTGCAACAAAGAGGCTCCTGAGCGAGTCCCTGGTCGTCTTTGGTGAGATTGGGGGCAATGACTACAACTTTTGGTTCTTCGACTCTGAGCTCAGCAAGGACAGAAACACGCCCCTCCAGTATATGCCCGATATTATCGACCGCATCGGAGCCGGCGTGCAGAAGGTGATCAACCTCGGCGCCAAGACGATCCTTGTCCCGGGGAACTTCCCCATCGGGTGCGTGCCGGCCTACCTTAGTATTCACAAGAGCAATACATCTGCGGACTACGACCAGTTCGGCTGCCTCGCGTGGTTCAACGCGTTCTCTCGGAGGCACAACCAGCTGTTGAAGCAGGAGATCGGCCGGCTCAAGTCCCGGAACCCCAGCGTAAAGATCATCTACGCAGACTACTACGGCGCCTTCATGGAGTTCATCAGGAATCCCAACAGGAATGGCATCGACAGCCCTCTCGTGGCATGCTGTGGTGGCAACGGGCCCTACGGCACCGGCCTTCCGTGCGACCGGAACGCGAAGGTTTGCCGCGACCCATCCAGGTTCGCCAACTGGGACCAGGTTCACATGACGGAAAAGGCATACAGTGTCATCGCCAATGGGGTGCTCAATGGCCCGTATGCGGACATCCCTTTGCTCCACGCATGCTAGGAGAATTCCTTCTGAGAGACTTGAAGAATTGTTGCTGCCACCAAGATCTGATACGCTTCTTGGGATTCTTATTCCTGTATCTCCATATCAATTATTCATGAATGAAATGGTTGGATCTGTCACATGCATGAATATGTAATGTATTTATCACAAAAAACATGCACAGGCGCGTGCACTAATATATCCCCACCTAACCCTAGTATAGTTGCAGTGCCAGCCATCTCGAGACTGGACTCACTGGTATGGATGTTTGCCCCAACGGTAACTTGCTATAGGGTCTTTTTCATTCATAGAATTATCAAAAAGAAAAGCAGGAAAATACCCCCGCAGAAAAAAAACAGGAATATAAAAATGCAGAATATGCATGCTTTCGTTGCTTTGCACCACGCCTAGATTTGAGGGAACCTAGGAACTATTCTTCTATACCATGGATGTGTTAGGTGAAAACTCAAAGGAAATGCATGCTAGATAAACTAAATTATATATTGTTGTATTGCAAATCACTGGTAGAGAATAGACCTTTAGTCCCGGTTCGCAAAGGCCATTAATCCCGGCTGTGCAACCGGGACTAAATATGCGCGACTAAAGCCTCCCCCCCTTTAGTCGCGCCTCTTACGAACCGCGACTAAAGGCCCGTCCACGTGGGCGCCAGGAGTCCGTCGGGGCGGAGGACCTTTAGTCCCGGTTCTCGTGGCTAACCGGGACTAAAGGCCTCCTCCGCAGGTTTAGGGTTTTAGCCCCCCTAAACCTGGTTTCTTTTTAATTTGTAGTGTTTTATTTCTTTTATATTTTATTTTGTGTTTTATTTTAATTTTGATGAAGTTTCAGTACACATATTCTACGCTACTATATACATGCATATGAAATTTCAAACAAGAAGAATTCAAGAGGAATATATAATATATATTCAATCTCGGGTCACCATATACAACTTCGAACAAGTTTCCATACATAATTAGGATGGATGACCATATACAACTTCGAACAAGTTTCAATCTCGGGTATGCATATAAATTTCTTCGTCCTCGGTATAGTGTTCTCCTTTAGGATTGATGACTTCCCTCATGAAAAATCCTACTAATTCATCTTGAATTGGTCGGAAGCGAGCTTCTAGACTAAGCCTCCTCCGCAAGTTATCCGTCGCTTTCCGCACGCTATCCGATGCCTTCCGCTCAGAGGTGTGTCTCCGGATGTTCTCACAAACATAGTATCCACATAGATTGGTCCCCGGTGGCTGCTTATCCACATTAACTAACCTTCTAAAATCTAGCTCATGTTTGAATTCACCGACAATTTCTTCTGAGAACCGTCTCCAAACCCTACAGGGCAAAGAAAATTAAATGAACAAGGGAGTTATTAGTTACTTGATATTAGGAAATGAACGAAAGAGACCGATCGATATAGAGCTCAAATGATTGAAAATAATTACTTTTGCAGCATTTTTCTCATGTCGGCCCAACGCTTTGAATCCGAATCCATAGAGTCCATGATTAGAACTCTGGAGGTGTGAAGTTCAATATTTAGCAGAATCCAGTGGAACCTGCGGACACGTTACATGCACAGTCATGCATAACTCATCGGTTAGACATACCATGCATGGAGTAAACAAAAGAGAATGGGCACAAGAGAGAAACACTCACCCAAAATGGTAAGGAAATAGAATATGACTTTTGAGTTGATGCTTTCTAAGAAACTTGTACAAGTCTTTCTCCACATCTTCGGGGTGATTTTGTAACACATGTCCATTAACGATATGTGGGTCAATGAACCCAACATCATGGATGTTTCTTATTTTGCATTCCCAAATCTTCAATCTGCATAATAGCGTACGCAACAATATAGTTAGGACAATATATATATATATAGTGCAGGCAATGAAGAACGAGATGAGGTAGAAATAAATCACTTACAGAACGTAGCAACTCAGGATAGATTTGTCGAGCTCGCGCAGATTGAACAGCTGGAACAATTCACTCATATGAACTTGTACAGAGTACCGTTTGGTGTGATGCTCCTCTGTAACATCCGCATAAACATATTCTTTGCCGGCCCATGTTATGAAATGCTTGTACCAACGTAGCAGATTTTGCATTTGTGGTGGTAGACTCTTTTCCCGCGCAGGCTCGACGAGAGGCCCATTCCGCACATATTGTAATGCTATCTCACATACTGGCGCATCCTCAAGGCCTAACGAGGCACGAAGAGTCAAACCCATCTCGGACGCTTGTTTCATGGCACTCGCTACAGTCAATCCAAGTGCTGCCGCAGCTGCTATGATCTCGGGGTCCTCTTTCGGACCGGCTTTCACTATGAGCGGGGGGATCGATTGTTTATTCTGCATCCCGAGCTGGTCAACTTGTTTCCCGCTTTTTTTACTTTCTTCTTTCTCCTCCTTCAATATTTTTGCTTGCCTACGAAGTTCATGTCCATAGTCGTCAGGCATATTCAGCTCAGCTTGGGACGGTGTCGTCAAAAAATCCTTAGCCCACTTCTTTTGCTTCTCAGTGGATACTTGCTTGGGCTCAGACTCTTTTATCGCCTTCGTATCCGCCTTCCATTTCTCATAATGAGCAGACGCGGCCAATTTGGTTTCAGCTTCACTAAGTTCCCAAGGCCTTGGGAGGAGAGGCTTCAGTGATGGCTCCGGTACCCTTGTGGTCTTAGGTACATAAGGGTCCGGGTTAATAGTCCAGGAGCGGGTTTCCTTGCTGTCCGCCTGCTTCTGCTTCTTCGCTGGAGGTGGATTGGGGGCGTCGTACCCGCCGGAGGAGGATTGGGGGGCGTCGTACCCGCCGGAGGAGGATTGGGGGGCGGCGGCTGCTTACCCGCCGGAGGTTGTGGATCGGGGGACGGCGTCGAATGGCGTGAAGGAGGTGTAGGTGAACCACCGCCACCACCACCACCATCGGAGGGGGGTGGACTTGTTAGCCTTGGCGCCTCGCCTGGAAACACTATGTACTTCTTTTTCCATAGAATGATCTGGCGCTTGACATCTCCAAGTCTTCTCTCCCCTTCGGGTGTAGCTTTGTCAATCTCCAGGTCCTCAAACTCTTGGACTATGTCTTCCACCGTGACACGAGCATAGCCATATGCAATGGGGTTGTTGTGGTGGAGTGCTCCAGGTGTACAGGGTAAAGCACTGCCGGTAGCTACCTTCGTGGAAACGTTCCCCACGGGATAATGCATATCACATTCTTTCATCTCCTTTACATCATCCACGGGGTAGTGAGGCTCCGGTGCACGAATCTCGATCGTCGGTGCATTAGCACCAGGCGGGGCATCCGTGGAAGCCACGCTGCTTCTCCGCTGCTGGCTTCCGCGATCCGCTTCATGATCTTCATGCGGCCCTGCAGCCGATTTTTCTTTTACTAGTTCATGCACGGTCTGCTTCAACTCATGGAGTTCCGATGCAAACTTCGCCAAAAGATCTGCATCCCGGTCCGTCTTTCTCTTACGGCTTCTGTAACAGTACGGGTCATTGTCCTGGGAAAACCCTACTTTCCACGGAATTCTGCCATTGCCTCGTACATGTCCTCCGTGTTCATCATTCCCGAGGGCTGTTGTCAGTGCGTCTTTCTCTCTGTTGAACTTGATCAAGCCCTCTTGAGCTTGGGTCATTGCGTCAATAAGGGCTTGGGTGGGAGCAAACTTTTTCTTCCGGTGAACACACACCCCTGTCTCCGGGTCTAGCGATCCCCCATGCCCGTACCACCAGCTTTTGGCCCTTGGGTCCCATCCCTCTGTACCTAGAGGGATTCCTCGCACCCTCAGGTCCTCCTCCATCTTCTGCCACTTAGGCTCCGAAAGGCGGTATCCTCCTGGCCCCATAATATGATGGTACTTTTTCTTACTCGCATTATCCTTATTTTTTTCGATATTTCCTTGAAATGCTCCGATTTCTTTTGCCTCACAAATTCTGGCCAATCATCTTTCAGTTTCTCATGTTGTCCATTGAAATCCGGAGTCTTGCCCTTGTTGACATAGTCACGGGTTAAATTTTTCTTGAAGTTCCGGAATGCTTCGGCCATCTTCTAAAGAGCGAACTCTTTAACTAACCTCCTCCTCTCATGTCCACCCGGAACCTCGTTACCGAATTCATCGACTTTGTTGTATTCCGGAGGTAGAATGAAATGTTCCATAAGCTTTCTCCAGCAATCCTTTTTCGTTCTCTTGTCGACAAAACTGAAACCAAGACGTGCCTTCTTTGGCTCCTTCCATTCCTGGACGGTGATCGGGACGTTGTCTCTAACAACGACTCCGCATTGGTTGATAAACTTTGAGGTGTGTTGTAGGGGCTTGCCGGTTTCACTGACAAAATCAATGGTATATGTTTCTCCTGTTTTCATCGCCTTGGATTTGCCACGCTTTGTCGTACTCGATCCGGCCGAGGGCTAAAAAAAGAAAGAGAGTCGCGCGCGTTAATACATATGTATTGACATTTCAGTAAGTTTGTATCACGAGAGGCTCAATGTATATATATACCTCGCCGGAGGTGGTTGCTACTTGCAATTCGAGATCGTCGTTTGTTGACGGTTGACCTCCGTCGACAATGTCCGTTCCTTCACCTTCTTGATCATCGACAATGTCTGTTCCACCGTCAAAGTTTAGAAAAGAAGAGACTAGATCCTCTTCTTGCTCATCTTCTGAGCCCGGCACATAAGGAATCTCGTTGTTTATGATGCCCATTAAATAACATTCAGCCTCCGGATCCCTAAGCGGCTCGGCTCTATCGTCCGCCATATGTCACTCCTGCATGTAGTAAAAATTAATTAAGTATAAAGGAATTAAAAAATAAGATTAAGGACATAGAGGAGGAGCAGCGACGGTTGAATGATTAAGAGCTATTAATTTTTGCTTTCATTTCAGCCATTTTTGGAAAACAACAAAAACAGAAATACTTTAGATGTCAAACTGCATGTATAAGGTTGAAAACATGTGCCAAATGTTTCACTGAACATTTTGAGGTATTAAACATAATTTTTGGATAATTATTAATTAGTTATGCCATTTTATTTTTTCTTTTCTTTTATGACCAGAACAGAAAATTGATGCTTTTTTGGTCAAATTTATACAATTATTCCCAAATAAAATACCATTGTGTATATTTTGTTAAGACAAAATTTTAGAGCTCTCTGCTCTCTCTCTCTCGCTCGCTGACGGGTGACCACCAGCACGGGCACGCACGGCGGCGCCGTTTCCGCACGCGCGCGAGGCTGGCAAGGCGCGCATCCAGTACGCGGCGACGAGGAGGACGGCAGGCGGCGGAGGACGGCAGGCGGCGGCGGGCACCTACCGGAGACGAGGGCGGCGCGGAGAAGACGAGGGCGGCGCCGCGGAGAAGACGAGGTCCTGGATGCGTTTGGTGGTTAGCGCGGAGAAGACGAGGGCCGCGGAGAATATATAGGGCAAGCCTTTAGTCGCGGTTGGGGACACCAACCGCGACTAAAGGTACCCTTTAGTCGCGGTTGGTGTCCCCAACCGGGACTAAAGGGGTACCTTTAGTCGCGGTTGGTGTCACGACCCGCGACTAAAGGTTCTTTCGCGCCGTTTTCGTTCCCGCGCGGAAAGAGCCTTTAGTCGCGGTTCGTGTCACGAACCGCGACTAAAGGTCCTTTTTCAAATACTTTTCATTTTAAAATCTTAAAAATACAAATAATATATCAAAAAATTGAGAAAAATAAAACTAATTCATTTTAAAATCTTAAAAATAGAAATAATATATCAAAAAATTCAAAAAAATAAAACTAATTCATTTGAAAATCTTAAAAATACAAATAATATATCAAAAAATTCAGAAAAATAAAACTAATTTATTTGAAAATCTTAAAAATACAAATAATATATCAAAAAATTCAAAAAATAAAACTAATTCATTTGAAAATCTTAAAAATACAAATAATATATCAAAAAATTCAGAAAAATAAAACTAATTCATTTTAAAATCTTAAAAATACAAATAATATATCAAAAAAATCCAGAAAAATAAAACTAATTCATTTTAAAAATTCAGACCGATTGTTTTGTTCTACATCCTCGATCCCTTGAAGGTTTGACAAAAGGTTTGATACATCATTCAGTTCATCGACCAAATACAAATCATCCGGATTCGCCATCATACGTCCTGCCGTGCATTTGGTATGCATATATGCACTCAGTAGCCACGGCAGGGCTGTATGATGGCGATACCGATTGTTTTGTTCTACATCCTCGATCCCTTGAAGGTTTGACAAAAGGTTTGATACATCATTCAGTTCATCGACCAAATACAAATCATCCGGATTCGCCATCGTACGTTTTAATTCACATGATCCATTCAACAAAGTTTGGTACAATAAATTATTACACATCAATTCTTCCCTTGTGTCCCTGCTTGCTTACGATTGTGCCGTATCCATGGAGCATCCTCGTCATTTAACTTAATGCTTGGGTCAGTGTTCACTTTGAAGAGCGGAATTTCACCAAACATATTATAATCTTCTGACATGTCTGTCTTGC
This sequence comes from Aegilops tauschii subsp. strangulata, assembly GCF_002575655.3. NCBI lineage: Eukaryota > Viridiplantae > Streptophyta > Magnoliopsida > Poales > Poaceae > Aegilops > Aegilops tauschii. Next base: position 608,480,450 of record NC_053041.3, on the reverse strand, counting down.
CCTCCACTCCCACGATGTTTCTTTTCCCTGAAAGAACAATGTGGCGCTTTGGATCATCGCATGATGTACTGATCGTTTTCTTATCTTTCCGTTTCCTCGGTTTGCTACTCATGTCCTTCAAATAAAAAACCTGAGCGACATCTTTGGCAAGGACGAATGGTTCGTCAAGGTAACCAAGATTGTTGAAATCCACCATTGTCATTCTGTATTGCTCGTCCACCTTTACCCCACCTCCTGTTAGCTTGAACCATTTGCACCGGAACAAAGGGACCTTAAAGGAGGGTCCATAGTCAAGTTCCCATATCTCCTCTATGTAACCATAATATGTGACCTTTTGCCCATTCTCGGTTGCTGCATCAAAGCGGACACCACTGTTTTGGTTGGTGCTCTTTTTATCTTGGGCGATGGTGTAAAATGTATTCCCATTTATCTCGTACCCTTGGAAAGTCGTTATAGTCGAAGATGGTGTCTTGGCCAACATGTACAGCTGATCTCCAACATCATTGTCATTCATTAAATGTTTTCGCAACCAACTGCCGAAAGTCTCCATGTGGGCCTTTCTAATCCAGGATTTAGGCTTCCCCGGGTTGTCCGAGCGTAAAATGTTCTTGTGTTGCTCGAAGTACGGAGCCACCAAGCTGGAATTTTGCAGAACTGTGTGGTGTGCTTCAGTCATAGAATGACCGTCCATACATATCGTTGATTTCCTTCCGATCGTGCCTTTTCCACTTAGTCTCCCCTCGTGCCGCGATTGAGGAATACCAATCGGCTTAAGGTCAGGAACATAGTCAATACAGAACTCAATTACCTCCTCATTTCCATAGCCCTTGACGATGCTTCCTTCTGGCCTAGCACGGTTACGAACATATTTCTTTAATACTCCCATGAACCTCTCAAAGGGGAACATATTGTGTAGAAATACAGGACCGAGAATGGAAATCTCTTCGACTAGGTGGAGCAGGAGGTGCGTCATAATATCGAAGAAGGATGGTGGGAACACCAACTCGAAACTGACAAGGCATTGGACCGCATCGTTCTGTAACCGTGGTAGATCTTCTAGATTGATTACCTTCTGAGAGATTGCATTGAGGAATGCACATAGCTTCACAATGGCTACTCGAACATTTTCCGGTAGGAGCCCCCTCAAAGCAATCGGAAGCAATTGCGTCATAATCACGTGGCAGTCGTGAGACTTCAGGTTTTGGAACTTTTTGTCCGCCATGTTTATTATTCCCTTTATATTCGACGAGAAGCCAGACGGGACCTTCATACTGCTCAGGCATTCAAAAAAATGACCTTCTCTTCTTTGGTAAGAGCGTAGCTGGCACGACCTTGAAACCATTCCGGATGCCGGTCATCTGGGTCTTTCAAAAGTTGCTGGTCCTGCCGTGCTTCCTTTGTATCATTTGTCTTCCCATACACGCCCAAGAAGCTTAGCAGGTTCACGCAAATATTCTTCGTAACATGCATCACGTCGATTGCAGAGCGGACATCTAGGACTTTCCAATATTCTACCTCCCAAAATATAGATTTCTTCTTCCACATGGGTGCGTGCCCGTCAACTCCCCGCGGAACTGATTGTCCGCCAGGACCCTTTCCAAAGATGACTTTCAAATCCTTGACCATATCAAATATCTCAGCACCAGTACGTTCCGCAGGCTTCGGCCGGTGATCTGCCTTGCCGTTGAAATGCTTGCCTTTCTTTCTTACGTTATGATTTCGGGGAAGAAATCGACGATGACCCAGGTACACGTTCTTCTTACAATTACCCAAACGTACACTTTCGGTCTCATGTAAGCAGTGCGTGCATGCATTGTATACCTTATTTGTCTGTCCCGAAAGGTTACTGAGAGCAGGCCAATCGTTGATGGTTAGAAAAAGCAACGCTCGTAGGTCAAATTCCTCTTCTTTGTGCTCATCCCAGACACGTACACCAGGTCTGCCCCACAACTGTAAAAGTTCATCAACTAATGGCCTTAGGTACACATCGATGTCGTTGCCGGGTTGCTTTGGACCTTGGATGAGCACTGGCATCATAATGAACTTCCGCTTCATGCACAACCAAGGAGGAAGGTTGTAGATGCATAGAGTCACGGGCCAGGTGCTATGGCTGGAGCTCTGCTCGCCAAAAGGATTCATGCCATCAGTACTTAGACCAAATCTTATGTTCCTTGCGTCAGCTGCAAAATCTTTGAACTTTCTGTCGATCTTTCTCCATTGCGTTCCATCAGCGGGGTGTCTCAACTCCCCGTCGGACTTACGGTCCTCTTTGTGCCATCGCAACGACTTGGCATGCTCTTTGTTCCTGAACAGACGTTTCAACCGTGGTATTATAGGAGCATACCACATCACCTTGGCGGGAACCCTCTTCCTGGGTTTCTCGCCCTCAACATCGTCACCAGGGTCATCGCCTCTGATCTTATAACGCAATGCAGTGCATACAGGGCATTTATTCAAATTCTCGTATTCACCGCGGTAGAGGATGCAGTCGTTAATGCATGCATGTATCTTCAGAACCTCTAAACCTAGAGGGCAGACAACCTTCTTTGCTTCGTACGTACTGGCGGGCAACTCGTTATTCTTCGGAAACATATTCTTCAACATTTTCAGCAAATTTTTAAATGATGAGTCAGCTACACCTTCCCGTGCCTTCCATTTTAGCAAATCCAGTGTGCAGCCCAGCTTTTTCAGACTATTATCGCATCCTGGGTACAGCGACTTTTTGTGATCCTCTAACATGCGATCCAAATTCTCCCTCTCCTTGTCAGTTTCGCAGCGTCTCCGTGCATCAGCAATGGTCCGACCAAGATCATCAGCGGGCTCATCATGTGCCTCTTCTTCACCTTCACCTAACCCTTCCCCACCTTCAGCATCATCCTCCATGAAAGTATCACCGAAATGATCATGATAGTTGTCATCGATATCATCCCCTTCTTCATCTTCTTCCATTCTAACCCCTCTTTCTCCATGCTTGGTCCAACAATTATAGCTTCGCATGAAACCGTGCCGAAGCAGGTGCATGTGAACGTCTCTTGAGGAGGAGTAACCCTTCTGATTCTTACAGACAGCACATGGACAGATAATAAAACCTCGCTGCTTGTTCGCATTTGCCACTACGAGGAAATCTTTCAAACCCGTAGTGAACTCGCCGGAGAGTCGGGGACCATACATCCATTGCCGATTCATCTGCATTATTATTATATAAAGTATATAATTAACCATCATGCATTTGTTAAACTAACTAGCTAGAAATAATAAAAATTAAACAATGAACTACACACATGCATATTTTATCAATGACACATGAAAGGTTCAAGTTGCTAACCGCGATCGCGGAGGAAAAATAAATGAGAAAGCTCAAGTGTGGCTCGGACACTTCATATCATGTTTGTTTCATGCTCTCGGGCATTTCATCGAACACCTTGTGTGCATAGGAGGAACCAAAAGCAAACCCACCACCCCTTCTGAATATTGTGAATAGAAGTGGCACCAATTGTGGCTAAGTGAAGTGAGCTGAGTCCTATATATAGGGATGGGCCTTTAGTCCCGGTTGGCCTGGCCAACCGCGACTAAAGGCCTTCGGGCCAGCCTGAGGACCTTTAGTCCCGGTTGGCCAGGCCAACCGGGACTAAAGCCCCTCCCGTCCGCCAGCTGTCGACCGAGCGCGCTGGGCCCAGATAGTTGGTCGCGGGTCTCCTTCCGAACCGTGACTAAAGACCCCTTTGGTCGCGGTTCGATTATTTTAGGGACTAATGGGGGCGTATGGAAGCCTCTTTTTCTACTAGTGAATGTAGCCAGTTATAAGACCCACAGAAAACAGAAAGAAATCCAATGTTGTGAGTTACTGGGTGATAAACGTAGGCAGGGGCGGAGCTAAGATTTAGACTTGAGAGGGGCAAAGAAGAGACAAAAATTTACAATATGAGCCAAGCAATAATCACTACAGGAAAATCATAAGTTCCCTAATATCTGACTATAAGCCGATTGTTATTTCACCGGTACTCTGCTTATATACGTGTACACCGAGTACCAAACCCTAAAATGCACGACACAAATACTGACCTCAGCGTAGACGGAACTAAGCCAAGAATCAGGAAAAGAACCTCAATTTACATAAAAACACTCGGCATATTGTCCAGAAAGCACTCGGCTTAGAGTTCCTTCTCAGCAAAGTTATTGCCATGTGGCCATCACATATGTGCGTGACAGCACGGCGTGCTCTATAAGTCGAGGGTGCTTGAAAGATGCGTGACATATATGGAATAGAAGAGGAGTGCACAAAATAGGACACTTGGCTTACACTTTGCATCTTATTTGCTCAGCAGTTTCATAATGCAATAATGAATTTTACATGTTTTTCATTGCATTTATGTTTATTTATTGCATTCTATTCCTTCCCCTCTTTCCTAACCCATTCTCTTCCAGCCACTCTCCAATTTCTGCCCTTTTGATGCCCTCAATTTCCATCCCACTCTCTAATTACCGCCACTTTGCCACTTTAAAGTTGTCATCGCCTTGTAGTATCACACCCCGTACTGTACCCATATTAAGATCACACGCAAATGGATAAGTGGTTCCTAGCCTTACTCACATGATTTGATGAATCAATCTTGTTTGGTAAGCCCGGAAACATCTACCCCTAGGTTTCTTCATATGGGTGATTTCATTTGGACTGTCCTCTTTATGTGTGTTATAATAGGGGGGAAATTCTATACGACCTGGGTCGTATGCCCCCCATCGTTAGACCTTGTTTAGATGTTGACAGATGGCAATACAAATCTGAATGCACCCTTCCTGTCTTCCACATCTGATTCCTCTCTCGTTCCCTCTTCTTTATCCTCCCATCAAGCAACAACAGCAGTGGGACCATAGTGAAACACTCCTTCACCGCATCGCTCTACCCCGACATCTGACTGCCACCATAATTTGTCAGGGCACTCATATATCACAGATCGATCTTCAGATTCATGCCCTTGACATTAAAGATACGGAGGACTTATTAAATTAGAAGATGAAAGATACAGAGGATCAATTCCCATCGCGTGTGACAGACGGCCTGGAGCTCATCGCCATGACCGGCTGCGTGACATCACGGAGCAGCTGGAATGGTACGCACTACGCCGTCTGGCGCAACAACGATTATGCGCCCTTGTGCTGCGTGGTCGCCGTCGTCCATCGACAAGGGCTCAGTTCGTCGTCGCCATGAGTGCCCCCCTACACGATGTGACGGAACAGACGGGCAGGACGACGGTTAGCTTCTCTCGGTGTTGTGTCTGGAGTAGCTTGGCGAGGAGGATGAACCGTCGTGCCGCACGGTCGCCGCCGGTGAGATGTCCGTAGAATGTAGACCGGTTGTGGAAGAAAGGAAGGATGGAGTCGGGATTAAGCCATTAAGGCTCGGTGTTTCTTTGAGATTGATGTCCACACGTGTTACAAATCGAAGTGGGTCTCACCTGGTGGGCATATGACCCAGGTCGTATAGGATTTTTTTTTCCTTATAGTAGGTCACAGGACCATGAGCAACCAAAAACAGACCATAACATTCAAGAATTTGGTCGGGGGCACGTCATGATCAATCTATCGAGGGGACGCGTCCGCTTTGTGAAGGTAGTGTGGTACCCTTTGCCCCATTGACCTCGATTTTTTCTTCGCAGTCAGGTCATCGCCCTTTTCGGAGCCCTCCTGTCATATCCGGGGCATATATGTAGTGTGAAAATGAGAATAAATCGACCCTCTGTCTTTATATGACAGCTTTGTAATGTAACGAGTGGCAAAAAATGCATTGTTGCTTGCTCGATTTGAGCGTGTAATGGATGCCCGAGATTGTTATTTCGTAGACACCTGGTCAATGCTGTGATTGTCATGCACTGTTGGACGCCGCGCAGATTGCACGGTTGGCGGAATCGACCAACCCGGAGCTGGATGGACAGCCATGCTGAGCTGTTGGGCGTTCCAAGCCTGTCTTAGTTGATTTGTAGAGATGTATGCATGACGCTTGACACAAGCGGTGGTCTTATGGACCCAACCCCACGGACTCGGCTACGTCAATCAATAAGGTATGCAGAAGGCCACAATATCACATATCAGAATAGGCTATTAAAACTGCCACACCTCTACTTCTTTCATTTTAAAGTACCACACGATCCCTCGTCCTTTGACCTCGCCTCCTCCCCAACGACCCCGAAGGCTCGCCCGAGAAACCTGCTTCTCCCGCACATCTCGGGCGCCCACCCCTGAGAAAACTGCCACTTCTTCACGTCTACCACATGATTTCTCCTCAGGACAAAGTTACCATGGTATTCGTATGCAAGTTATCAGACCTGTGTTGCATAACTTACCATGCTATTTACATAGAACGTACCAGGTATCTATGCTTCAACAACTACATCCCTTCAAAGTTACCACTGTGTTTTGTACACAAGTTATAAGGTCTTCGATGTGTAAAATACCGTGGTACTTACACATAAGTTATCAGGGTATATGCACATCAACCTCCCCCCGGTCAAAGTTACCATGAGGGATTTTGCATGAGTTACCGGGTCTACAGTTCATATATTATCATGGTACTTGCACCTAAAAACCTGTGTGTATTTCGGTAGCTTTTTCCATAGGTCAAAATTTACCACGATGATTTTGCGTAACTTATCACGCCTATAGCACGTGTGCCCCTCATGGCACTAAACATTATGTGACTTTCCCGTGGCACGCCATGTGTTGTGTTCATCCAAGAGGGCCACGCGTGAGGCGATTGTATGTTTTTAACAACTTAGTTTCCTTTGGTAAAAAAGTTACCATCATGTTTATATTGCAAGTTATCGGTTATGCGGTGCTTATATTATCATGGTATTTACACAAAAAATATTAATTGGGGATGTTTTGAACAACTTTTTGCCGGGTCAAAAAGTTATCATGGTGATTCTAGGTAACCTATCAAGCCCGTAGTGCTTAAAATATCATGCTATTTACACAAAATTTATCAGGGTATGTTTCAGCAAATCCCCCCCCCCCTCCCCGGTCAAAAACTTATCATGGTGTTTAGTTATCGCAGTGCATATGTTTTCATGCTATTTACACATAAAAATGCCAGGGGAGGGAGATACTACCGTGCTATTTACACAGAAGATACCGGAGTATCTTTAAAAAAATCCCTACGGTCAAAGTTACCATGGTGTTTCTACCTCAGTTATCGGATGTGCGCTGCGTATATTACCATCTATTTACACATAAATTATCAGGTATCTTTTCACATTTGTCTTCCCCAATGGTTAAAGTTACCACGATGTTTGCATCTAAATTATCAGGTCTATGGCGTGAATGTTATCGTGCTATTTACAGAAATTACCGGGGGGCGGGTTCAACAATTTATTCCCAATGATCAAAGTTACCACAAACATGTCAAAAACAGTATTTCCCTTAGCTTGTTCAACAATGAGTGTCATAGGTGAGGTGGTTAGCTCCCTTTGTTGATTACCTGCATAACAGAATTCAAATCCTAGTCCAAGCATTATTTTTGCCGAAAATCGGGAAGGCGCGTGGGCCATAATTGACAACTACGAAAATTAGGAAGGCACGAGCGGGTGTGCCCGAAAAAATTGGGGAGGGCGAGGCGTGCGGGAAAGGAAAGAAATCGGGAGGACGTGCGGGGAAGGAAGGTGATCGGGAGGGAACTGATGGCGCTGGATGTGTGTGGCAGTTTCGCAATCTGCCACACGGTTGCCATATACATATTTCGTAAAACTAATCATGTACTGTTAGAAAACATCTTACAATATGTGACGAAGAGAGTATATATTGTATGCATCCTATTATTATGTCGTGCGAAAGAAAAAAGACTTGCATGCATTATCTTGACGGCTAAAACTGAACTTTGGTTGCGTACGCATGCCAACGTATCGATGTCATACACTGAAACCAGTCCATAACACTAGTAGAAAAAGGGCCTTTAGTCCCGGTTCATAAGGGCCTTTAGTTCCGGTTCTGGAACCGGGACTAAAGGGTCGTTACTAAAGTCTCCCCCTTTAGTCGGACTAAAGGCCCTCCATATGGCCGTTGCCTGGAGGTCCACCTTTAGTCCCGTACTAAAGGAAATTTTTTAATTTTTTTTGAATTATTTTTTAAATTTTAAATTTCTGAATTATTTTAACCTCTAATCTCTAATCACCCCTCATCACTGCTTCATTTAACCTCTAATCTCTAATCATCCCTCATCATTCCAAATCATCTAACTTTCCGGACGGTCACCCATCCTCTTACTACTCCAGCCTGAGCACGCTTAACTTCCGGGTTCTATTCTTCCTCGTTTCCAAGTCTGCACTTGTTGATTTCCTCACAATAATAGGATGTCAATCCTATTAACCCTCAGGAATTTAGCTTGAGCATGAAGTCACACATTTCACTGTTTGAGTTTGAAACTATTGTTCTAAAAAACAATAATTATTTACTAACACTAATATTTCTTGAATAAGTAGTTTGACCATAGTTTGACCACAGTTTGACCAGATTTGACTAGATTTGACCAAAATTCAAAAAAACTAAAATAATTATTTAGTAACACTAATATTTCTTGAATAATTAGTTTGACCACAGTTTGACCATAGTTTGACCAGATTTGACCAAAATTCAAAAAACTGAAATAATTATTTAGTAACACTAATATTGTTGAATAATTATTTAGTAACACTAATACTTCTTGAATAAGTAGTTTGACCATAGTTTGACCAGATTTAACAAAAATTCAAAAAAAAACAGAAATTTGAGCATAACTTTTTTTCCTTTTAGAATTTGAGGATTCTAAAAATTTGCAAACAGGCCGTAGGCCGTCAAAATCGGATGCGGATTTTCGTGCTGAACATTTTGATATATTATACGTTTTTTCTCACATCGTATGCAGAAGTTATAGCCGTTTTACATTTTCCCTACATTTTTTGCAAAACATGTCCAAATTTAAGTTTTTAAATTTTCCTAACTAGTACATGTAGTAACATAACTACATCGGGAAGGATTTTAATTTTTGAAGTTTTTATCATTTTCTTTTGCTTTTTACAAAACTGAAAAGGCGATCCACCAGAGGGTAGAGTTTGAAAATGGGACCTTTAGTACCCGGTTCGTGCCATGAACCGGTACTAATGCCTCAAACCCCATTAGTACCGGTTGGTGGCTCGAACCGGGATTAAAGGTCTAATCTTTAGTACCAGTTGGTGTCACGAACCGGTACTAATGGGCATCGCACCCTTTAGTCCCAGTTCGTGGCACCAACCGGGACTAAAGGTCCCATTTAAACCGGGACAAATGCATGTACGGTGCCCTAGCCACTCGAACCGGGACTAATGCTCACATTAGTCCCGGTTCGTAATGCAACCAGGATTAATGCTCTTTTCTGGCCGAACCAAAGCCATGTTTTCTACTAGTGTAAACACATCTTTAATGGTAAACTCTTCCTATCCGTAGTCTGAAGGAACGCCCGTGACAGACCGCTCAAAGGCCCTCGATTCATTCAAAATCTGACGCTCAAGATTTTGCCTCGTATTTGTGAAAAAAAATCAGCATAAACCCCGCACGTAATCCCCTCTCCCCTTGCGAGCCCATCATCCATACTCGCCCGTCCGCTTCGCTCGCGTCGCCGCCAGCTCTCCTCGCCAGATCCACTGCTCCGCCGGCCAGCTCGATCCGCCTCCCACCTCCACCTCTCCGGCCAGTTTCCGCCCCTGTTCCTCCTTCGATCCACGTCGTCCAGCATCACGACTGCCCTCTATTCCTCTCCGCCGATGCGTACCTCGGGCGACAGTGCTCCATCTTGGCATTAGCAGTTCGAGGCTCCAATCACGGCTCCGATTCGTCCTTCGCCAGGCTCCACGATCCATTGAATCCGCTGCATTGGGGGTTTCTCCTGCCGGCCGTAGAACATGCATCGGATAACAAGAATTCCGCCCTATTCAAAGTGCACACCAAACCCAAGGTATTTGAACTGCGTCCGTCGTCCTGATTTGTGGACTTTTAGTTTTCGCAACGGAAATTTCTTTGCAATTCATCCAGCAGCTTAGTATTGGTGACAATTTTCCTTAGTTTCAATACTTTTTCAGTGCTTCCATTGAATCTGACGACTGTTGTGCGAAATATATTTCAGTGCTACCTATATACAGAGCCACCAATATATGTGTACCCATAGTTGGCCGTAATTTTGTTCTGTTTTCATGTTTCAAATTTTCATGCTTCCATCTAAGACTAAAGTTGCACTCTCTGCAGTTTTTCCCAACTTCATACACTCATGTTTCTAATTTGTGACAAATTTGCAACGGTCGTCTAGAAAAACTGCTTCCACTTTTAGTGCTTCCTACATTAAAAAATGTGACCAATTTGTCAACCTCATCTCTTAATCGCTTACAATAGGATAAGATTTGTGTGGTGGCAAGACAACAGATGCATCCTCATAATGGCACCAAGCTTACTAATGCCAATGTCATGTGACATATAGTTGAGTGTCCATATTTCGTGCTTCCTACATTCTTGATGTCATCAGTGAATTATAGTTCATATGCTTCTCCTGCTTAGATAGTTGCTGCCATGAAAAATGCTTCTTATTTTTGCATTTTTTTATAAATGTTGTCTTGTAAGCATTCTAGAGATCTCCCCCATTGATTTTTGTATTTATACATCGAATTTAGCTACCTATATTGCATGGTTATGTGCTTGGATTACAAGCAGCACATGGAAGGTAATGTAGCTAACTCCTGTCAGCTTGTACTGAGGTGGCCTCCCTGCTTTCTATCCTTATTTCTTGCATACATATCCATGGCAGTGAATTTATGCTTCAACCATTGCCAGTGTGTCCTTATTTTATTGTATATACATTCTGCTTTCAACCAATACTTGTTTGTGCTTCAATCAATATTAGTACGCTTCAACCGCGACTGGTGTTGCTTCTTTGACTAATGTTATTGTACATTCATTTTGCTTCTTCAAGTGATCCTTACTTGTATATGTTTCCATGGTAGTAAACTTTTGCTTCAACCATTGCCCATGTATGCTTCTTTTATTTTTATAGACATTTTGGTCCAACCAATTCCATTGTGTGCTTCAACCATGGCTAGTGTGGCTTCTTTTATTGTTTTTTTATAAAAAATAGTAGGGAAGACCCATACAATTTATTTACCGATGTTGTTATACATGCATTTTGCTTGTTGCAGCAAAAAATATTGTTTCCACAACTACCGTGTGTGCTTAATTGTTTGTCACTGATCTTCTATTGCAGACATTTTGTTCCGCTTGATTTAGTCATGCTTCTACATTTCCAGCACAATGGCAATGGCTAATGTGATGCAACCTCTAGGCTCCGTTGTTTGTTGGTGGTTGCCTTGTTGACGACGAATAACTGGCGGCGCACATGGAGCTCACGCATGATCGGCTAGTTTAACACGCAGTGATGCTGGCTATGCAGAAGTGAAATTATTGTTGTTTAGGAATAAAAGTGTATAATGTTCTTATCAATTAATTTTGTGCATATGTATATTCTTGTTTTGCTTCCATACATTTTATTTTGCAAAAAGTAAATGTTCCCATCAGACGCAAATATTGTTTCTGCTGCACCAAAATATATTTCCAAATCATCCAAATGCTACCATATAGCATAGAAATAATGCTTCTATTGACGCAAAAAAAATATTTCTATCAATACGGTCGACAAATATGGAATAAATATGTTCTCATCAAACCATAAAAGGATGCTTCTTCCGTAAAAAGAATAATGCTTCCATGCCACCTAATCATGTTGGTATGTACAAAAAGTATCTCGAATACTAATTTTTTTCTTATATTTGTTTGTTGGAAGCAAATCACAAATTACCAGATTTTTCTTTTATAATAAAGGATATTTGGCGTGATTTATGTGAAGCAATTTCTGGCTAATGGCCAAGTACTATGAATCTACCATTTGTTGATGCGTGTGTTCAATCAGGAAGTAGTGATTTAGGAAGCAATGAAAGCAGTGATTTAGGAAGCAGGGATAGTTGGCATATGTAGCAGCGTGTTTAGTGTAAGGACTAACCGGAGCAATTAATTAAGGATCCAAACCAACAAACCATGTGTGGGCCATATTAAAATATTGGACGGCTACAAGGCTTCTGATCCTACGGTGCTCCACTAGTCTGATGGGAGCAAGGGATCAGTAGTCTGATCCCTAATGCTGCCCATCTTTAATTAGCTTATTATAATTTTCGTATCATAGGATGAAAGCGCTGAACAGATGTGTGGGCAGAGTAGGATCGATTAGGAGCCGATCTGAAACATGCGTCCACCAGATCCACAGTGCAAGAGCAACGACAAAATGGGCTCCACCAAACAGGTAGTGCCGACAACGTTCAACGGCCAGGCGAAGCTATCAAGAAGGCACATAGGATGCGTGTGGTTATCTGTATCATTTTTGGCACTTTGCATATTTGTCTCAGCTGGCCTAGCTGAGCATATGTAGGCAAAAAACCAACATCTACATGCAGATTGTTTGCCGGCATCCCCTTTGGCTTGCATGTGCCGAAATGGAAGGCCTGTTGTTTGGTTGTGGATTTGTTTGAGGAGAAACACAAGTCCGGTTGTTTGGTTACATCCAGAACCGTTGTGTAGTAACCTCTTTCTCGATGTGATGAGGTTACCAGAGCCACACATGAAGAGAACTAAGGATGCGTTTGGATCTTAGGCAAGGGCAGCTAGCTCCTAGCCTTGCCGGCAAGGATATTCATTTGGTTAGGAAAATAAAGCTAGCCTCTCGTGGCAATTTAGCCTTTAACCGCCACAAAAGCTTGCCAACCGAGGCGAGCCAATTTGGCTCTCGTGCACTGGAAAAAAACACGAACGTGGGCTCTTTGGCAGTTAACGCCTCAATTTTAGGTCTTTCCAAACACCAAGCCTTGCTTTTGGTGACTCTAGCCGAAACTGGCTAGATTAACCTGGCCTAGCTAAGCTAGCTGAGTTAGGAAACCAAACGTACCTTAAATTAGAGCGACAGAACAAACTTAGGCACAAACACAAGTCTTAACCACGTATCATAAGTTTTAAACCAACATAGTACGATACGTTTTAAACAAAAGCGAAGTCTTAAACCAACAACCAACAAAGAACTAGCATCAGGAGCTCAGGAGGTCACAGCGAAAGTGTTGTTGTGCTCCTTGCACTTGGTGACCACCTCCACGCCCTCGTCGTTGAACACGGTCACCTTCATGGTGTCGGAGGTCAGCAGCTTGAACGTCAGCATGTACCCGATCATGATCTGGTGAACGGCGACGAAGGTGGCCCAACCCTGATCAAGGGTGACTCTATCGTTAACCACCCTCACCGTCACCCTCCATGCGCAGCCGGTGTTCTTCTTGAGCTTGAACTCTGCAGGGACGACAGGGAAGTGCTTCGTGAACTCCAGAGGCATTGGCAAACTCTCTAGCTTTTGAGCAAGGATAACCTTGCAGAAGTTGCTTGGTCCTGACTCCTGATGGTAGTGGCCATAGTTCCTCCGTTTGGCGCTTGGGTGATCCTGCATCGGCACTTCGACCAATGGCGGCACGAACTTCTTGCCCTTCTTCAATGGTGGCACGACCTCCTTGCCCTTGTCAATCGTCATTATGAATATCACGCAGTTCAATGGTCAGCATTCATTCATATCCGCCTAGCACTCCTATATTAACCACCCTACTAACCCAGCACCGCACTCAAACCCCTCAGTTTCACCACCTCTCCCTCGCCATGAAATCCAACTCCAACCCCAACCCTTTCCCCTAGGGCATTGGATGGAGGGCCTTCTTTTCCTTGGGTGCTCGCTCGGTGACTGCAAGAAGTTCGTGCACAGCATGGAAATGTGCTGAAACTTTAGCAGCATCGATGACATGCACAAGGAGGCCGAGCTTTGATGAAGAAGGCTACGCCGGACGAGTTGAAGACACTCATTCTGGACCCAGCCAAGGGCGCAACATCAGTGGACATCCTGCGTTGGGCCATGAATCACGCAGACTCCGGTGACGCTAGACAAAGGTCAGATGGGTCAAGTACATGCAGTACAAGGCGCCTCAAGACCAGCGTGCCGCGGCATACCGGATAGGACGTTCGGGTCGCCGAAGGACGACAACAACGAGGTGCAGATGGTGGCCAGGGCGCCGGCGGCAAGCGACCGTGCAAGACCCATTGTTCTTGGCAAAGATAATGATGACGAAGACGATGAGGAACGAAAGAAGATGGGTACGCCCCCCTCCCCCCCCCCCTCCATTACTCGACGCGACTCCAGGATTGCCGCAGCTAGACAAGAAAGTTTGTACCCCCAATCCCCACCCCTGATGTAATCAAAAAATGACCTAGGAACCCTAGAAGGCGTTAGTGCAGAATCAATCGATGGCAGTGTTTTAATCCAATCCTCCACCCCCGATGTGTAAAATCCCCTCCCTAACTCCCAATCGCGTGCTCAAATCTAATCTAGCCCGAGTCGAAAGCAGTAAAGCTACAGAGCCGATGGATGTCTCCAGTTGCTCTGGTGGTAGCCGTTGTCTTGGATCGTTATGCTGTCGATCCGGTGGTCGCCGCCGCCTGTGTGAGTGGGGAAGAGAGGAGAGAGAGCGGTGATGAAGGGAGGTGAGGGTAATTTATGATGACGCTTCGGGAAACAACGCGACTTCTTGAGACTGCATCCACGCGTGCAACCGCCCACGCCCACGTGCCTAGGGTTGCACCGCTCGGGTCTGGCTCCACAAAAACGGCCGATTTGAGCGTTCCTTTGGATACAAGCCCAGAGGTGCTTTAATGTTCGTGCTATGCAGGCCCAACGATGAATACGGGTAACCAAACGGGCCATTTTCTTCTCGCGTTGGCCTGGCTAGGGTATATGCGGGCTACCAACCGCATCCATAAAGAACTAGACAGGGTAGCCAAACAGTTGGGCATTGGAAAGCCCGAGCATGCCCGAAGTGGCAGATGCTAGCCATCTTATGATCATGCGAGGGGGCGAGGCATCTGGATAGCCTACCTGGCAATGTAGAAAGGCAGGTGTCCCGAAAGAAGACCAGGCGGGGTAATCGAACAACTGTTAGGATGGATGATTGCTTGTCTTTTGGAAGGGTTAATTAGATAGATGTCACTCCAATTATGGCGATTCATAAAATGCCATTGCAATTTCCAAACTTTAAAAAATGCCACTGCAATTTGTGCAAACTTTGACAAACACCACTCCTGACTTTGAAAAATGCCATTGGAAATGGCATAAAATGGCATTTTTCAAAGTTTGAAAATTGCAGTGGCATTTATCATAATTGCCAGATTTGTAGTGGCATTTATCAAATTAACCCCTTTTGGAATGTGTCTACTTCTGGTAATCCGCTAGGGATATATCTAGATGTATTTATTAATTTTAAAATAGCTACTCCCTTCAATACATATTACTTGTCACTTAAGTGGATGTATCTAGATGTATTTAAGTGTTAGATACATCCATTTGAGAGACAAGTAATATGGATCGGAAGAAGAATCTTCTTTATTTGTTGTGTTTTACCTAAAGGTACCTACTACCTTGCTATGGTTTTGTGTCACTCCGGAGATACAGTAGCGGCAACTGTACCCTAACACAGTGATGAATAGCTCCATTTTGTCTTCTCACAGATGTTAACTCGCCTAGCCCCATTTGCTTATGTTGATGCACCTGCTGTTGATCCTCTCTCTCTATATGCTAGCTCTTCTTCTGCAGGGCTATATATGCCCTTGGGATACGCTCACGCACTGACAACAAATACAACCATGTTTTCTTTATTTCGCTCTTAGTTTTACTCGGAACAACTCTATTGTGTTGGCCAGGGCCATGTCAATGATCTAGAAGTGACTTACAATATTCTCCTCTTCAGCTCTTCTCTACTACTCCCTCCGTTCCGAATTACTTGTCGCAGGTATGGATGTATCTAGATGTATTTTAGTTCTAAATACATCCATTCCTGCGACGAGTAATTTGGAACGAAGGGAGTACTTGCCAACATATTTTTTGTGTCTGTACAAAAAATTCTACCATTCTATCAAAAATGGACGGAGTCACTTATTTTGGGACAGAGGGAGTATATTTCAGTAGTTTCAACACTGAATTCTTAAATGTAAGAACTTGTCGGCGATGCTCCAGCATTCAGTTACCGTAGGGCTGCGCCTTCTTGGCTGCAGCCATGGAGCGCAATCTAGCAGCAATCTGGGTAAAGCTTGGGCGTTGTAATGGTTCTGTCGCCCAGCATTGCTCCATCAGAGATCTCCACTCTGGGTCACATGAGTCAGGCACCGGCGGCCGCAGAGTGTTCATCACAATACCACCTGACAGTAAAACCACAGTCTTCTATCAAAATTTGAATGCAAATACAATTTCAGGGAGGAATAACATATTCACACGATGGCTGATTTTGTACCCACCAAGAATAGCACCGTAATGTAAACCTGCATATGGCTCTTCTCCCGTGAGGATTTCCCACAGAACAATCCCAAAAGAGTAGACGTCAACCTGAGGGAAACATGTCAGACAGTAATCCAATGTGCGAGTTGTACGCTAACTTGGCTGGATATAGGTATCTATATGATACATACAGACAGAGATGGATTAGCAGACCTTTTCAGAGACCAAGCTGGTAGTCCCATTCAGAAGTTCTGGGGCCATCCATGGAAGCATTCCACTCACACCACAAGAGATGAGCGTCTGGCACTTTACTTTGGAAAGTCCAAGATCACCAACCTGCATCATCCAAGAGAATCACTGCAAATTAGATATAAAAAGAAATGGTGTTAGCCTAAATGATACTATGAAAGCTAATTTGTTCGCATGGGCCGATCCAGTTTCTTGACAGTTTGCATATATACGCAATGTTGCATTTGCATGTGGCAATGAAAAATATTAATTAAATGGAAGCCTTAATCTGGTATGAATGCTGAGTAACTGATCCAGTAATAGATGAAAATTTTCAGAAGCCAAAATTCAGAAGGAAAGAATGAATTAGTGGCAATGGTAGTTGAAGAAAGAAAATGAAAGTGAAATTAAAATAAAATCAAAATAATGAAGTTTTCTAAAAAAGGATGAAATAGTAACACTGGTATTAGAGCATCTCCACTCGTTCGGCCCCCCAACGCACCCCCCCCCCCCCCCCCCCCCCCCGCGCGCTATTTTGGCCCTTCAGCCGGCGCTTTTCTGGCCCTGGGGGAGATCTAGTTCCCAGCCACGTCCCCAGGTGCCGCCCCCAAGACGTCATAAATTCAAACTTGTCCATTCCCGCTACTCAAAAAACGCCGCAAGTTCGGCGATCAGCGCCACAAGTCCGGCGATCAGTTCGGCGATCACCATGCCACAACTCGGCGATCAATAAAAAGTTCGGCGTTCAAAAGAAAGGACGCGTAGGCAATGCATCAAACGGCGGAGTCGACCTCCGGTGTCGGACTGGCGGGAGTCGGCGTGCGCGGGCTGGTCGGCGTCGGCGCGGCTTCTGTGCTAGGCGTCGTGGAAGCATCATCGCTCGGGCTTGGCGGCGGCGTTGGGGCCGGCGAGAGAGTTGGCGCGGCCGCCGACGGCATCTGGTTTAGGATGAGGCCACGCTCCGGCAGGTGCCACGCCTTGACCTGCTTGTCCATCGTCGACATGTTCGCCCCCCCCCCCATCAGGAATGCCAGGTCAGTGTTCCTCTTCTTCATGGCGACGTTGGTCCAGAGCAGGTCGAGCTTGACGGCGCTGTTCGTCATCAACGCAGACTATCGCGCATCGGTTTTCTCTTCCCTCTGGGCGGCGTGGGTCTTGGCGTCGGTGAGGCACTGCTCGATGGATGCTTGCAGCCGTGCGGTAGCCGGCGCGACGTCCTTCGCCGACTTGGCCCGTTTGTTGCCGTCCGAGCGCCCATCGGTCGCGCCCGGCGTCGGCGCGTCCGGCTTGTACGTCTCCTTGCCCTTGGCGAGGGTGCGCCGGACATCCGCCCACTTCTCGCACTTCTCGATCCGGGAGAAGACGTGGAGGTACTTGAACTCTTGGTCGGTGCTGCTGTCCTGGCGGTACATGGCGAACATCCAGACCATCCGCGCCGAGGAACAAGTGTTGGCGACGCACGGCGAAAAATGAGCGAGAGACCGACGTCTGTGCATACCTGACCCTCGATGCCGGCGCCGCTTTCTGGGCGAGCCGCGACCTCCTCGACGATACCATGCCATTTGTTGCACGCCGCCTGGATGAGCGCACAATGGTTCGCCATGGCCTTCGAGCCGCGCTTCATGTTGATGGTGGCAAAGTAGGGGCGACCAACTTGCGCTCGTCGAACTCCGACCTGATGCGCTCCCAGTATGTGTCGGCGCTCTGATTCGTGCCGGTGATCGGGTCGAGGCAGACGGTTTTCCACGCTTCGGTGAGGCACTCGTCTTCTTTGGACGCCCACTTGACGCGCGGCTCGCCAGTCCTGGCCGCCCGCTTCTTCTACAGCGCAGAGGCGGTGTCGGGGAGGCTGCGTAAGCCGGCGGTGAGTACGTGTACGGGGGGTACTGGACGCCGGCGAACGCGGGTGAGGGTGTGCGCTGGGCAGGGTGGCCATGCGGAAAGGTAATGTTGGGGTTGAACCCGCCGTGCGCGTCGCCGTCGGCGTAGGCAGGCGAGGGCGAGCACCCCCAGGGTTGTGGCGACTCGACGCTCTGCTGGCTCCAGGGGCGTGCGAGATGCCTCTGCCCGCGCGAGACGCATCTGCCTGCTCCGCTGCGCGAGACGCCTCTGCCTGCTCCGCCGCGGCCGCAGCCGCAGCCGTTGCTGCCCTGCTGTCCCAGGCCTTCTTGGCGTTTAGCCTGTTCCGCCTGTCGGTGGCGACAAACTCCCGGAGCTGAACCCGCCTTCCAGTTGGCGTTCGACATGCCCGGTGGTTTGGACGGCGGCACCCCCTGCTTCGGCTAGGTGGCATCGGCATTGGTAGCGGCGCGAGGCGGTTGGATGGAGGGGAGATGGAGCAGAATGGCGAGAGAAGAGGGGCAAAAGGGGGGAATGGAGGGAAACGGAGGGGGGAAAGCGGGGGGATCGGCGGGAAAAGGGCCTTGTCTCGCCGATAGAGCGGACCCACATGCCTTTTCGCTTCGGCCGGCGCCCCCAGGCGACCCCCGGGGACCTGGGTTCGGCTCGAGTTCACCGGCTATTATTTTGGCCCAAACCAGCGATAAACAAGGCCTTGGAGGCGCGAGTGGGCCAATTTTTCGGCGCCGGTGCTAAAAAAAGAGCACTGGGGGGCATGTTGGGGGCGCGAGTGGAGATGGTCTTTCCCTTTAAGGAAAAATATGAAGCAAAATAGAATGACAAAATTTGCACACAATTTACAAAGATATTATTAATACTCAAGAATAAGCATATAATATTAGAGTTTTCACACAAAAAAGAAGTGTTCTAAGAATGAATAAATTGGTGGCATTGATATTACCCTTTAAAAATAAAGACATAATGGCAAAATTTGCACATGATTTCCACAGAAATTGCGCTTTTGTAGAATATGCAAGAATAACCATATAATAGTAGATTTTTTACAAAAAGGAAAAGCCCTAGGAATGAATGAATTAGTGTTATGGTATTACCCTTTAAGAAGAAAGAAAATGAAACAGAAACTAAAACAAAATAAAAATAATAAATTTTCAAAGAAAGAATGAATTATTGGAAAATGCATTACCCTTGAAGAAAAAACTGAATGAAATTCAAACTAAACAAAAAATCGAAACAATGAATGTTTCTAAGAAAGAATGAATTAACGGCACTGATATACCCTTTAAGAAAAAGGAAAGTAAAAAAACATAATGACAAAATTGGCAAACAACTTACACATAAATTATGTTTTTTCGTAATATGCAAGGACAAGTATATAATAGTGATTTTTTTTACAAAAACGTTTCCAGAATGTTTCTAAGTAAGAATGTAATAGTGACATCGGTATTGCACTTTCAGAAGAAAAAAAATAAAAAATAAAAAATGTGCACACAACTTTGCACTGAACACTAGTAGAGAAATCATTAGAGGAGTATAGTTAGCCAGCGGCGCCGCACTGATTCTGGACGCCGGTGCTATTTCGTTAAACTAGCAGCGATTCCAGAAACACTGACCTGCGTGTAGTAATTCTCTATCAGCGGCATTGGAATACCGACGCATGCCCTTCGTCAAATTAGCGCTGGCGTCCGACTACTCGTCAGCGCCACTAAATCACGTTGTACCAGGGGCGTTGGTTTTCTTAACCGACACCACAAATTGCAAAGGAAACAACAGCAGCGTTTGGCTCCTAAGCCCACGCTCCTACGGCTAGCGCTATCTCAGGCGATGGCATTGCCGTCGACGCAACTGAAAAATGAGATTGTGTAGAAAGCAAATATTTGAACATTTCACTGTATTAATTAATAGGAGGAAGCACACCTGCGAAGGGGTTGTTTGGTTCCTAACTACATCTTACTACACTTTACCACATCTCACCTTAGACAAGTTTGACAAAGTTAGGCGTGTGTTTGGTTCTAGCCATACCTAAGGCAAGAATTTTTTTATAAGTAGTAAACCTTACATGTCATAGACACAAAAAAATATAGTAAGATTTCCTTAAACAAGGCAAATGAGGCAAAAATAATGTGGTAATATATGGCAAAAATAGTCACGATCCAAACAGCCCATATATGTACACCGAAGAAACGACCGAGATAGGGTGTACATCTTCTCGATCATATTAAAAACCATATAAGCTAGCGGCAAACTAATAAACCACTACGATCGATGCATGCATAAACGACATGAAGCTTCGACGAACGCGATCACCAGTCGGCCGGCGCCCAGGCTAAGGCCATGGGTACTCGCTGTTGTGACTTGTCCCCATGGCAACCTCGCCTTCGATCGCCGCCCAAAATCCTCCGCACTCGTCTGGAGGGTAAGCGTAGAAGTCGAACTCCGGCGTCACGGGAGGCAGTGACACATCGTGTCGCACTTCGGATGCAGCCGCCATGGCGAGCACGGCGTGCCCAGGCGGCGCTATCCAGCGCCGCACATCCGATGCACCAGGCGCGACGAGCACGGCGGCCGGCCGCTCGAGCTCGCGCCACACATCCGACGCACCGGCCACGATGAGCATGGCGCCCAACCGCTCGAGCTCGCACCTCACATCTGATGCATCGGCCGTGGCGACCAAGGGCCCGACGGGCCTAATTCGGTGCGCACATCGGAGGCAACAGCCGTGGCGAGCTCGGCCTCGGCCGCGCTTGGTCGCCGAGATCCACCATGAATTGCACGGGGCGGCGGAAGGTGACAGTGCCCCGGGGTCGACATCACACAGGCTGCGGCATTTCGTAGGGCAACCGCCCATCGCGCACGGCATTGCGCAGCTGCCGTTCGAGCAAACTCGGGCGGGGTTTGTTGTCGTCCCCGTCGTTGATAGCGTGCCAACCCCCGAACCACGTGTATCCACGGCTGGGGTATTTGCCGGCGCGGCCGCGGGTCAGCATGGCTACCTACCATGTGCGGTGGCTACCTGCGGGCGGGGATCGGATCGGAGGGGAGGCGGCGGTGCGGCTGCGGATCGATGCGGGTAGAGGGGAACTGTGAACGGGTGATTTATGAGCGTGCAAATATGTTTGGAGAATGCCAAGTGGTAGATACACCATTTACGCACTATTGGAGAATGCGAAGTACCAAATATGTTTGTTCTAGATTGAAAATATAGAATAGACTAGGAAGTATTCTAACTTATCTTTACCCAAGAATATCATGTACTCCTATATATATGCCTATGAGGCTCAAGCAATAAACAATTGATTCCACCAATCCCTCATCATCCCTTCTAAGATGGTATCAGCCTAATCTCGATCCAAACTCTAGCCACAGCTGCTTTCGCACCATGCCGCCCACAGGACGGTTGCTCTCCATGATCGCTGCCGGGGGCCGCGCCGCCTGTATCTAGGGTTCGTTCGTCCTCGTGTTGATCGGCTGCCCTCAAGAGTTTTTTTTAATCCTTGATCCGTGGTTTTCTCTCTCGCGCTGATCGTTTTGATTGGTGCTTCTTCTGTGGATTTTCAATCTAAAATGGATTGAGTCGCCCATGGCCGTTCATCGTCTACAACGCGCCTCTACACCATCGACATCTTCGCGTCTCGTCGGCCGCTCGTCCGACGGCCGCTCGCGACCATCCAGCCCTCTTGCACGGGCGTGTGTTGCTGCTCGAGCATGTGCGTTGGCCGATCCGTCCACACCGCATGCCCGTGTCTAGTGCATGGGTGTACATGTTGGTGCTTGTGCATTGGTCATGTTGACTTCTCATACATACATGCAGCGTCCAGCACGGGATGGAGGTTGTTCGTGTGCTTGCACGCGCCGTCTGGTTTGATCAACCGCACGGGTGCCTGCAACGAATTCCGTGAAGATCGTCACCAAGTACGCGTGCCCCTTCACCGATCGACCAACCGGTTGCCGCCGTATCGCCCGTCCAGCGCCGCCGCCCCATCATTTTTCCGCGGCTACAACGACCCGCGCGCTGTCGTTGTGGTGCTCCTTTGCGCCGTAGTGTCGCGGCCCGTGGTCCACCACAACCTCAAGCCTGTTCGCTTTAGGCTGCCCTCATGGCTGCACGGACCCTCGCGCTGCCGCTGCATCACCCCATCGGGCCATAGCGAGGGTGGCACACGGTCCTTGCCGCCGTCCCGTGGTTCTCCCCGCGGCTGCACCGACCCGTGCACTGCCGCTGCATCGCCCTTTCAGGTCGTAGTGCCGCGGTCCATGGTCGACCGCCGCCCTGAGTCCATCCGCTTTAGGTTGTCTCTGTGGCTGCACCGACCCTCGCGTTGCCGCTGTGTCGCGTCATCATGCCGTATTAAGCGTGGCACGCGGTCCTTGCCGCCGCCTTGAGGTCTTCCCCGCACGTCGCCCCGACCTGTGGGCTGTCGCTGTGTCGCCCCTTCGGGCCATATCGCGCCAGAGTGCGGTCCACTTCACCGTCCACGCGTGTCAACTTCTGTGTGGTATGCGCCCCGCCGCCTTCCCAGGCGCGCAAATGGGACCTTTCGCGTTGTCTTCGGCACACTGTCGGATTCTTCCTCGCCTACTTCGAGCACCGCCGCCACGCTCTTATCCTAGCCGCCGCCGCTCTTCTTCCCGGTCCACAGTTGTTGAACATATTGTGCATGTATATTGTGTCATAGGCACACCTCCTAGTTTTCTTGTATATTTGAGGTTGTGGCCCCAGTCTTGTACACCATATATACGTGCCTAGTGGACCCGATCAATGCATTGAGAGTTGCACGGCCCAAACCTCATCTGCTACAACGGCAACCACCTCAACACTGGCCACCCCGACTCGACATCTACCACGGTGTCCCTCGCATGACTACCTCGACCATGGCTCCACCACCCTACGCTATCGGCTACCTCGACATCAGCACACAGGGCTACCGCCTTACTTGAGCAACCTCGTCGGTTTCCACTCCGGCCACGACTTTCGTGATGCGTCGACCTTTACAACTGTGGGGGTATGTCCGTCGGCTTTCGGATTATTTTCCAGTCTCACTGTCTGCGTCGTTACCGTTATGACTACGGGGGATGTTGAGTATCATGATCAGATTGGAAAAATAGGATAAACTAGAAGGTATTCTAGCTTGTCTTGTACTACAAAAATATCATGTACTCATATATATGTCCACGAGCCTCAAGCAATAAACAATCGATTCCACAAATCCCTCTTCATCCGTCTTGTCATACCGAATGCATCCAGACAAATTAAGAGAAACATCATTACCGACGTTGATGACAAGAAAACGCCACCCAGAGATGCTATTACTGGCACCCGCCTAGCCGCCCACCTATTTTGACCTAAGTCCACAAGCGTTTGAACACCCCGTAGACGGCACTAACAAGCCTATTAAATAAGTTTGTTTTGCACAAAAACCATAAATTTGGCCGCGTCCAAATTACAGGTGTTGTCACCCATTTTTGCATATATGTCTTTTTAACTATCATGTGGTGTAAATAATGTTAAACAGTACAAAAGTTTGCATTAACACATAACAATTTCAACGTCATGGTGTATTTGGACGAGTAGGCAAAATATTAAATGTAATGTACGTATGTGAAAACTTGTGTGTCACAAAGGTCATAAGAGCACTAAAAGATTCATTTTTTGCATAATTCGTTATCATATCTGAAAAAGTAAACACTATAAAATGTTTTGTTGTGAGAACATAGTACTGACGTTGGGTTAGAACTCAACGCCACTGGCCCACTGCACATCAGTTGTTGCTGGCGGTGCATGGCGGTCCAACGCTGCTAACGTGGCCCGGCCCAAAGACAGAGGGTATTATCCATCCGGGAGTGGATTGGTCTTATCCGCGGGACCTCCTATGTGCCGCTTACTGCGGCAAAGAGGCGCAGTTTCGCACACGAGACGGGTTAACTGGCCCGGCCCATTCACTGTCCTTGGCGGATTGTAAAATCGCAAAAACAAATAGGGCGGGCAACTAGGGATCGAATCCCCGACCTGCTGATGTTGCCCGCGATGCGCAAGCCACTACGACAACAGACCACCTCTGGAACAATTGCAGCGCGAGTACTAAAGAACTATAGACAACCGCGAAAAAATAAAACAAGTTCGCCAAATTCCTTTTAAAATTAAAATTTGTGAGCCAGGGATCTAACTTTTGAATAAATTTGCAAAAACGTGAACAACTTTAGAAGTTCTAGCACACAAAATGTTGAAACAGGAACATTTGTTTTTTGCAATTTCCATACATTTTTTAATTTATGAAAAGGTGAACATTTTTTTTGAATTTCCGAACACATTTTTAAAAATGGGAATTTTATAAAACAAATAACATTTGGATTGTGAACAAAATTAAAAAAGTTGAACATTTTTTGAATTACCGAACATTTTCTAAAATGAAGCGAACAAATTTTGAATTTTATGAACAAAATTTGAGAACTCGAACATTTTCTATAAGAATGAACAAAATTTGTAAAATGCAAACATTTTTCGTAAAAGAAAAATAAATCTGAGAAAGAAAAATGAAATTGAAAAGAAAAGATAAACAGAGAGAAAAAAGAAACAAAAAATGAAGAACAAATTTTAAAATGGAGAATCTTTTTGAAATATGATACAACGTTGAAAGTATGAACATTTTTTGAATACATGAACGTTTTTTTCTAAACAGGAACAACTTTTAACATATTTTTCAAAACGCGAACAATTTTTAAAATTTTGAATTTTTTTCTGAAAAACCAACATTTTTTAAATGCTTACAAAATTTGAATATTTTGAAAACATGTTAAACATTTTTTAAATTATGAAAAATGAAGAGGCGAAGAAAAAGGAAAAAAAATAAAAGAAACGGGCAAGACGAAAAAATATTAAAAATAAAACTTGAAAAAACGGAAAAGGAAAAAAAGGAAAAGATAGAGAAGAAAAAATAAACAGGAATAAGGAAAACGAAAAACGAAAAAAAACATAAAAAAAAGTGTTATTAAGCTTCTAGAAGGTTCCCAAAACCGGAAAACAAATGGCTGGGAACAAGCTAGAAGGTTCCTATAACTCGAATCGTCGAAACGTTTTACGGGCCGGCCCACGCCCGAACGCTCGATCGATCTCCCTGTGCGTCGCCTCGACATTTTGCTGCAACGAGCGGCAAATAGGATATTCCCTTATCCGCTGCCCCCTCTCCACACAAACCCTCACTAGCTCAAACCGTCGCTCCTTGCACCGCTGGCTTCTCGATGGATGAGTCGCCGGATCCATCACCAACCAGGACTTATATTGACATCCGGTAGTGGGACATCGACATGGTGGGTGAGATGGCGTAGGGGAAAGCATCTAGCCATGGAGGCGCAAAACAAGGCGCACCGCACCGATGAGGACCTCATGGCGCACATCAGCGCCGACCAGGACTTCACGCAGGAGCAGCTCGCCATCGACCGCTCCTTCGTGTCCCTCCGGGAAGACGAGAAGATGTGCCGGCAGGAGCTGCAACCTCCTCCGGCTCCGGCTCCGCCTGCTCCTCCATCCATGGAGGAATTGTGGATGGCAGACGGCGCTCGTTAAGGTTAGCGACATATTAGTTCGCTTCCTCCTGGCGAGCGGGAGGAGATCTTGCAGGAGCAGAGCC
This sequence comes from Aegilops tauschii subsp. strangulata, assembly GCF_002575655.3. Lineage (NCBI taxonomy): Eukaryota > Viridiplantae > Streptophyta > Magnoliopsida > Poales > Poaceae > Aegilops > Aegilops tauschii. The sequence goes on along the minus strand of NC_053041.3, from coordinate 608,454,359 downwards.
AGCCGCCTCCCGCTCCGGCTACTCCTCCATCGGACGTCGTAGAAGGCACCGTCTGCGGTTACGGCCATGAGGATGTCATCGACATCTCGGATGACGACATGTAGGCGGCCCGACGGTGACAGAGGCGGCCGGACGGTGAGGAATTGGGTACTCGAATTAATTGTAATTAGATTATATTTTTTTTGTGATTTGAATAGTACTGTTCAAATCTTTGTAATATATGGATGCCAACTAGTTTATTATTAACTAAGATTATTAACTAAGATTTAGTTAATTAATATTTTCACTATATTAGTGTAACACGCTTATCTGACAGTCGTGGTTTACTGATGAGAGGGACCTGCAGCTCAAAGTCAGTCCCGGCAAAATGAAACGTGAGTAGTACTACCGGTGTCTGTTCACTAGGGTGCGCTAGTGATTATTAGTATTTTAATGGTGTTGATCCCCAACGCCACATTGACACATATACAAGTGGCGTTCATGACCGACGCCCGTAGTATCAGCTTACCACATGTGTCATACTACCGGCGTCGGGCCTCCGCGTTGATAACAACGTTTCGGAACGCCGCTACTAGGTTTTTTCCAACTAGTGAAAATCGCACTTTCCGTAATATGCAATTGAATACATATATAATAATGCAATTTTCACGCTCTAGTGTAGTTACACACTTATTGTATAGCATTTGCATGAATACATTTACACTCAACCAACATAAAAAAGTACCCATAAGAAAAAAATACTAAAAAGCGAAAGAAACATAAAAATAGAAAGAAAAAAACAAAGGGAGGGTGTGAAGGGCTGGGTTTTAGATGGGTTGGACAGAGCTAGCCTGGTCACACAGTTAACGGGCCTCAAGGTAGCCTGGTCACATAGTTAATGGGCCTCAGCCCATTAATGTATTGACTGACCCAAAGAAAAGGCAGTCACAAATTCCCAACCCAAAACAAACACACCATACAACAGGACAAAAGGGGGCACGGATTTTACAGCAGCAGTCATTGGCCTACCCTTTTCAGTGAATTTGTTGATGTTGACTGGGCTGAAAGTCTTCTTGACAGAAGGTCCACAGGTAGCTTTGCCATATTCTTTGGTCCAAATCTAATATATGTGCTAAGAAACAGGCATATGTTTCTAGGTCTAATACAGAGGCTGAATATAAGCCACTAGCAAATGGCACTGCAGAAATTATCTGGCTTCAGTCTATGCTAAGTGAACTTGGAGTAACACAAGTACAAGCTGCTTGTCTTTGGTGTGACAATCTTGGTGCTACTTATTTTTATGCTAATTCAGTTTTTCATGCCAGAATAAAACATATTGAGATAGATTTTCACTTTGTGAGAGAACGTGTTTGCAACAAACAGTTGGATATTCATTTTATTCATTCAAGAGATCATATTGCAGATGGCTTCACCAAGGCATTGCCCACAAGATGTTTTGAAGAATTCAAACGTAATGTCAACTTGATCAAGTTGTAATTAAGGGGCTATTTTGAACATATCCTAGGCGGGCGCATATGTTCTGTTAGAGCTAGTTAGTTGTAGAGATCGATTAGTATCTCATGGTTTAAAGTTTTTTATCTCTCTATCCCTTGTACTCCGGAAATGTAATCTCAACTTGCATGCGCCTATGGGATAAGCCACATCATATCAATAAATACACATGCGGCCCTCTCACGAGGGTAGAACGCTTACTGTTTATTTTACAAGGCTACCCTAGCCCATCAGCTCCGCCGAGATTCCCTTCTTGAAAGCATGGATGTCATCCATGGAAGAACAGGAGGAATGGATGTCGATTAAGGGAGTGCATGGGGACGCCGCGTACTAGCGGGAAGTTGTTGTGGAGCTCAGGCTCCATGGCATCTCTTATCTAGCCACCAATTTTCTGGAACGCGATCCATGGCATCGACTTGAGATAAAAGGATGTACAGACATATCCAACGATTTCCTAAACATGATTAAATTATACTGAATCACCGTGGATCATGGAAGTGCAATTCTATTAGGAATCATCGTGCAACTGAACTAAATGTCCATATGATTATCACAGCAGGCACTATAAGTTCCAACTTAGAAACAAACTGCAAGTATGAGGGGATATGATCCTAAAAATCATCACTAGTGCCTAATTTGGAAATTCAATATATGATGGATTTCCCAATATCGAATGTCAAGAATGCGATACGGAAGAGACGGAATGGTAGTCTAGCAATGAAGTTGAACAAGGTAACAATAGTATAAAACAGAAGAAATGTGATTCTTACCTTGCATATTGGGCGTCGTGGATCCGTTAAATTAACATGTAAATTGTCACTTTTGAGGTCAAAGTGCACTATGTTTTTGTGATGCAAGTACTCCATTCCAAAAGCTGCATCCATGGCTATAATTAATCTCTTGTGTCGGCCAAGGCTCCTGTGTATGCAGAGAATTAATCCATTGAACTTCATGTAAGATTACAGATTTCTTTTTATTAAGAAATGGCATACTTAAAAGAGATATGCTAGAGTGAGCCATTAACCATTAACCATCTAAATAGCGGACGTACTTGGAATTCTTCCACAAAGCCGTCCTAAGTGAGCCATTAACCATGTATTCTGTAACTGTGGCAATGGATCCCCCATGTCCATCTAGAACAATACCATAAAAGGCCACAACATTGGGATGGTGTAGACCTGCATGGTTAGATACTTCGTTCCAAAACTCATTCCGCTGCAAATATTCAGGAGTATCAGTAAAAGGACAAGTATAAGCAAGTACAAAGAAATCTGAAATATGAGAACTGTACGAGTCTGTCGGAAGAACATCGCCGATTGGTTCTTTTTATTGCAACATCAGAGCCTCTCCATTTACCGTGATATACAATTCTATAATCAATAGAACTGAGTTCTCGGAGCTCTTCAAGATCATCGTCCTTTATAATCTGAAACATGAACATGTTGTTGGTAGAAAATTGACTTGTCCCTATAGTTGAACTTGTCTAAAGTACATTACGGCTGAATCCAACTAAGAAAATTCATGTCCCTATAGTTGAACTTGTCTAAAGTACATTACGGCTAAAGTATAATATGTTCCGTTGGTGCACTACATATTTTGAGACTCTTGATTCGCACCTGGCACATCAACGACAGGTCATTTCTTGATGCATAAGTACACTCTGTTTCCGTGGCATTCAGTTTATCAACAATATCCTGTATAGTTGGCCTTTTGTGTCGGTCCTCCTGCACACAACTTAAACCTATTTCGATGCATATCTTTACTTGTTCGGAATATGCCTTCCTCAGGTTTGATGTTTCAAGTAGCCTATTTGTCCAGATTAACTGCACCTACCGATTCAGAGAACAGAAAAATGGTAATATATTAGTATAACCGAAGTATTACTTATGAAATACGTACAGATGATCTCGATAAAGATAACACGTTCTCTTACAACATTACTGAATTCCTGGGAAGACATGTTAGCGCTATTGAAGTAGCCCGCACGTCCTGCCATTATCTTTATGATTACAACACCCAAGCTGAATATGTCGAACTTATTTGAGATTAAATTATTGCAAATGTATTCCGGCGGTAAATACCCACTGCATCACACATCATATATATAAATGCTACTAATATTAAACATTTAATGAAAAATAAAGTTACCTTCTCAAATTCAGTTGACATTAAGAATGCTTACATTGTTCCTAAAGAACTATTTGTAGCTCGTGTTTTTTCATCTCTGAAGAGCCTTGACATCCCAAAATCTGCGATTCTGGGAACCATGTTCTCATCCAGTAATACATTGGCTGGTTTTAAATCCAAATGATAAATAGGAGGTTTTAATTCATTGTGGAGGTATTTCAAACCCTGGCAAATCCCCTTAATTATTCCATAGCCTGTCTGCCAATCATATCTATCACACTCATCTGCAAAACCAAATTAGGAGAATTCTCGAGCTCTAAATTTTTAAAATGATATATTAATATGCCAACTAAAACAAGAAAAACATCTTCATTACCAGAAAGATACTTGTCAAGGCTTCCATTAGACATATACTCCAAGCAGAGCGCTCTATGTGTCTTTTCAGCAAGAACCAATTTACCTTTGTATTCTACTTGTATTTCCTGAATATTGTGGCAATAGCCAACTAATCGCACAATATTTTGGTGTCTGAGCCTTGTAAGATTGTTAAACTCATTCTGAAACTGCTCATCATCAATTCCTGGCATGTCATAGAGTATCTTCACAGCAATCCTTTTGCCATGTTGATGCACTCCCTATCCAACATTTCACATGGTTATTTTTTCTGTACATAGTTACATATACAACGTAGGTAAAGCAGAAAATGCTATGTTGGAATGTGACCTAAATCATTTACTGCTATGTGATGGTTAAAAGAGCAATGCAAGATCAATTATGCGAGTTACACATAATGAGGATCAGTAGAGAATAAATATAGCTTTCCTCTGCTTTCAGGATCTGTTCATCTGCAACAGGAAGCACTGCAACATCATGCTAAGGGGAATGGTGGTTGACAAGTTACTCCTGAGGAATGAGGATCAAATGTTGCCAGGGGCTGCTCGAGTTGAAGATGAAGGAGATGATCTAAACTGAGTGGAAAGCCTTCTTGAGGAAACTGGTGTTCATAAGTGGTTATGCAGATATATCTTTTGCAACCCTATGTGCTGTTATAAAAAATTGTTCGTAAAGCCTTTGTGTTCGCCGCTACTTTGCTTTGTTGTTTCTGGCTCCTCAGGCAGCTGGAAGCCTGGGAAACTCCTAGTTATGGTTTTGTTAGCGATTGGTGGCAAAACTCTGCATGCTAAACTGATCTCCTAGTTATGATTTTGTTCAGGAAACCATGTACATCATTAAACTTACCAGGTAAACCTTTCCATAGGAACCGCTACCAATCCTACGCTCCTCGGAGAAATCATTAGTAATTTCTCGTAATAAATCTAGCGGCATAACTGTTGTCTCTGAACTTGCATAATCCATGCTGTTGTTTTTCCTGGATGAAAGAAGGAACACTTTTACCTTTTATATATAACAACTTGAAAAAGGTAGTAATTTTCTCTGGGGTAGAAAAGGCTAGTATTTAATTGAGAGCAATCAAGGAGTCCTCGCTGACATCTACCAGTAGACAAATATACACTGAACAAATAAGATCCAAAATACAATATAAAATCAGATAGTTTGGGATGAATAACTTTCCGGGCTCATACAACAAAGATCCATGATGATTTACACGGATGATGTCGAAGATGCATGGAGTTTCCACAAAATGATCGATGGAATTCGAGGAGAGCTATACAATGGGGAAAGCACATACCTGGAAACGGCCGGGGGCGAGAAGAATGCTGCTAGTCGACGGCAGTGGTTGATGCAGGGGAATAAAGGAGAGTGAGCATCTTGGTAGCTTTTTTCCTCTTTAGCAAAAGCAGATTGATAGCTACAAGAGGCCGGCGAGTGGGGCCTTCTTGTCGTGCCCGGGGAGGAAAGAGGAGCCCTGTGGAGATGGCGGCGCCTGCTGCTGGCCGGCTGAGGATTGGGGTCCTGGGAGGCGTCGGGGCATGCTGCTGGCCGGCGGAGGTGGCAGTGGCTGGTAAATCGTAACAGAGAGTCGCTTCGACGGAGGGATCCACCAGAGTTTCGCGAGTGGACTCGGTAGAAAGAGAAATGGGGAATTGCTCAACGAGGGTACAAAAGGGCAGGCGTCGCACGCTGCTGGGTCGACGAAGGACAAAAATTCAGAAGAAATAGCTCCCATCCACCTTAACTTTCTAAAGCGTACAAATATGGCGTTTGTCAGAATTTAATGTGCTAATAATATTGATATATACATGTTCATTTTGGGGCAAAGTGTACATACATCTTTCCATAGAGGTTAGGATCGAAAACCGCTAGGGCGGACCAGTTGTCACAGTCTGGTCTCCCACGTCATGGGAGAAAGCACAAGGCCGCTGCCTTATATGAGATTTTCCGAGACTGCTCAATCAGAGATCATTTTTAACTAACTAGCACATATGCCCGTGCGTTATAACGGAAGAAATAATTAACGTGTCCTCCACAACAACGCAGGCTAACAATAGCTGAATGGTGTCACCCAACCAGGCCAGAAAAGCCTATAAGTCGTACATAAAAAACCATCACGTATAATATTTTTGGTATGATATTTGTACAACTGCTCTGATATTTAAAAGGCCTAATTTTCAAATCCTACATACCAAGGCATTATTTGGAAGTTGGAGCAAGTTTTTGGGATTCGCACGGAGTCGTAAAGAAATCTTGCTAAATGTGTTTTAGCCCATCTCACCTCCCAAATCCACTATCGTGTCGTGCCCTCCAACCTCGTATGATTCCATTGCGTTATTAGTCCACACGCTTGTGTCATTTGTATTTGTTCTGCAGGAATATATGCCGTGACCCCTCACCTCTTTGGATATTTAATTCCTAGGTATTAATTTCTCTTTCCTTTTATGCCCACCGGATGAATGAGACACACACATCATCCTTTTTTTTTGTTCTTATTCTTGAGGCACATATATAAATCTGCAAAATTTAGTATAAAAGGCGAGGTGGTACTATTTAACCGGGCAGCGAAACCATCTATCATATTTTTGCTCTTGCGAAGCTTGCCCAGTTATTGCATTTCGAAGGTAAAGGGATAAGACCCCCCTCCCCTCGCGTCGCCCCTGCCAGGGCGACTCGGGGGTCCAAACCCTAGCTCCGCCGCCTCCCCCCTTTTCCCTCCCTTCCTCCCTCGCCGCCGCCTGAGGCCACCATCGGGCAAGCCCAGGGCACCGCCGAGGAAGGTGGCGGCGGGGCCCTGGCTGCCCTGCATCTTCTGCGGGGGGCCGCGTTCTCCGGGGCGGCGGCCCTGGTCGGAGAGGCATCACCGGCCCTGCGGCAGGCGGTGGCGCAGGCGTGGGCCGGCGATCCTGGCCGTGTGGACAGCGGGTGAACCGGAGGACGGGGGCCTTGGTGCTGCGGCTGTTGTGGCTGTCGGCAGCGCTAGATCTGGCCGTCTCTGCCTCCCCTGTTCGACGAGCTCCGCCCCGGCTGGATCTGGCCTGCTTGCGAGCCACCGGATCTTGCGTCCTTGGGGTAAGGGTGGCAGGGATTAGAAAACCGGGAGAAATCCCAAGCCGGCCTTGCCGGTTTTGGCGGCGGCGACGCTCGAGGGCGCCGTTCCCCTCCTTGGAGGTGCCGTTCAGGTCAGATCCGCCGTCCCCCTCTCCCTCTAGTCTTCTAGGTGAAAACCACAACTCTGTTGGGCGGCGGCGGCGCCCTTGGCGCCGCGTCCTTCCTGAAGGCGTCATTTTTGGGAGCTAGGTGGGTTGGGCTCCTCGGCGAGTGGGTGTGCAGCAGCGGCGGTAGCTGGTGCCCTTTCTGGGTCACTTGCCACTGCTCTTCTCCGTCCGTTCCGGCATCTCTTTCTCTTCGGTGTCCAGTTCATGGGTTTTGGTGGTGCTATGCTCCAGGTGAGCACCCCGTGGCTAGTCGGGTTCGCTCGGTTCCTTCCCAGTTGCAGCCTGCCGGTGTCCTTCCTCCCAGGTTCTAGGGTGAACTTCTTCACTGTCAATGGTTCGGCGCCTTCGAGCCAGCCGAGTAGGCAGGGGCCTTCTTTGGCAGTGGAGCTGGGAGGACATGGCATGTCGGGGCCGCTGGTGATTTGGCGACGGCATGCCCTTCCTCGCCGTCGGAGGTGTTGTTCCTGTGCTGACATTATCCTCCCCTGGCGAGTTGTACGCGTTTGAGGACCTACACATCTCCGAGCTGCGTGTCTCCATGTAGGATCTTTTTTAGCTTGGTGTGTGTGAGGCTTGTGAGCTGCTTTCCAGCGCCTCTGCACCCTGTCGTTTTTATGTTTTCTTGTGTTGGTTTCGAGTTTGTTATCCTGGCCGGTTGATGGCTTTGTTAATTCAAAGCGGACTCTTCTTGAGCCTTCGTCTCAAAAAAAGCTTGCCCAGTTTGACTCGGCCCACGTTTTTTTAGGCAGGCTCAGCCATCGATTAGTACGGTGGATCAGGTAAAAAGGGCATCACTGTCTAAAAAGGCTAAAAAGGTCATCATATCAAGTTTCTTCACGTGGCAATTCAAAATAGCTAGTTTCTACACATACACGATTTCCTTTTGAGAATCTACCCTTAGACGTTATTTTACGGATCCTACACGTAGACACTGTTTTGCCTCACACACGCACTGAGAATCTGGCCTACATAACTTGGTCAAAAGTAATGTATAAATAGTGAAGAACCAGTGAAATTTCATAGGAGGCAACTGGATAAGTTGGTTACGAAGGTTTTGTGTTTGTGCATGGTTGCGAGTTCGACTCCAGCGTGAGCACCCATTCTTTCTGGCTCGCTCCAGCGAGCGTGAGCGAGCAGCAGTTCAGCCAACCAGACTCGGCCCAGCACCGCCGGCCGTTTTGTTTGGTTTTTCGTTTCTTTTACATGTACGTCTAGGTTTCCAACTAAAACATAGCGTATGTAAAATTATTCAAAACGGGAAGAAACAAAACGAAACCAAACCAAGAATACCTATTCTTTTTAATAATAGGTATAGATGATTTGCGCATACTGCATACCCTCGTTGAGTTCCCCCCCGAGATCGAAGTTGTAGTGCCCCTAGAGCAGGGCACTTCGGTCATTTAACCTTTTGTGGTCACAGATTCCGACGAACACCATGTGCACCGTGATACAATTGAGTATCAGTGCAAACTAGCTTCAACACTGCAAACATGGTGACCACAAGCTGATCTTTTCCTAATGCCTCCCAAATCTAACCTATTATACATAGTTTTCATTTGGCTAGCTCTTAAGATATATTCGTCATATCTTTCTTTAGTCTGGCTGCAAGAACACGTTACATAAACCATGATGGATAGGAGCTATTCTGGCTAGCTTGTCGCTATATACCGTGGTACTAGATGGGAGTTGTTTTGGCTAGTTGGCACCTATAGACCATGGTGGATGAGAACTATATATATGCACACACACCGAAGGTGGGTGAGAAGAAATAAAGGGGACAATAATTCATCAACAAGGAGGATGGTGTGTAGCATTGTAGACGGGTTATTGACTTGCTATACTTAATATTTGGGAAGCACTTATAATTAAGTAACTGATTACTCACACCTCGTCGTCCGCCTCGTTCGGGTGACACGAGTCTCATGGCTCCCCACACACTTTTCTTCCTCAACCTTATCCTCCTGCTATGCCATGTATAAAATATGGCAGTTAAGCTCGGGTGGAGACCCACAACGATTCATCCCTTGATACGCCCTCTTCCCGAGCACCCCTCCTCCCCCAACCCACATAGAGATAGTTCCATGGACCAACTCATAGGTGGAGTTCTAGTTGGAGATCCTAAGCGTCATGGATTTATCTCATGTGTGTGATCTCAAACCCATGCCAACTGAGAGCTTTGATGCAGAGGCAGGCAACACTACAACAATATCGTCATTGCCGCTACTGCAAGGCCTAGTGATGGTGTTGGCCCTACAAGACCATGTCCATATGTGGCTGCAACATCCTCCATGTTGTAGTGGGTGACATCAACATGGTCCATGTTGCAATGGGTGACCAAAGGCCCACACCATGCAAGCTGGTGGTGGCCGCAACATGATCTATATTGTAATGGGTGACCACAACATGGTCCATGTTGCAGTGGGTGACCAAAGACCCACGTGTTACATGGTTACCACACTACATGGTTACCGCACAAGCACAACACGACTGATGTTTCAAAGCCCCGAGTGCAACATGATCCATGTTGCAAATGGCTACGGCTCACACGACGGTAATCAGACGGCTGCCATGGATACCATCCAACAGTACAAAGGCGAGCGATGTGATTCCATTATCACCCGGCCGAAGCGTGGCGCCATCCTTAATATTTTGAAGAAAACGTATGGAAAACCTTAGAATATAAATTATAAGACCCCAAACAGAAGAACATGGTTGACATATATGGGACCATGCCCAATATTTACTTGCAGTACTTCACGGATATTAAAAAGGAAGTTAAAACAAGAAGTTGTTCTTCTAGATCCCAAAAAGTTGCAATATCATGAAGGAGGATATATAATGACCAGACTTGGCCATTGGGGGCATCGACGACATCTTGCTTAAGAATGCGATGAGGTGGAGATAATCAGACTCTCCAATCCCAGTGCATAAGTCATACATCTTGTTGTCGAAGTTGGTTGTGGGCGGCGGAGGCTGAACCAAGTGGGGGTGCAAAACGTTTTGGTGTCCAACACCTCCATCTCCTCATTAGTTTCCAGGTCAAACATCTTGGAGGGATGGTTGGCAAAGTCGTAACCTAGGGAGAGGGGGTGTCTTCTCCATCACTACTAGGGAAAGGCCTAGTAGTGGCACGGGTTAAACTGCTAGTAGTAGCGCGGGTATCCGCACGCTTACCCGTGCTACTACTAGCGCGCTACAGCTAACTTGGTAGTAGTAGCGCCAGTAACACCCGACGCTACTACTACATCTGTTAGTACTAGCGGGGGTGCCACCCATGCTACTACTAATTATCTGTAGCGCATGCGTGGGACCCGCACTACTACTATTAATTTTAAAAAAATCATCCGCGTATTTACGTAGCATACAGGTTTCCCGATCTCGTGGGTGCTGTCAATGGCGGCAACGGTTTGATCCAGCGAAGGCAGGGGTCGCCGAAGGCGCGGACGGGCAGCAGCAGACTAGATCCAGTGGCTGCTGCTCGAGAGGGACCGGATCCAGGGCAAATGTGGTGTGGGGCTCCTCTTCGTGGCCAAAGCAGAGAGCTCTTGGTCGTCCATGGCGACAACCTGCATGGGCATGGCCATTGTGAATCCACTCCAATCGAATATTGAATTATCAAATTCTTCAATTCAAATTCAAAGTTTTCAAGATCTTTTAAAATGTGGATTAATCGGACGAGGACAAAGAGAGTCCCATTCTACATGTCAATAGGGAGAGAGAGGGGGAGAGGGACGGGAGAGATAAGGGATTCGGGGGAGAAGATCAGGATTTTAGAGCTGTTAAAAAATCATGTACTTAGGACCACTTAGTAGCAACGCGGGCTTTATACCCCGTGCTACTACTATGTGCCCTAGGTACCCGGACCGTAAAATCGCCCCTGCCGGAGTGACGAGCTCCATGGAGAGGAGTTGCTAGGCTCTCATGCATGAGGTATAAAGTTTGATCAATTGCGTAATGTGATGTTATAATAAAGAAAGGCAGGCATGTAATTTAATTTCTTATTAAGACAAGGCCGGTCATTCTACCATTTCATTATTAGAATAAATTATTTATTTACATTTTGCATAAATGTTAGGATCCAAAACCTCTACGCGGACCAGTTGTCAGAGTCTGGTCTCCCACGTCAAGGGAGAAAGCATAAGCCCGCTGCCCTGTAGGATAACTATTCGAGACTGCTCTATCAAATCATGTTACGGAAATTTGCATACCACATACCCTCCTTGCGTTTCATAGATCAAAGTTGTAGTGTCCCTTAACAGATGGAAGTTGTAGTGTCCCTTCACTTCGGTTGTTTAACATTTTTTGCTCACAGGCTCTGATGAACACAACGTGCACTGTGGTACAACAGAGTAACGATGCAAACTAGATACACCGCCGCGAACTTGGTTGCCACAAGCTGATCTTCTCCTAATGCCTCCCAAATCTAACCTATTTTGTGATAGTGTGTGCGGCACATGTGTAGTTTATATTGTCTCCGCACAATCATAACAATATCATAATTGACGGGAATTGCTTTGAGGAGTAGTGGAGTACCTTACATGGTGGCTAGCTCTCTTGAGGTACATCCCCCATATCTTTCTTTGGTCTAGCTGCAAGAACAGATTATATAAACCATGATGGATAGGAGCTATTCTGGCTGGCTTGTGGCAATAAACTGCGGTAGATGTGACTTGTTTTGGCGAGTTGGCATCTATAAACCATGGTGGCTGAGAACTATATATATGCACGGACATCGAAGGTGGTTCAGAAGAAATAAAGGAGACAATAACTCAACGACAAGGAGGATAGTGTGTAGCATTGTAGATGTGTTATTGACTTGCTATATTAATATTTGGGAAACACTTGTAATTAACCAACGGATTACTCACACCTCGTCGTCTGCCTCGTTCGGGTGACACTTGTCTCATGGCTCCCCACACACTTTTCTTCGTCAATCTTATCCTCCTGCTAGTGTCATGGATTAAATCTGTCAGTTAAGCTCAGGTGGAGACCCACAATGACTCATCTCCTGATGCTCCCTCTTCCCGAGTGCCCCTCCTCACCCAGCCCACATAGAGATCGTTCAATGGACCAACTCATAGGTGGAGTTCCAGTTGGAGACCCTGAGCGCCATGGATTTATGTCATGTGTGTGATCTCGTATCCATGCCAACCGAGAGCTTTAATGCAGAGGCAGCCAGCGCTACAACAATATCGTCGTTGACGCTACTGCGAGGCCTAGTGATGGTGTGGCCTTGCAAGACCATGTCCATATGTGAGCGCAACATGGTCCATGTTGTAATGGATGACCTCAACATGGTCCATGTTGCAATAGGTGACCAAAAGGCCGGCACCATGCAAGTTGGAGGTAGTTGCAATATGATCCATGTTGTAATGGGTGACCACAACATGGTCCATGTTGTAGTGGGTGACCAAAGACCCACGCGTTACATGGTAACCGCACGAGGGCAACACGGCTGATGTTGCAAATGTTGGGGAACGTAGTAATTTTAAAAAATTTCCTACGCACACGCAAGATCATGGTGATGCATAGCAACGAGAGGGGAGAGTGTTGTCCACGTACCCTCGTAGACCGACAGCGGAAGCGTTATCACAACGCGGTTGATGTAGTCGTACGTCTTCACGATCCGACCGATCAAGTACCGAACGTACGACACCTCCGAGTTCTACACACATTCAGCTCGATGACGTCCCTCGAACTCCGATCCAGCCGAGTGTTGAGGGAGAGTTTCGTCAGCACGACGGCGTGGTGACGATGATGATGTTCCACCGACGCAGGGCTTCGCCTAAGCTCCGCAACGGTATTTATCGAGGTGTAATATGGTGGAGGGGGGCACCGCACACGGCTAAGAGATCTCAAGGATCAATTGTTGTTTCTCTGGGGTGCCCCCCTGCCCCCGTATATAAAGGAGCAAGGGGGAGGCAGCCGGCCAAGGGGAGAGGCGCGCCATAGGGGGGAGTCCTACTCCCACCGGGAGTAGGACTCCTCCTTTCCTTGTGGGAGTAGGAGAAGGGAAGGGGAAAGGAGAAAGAAGGAAGGGTGCGCCCCCCTTCCCTAGTCCAATTCGGACCAGACCATGGGGAGGGGTGCGGCCACCTTTTGAGGCCTTTCTCTCCTTTCCCGTATGGCCCATTAAGGCCCAATACGAATTCCCGTAACTCTCCGGTACTCCGAAAAATACCCGAATCACTCGGAACCTTTCCGATGTCCGAATATAGTCGTCCAATATATCGATTTTTACGTCTCGACCATTTAGAGACTCCTCGTCATATCCCCGATCTCATCCGGGACTCCGAACTCCTTCGGTACATCAAAACTCAATAAAACTGTCATCGTAACGTTAAGCGTGCGGACCCTACGGGTTCGAGAACTATGTAGACATGACCGAGACACGTCTCCGGTCAATAACCAATAGCAGGACCTGGATGCCCATATTGGCTCCCACATATTCTACGAAGATCTTTATGGGTCAGACCGCATAACAACATACGTTGTTCCCTTTGTCATCGGTATGTTACTTGCCCGAGATTCGATCGTCGTATCTCGATACCTAGTTCAATCTCGTTACCGGCAAGTCTCTTTACTCGTTCCGTAATACATCATCCCGCAACTAACTCATTAGTCACAATGCTTGCAAGGCTTATAGTGATGTGCGTTACCGAGTGGGCCCAGAGATACCTCTCCGACAATTGGAGTGACAAATCCTAATATCGAAATACGCCAACCCAACAAGTACCTTTGGAGACACCTGTAGAGCACCTTTGTAATCACCCATTTACGTTGTGACGTTTGGTAGCACACAAAGTGTTCCTCCGGTAAACGGGAGTTGCATAATCTCATAGTCATAGGAACATGTATAAGTCATGAAGAAAGCAATAGCAACATACTAAACGATCGAGTGCTAAGCTAACGAAATGGGTCAAGTCAATCACGTCATTCTCCTAATGAGGTGATCTCGTTAATTAAATGACAACTTATGTCTATGGCTAGGAAACATAACCATCTTTGATTAATGTGCGAGTCAAGTAGAGGCATACTAGTGACACTCTGTTTGTCTATATATTCACACATGTATTATGTTTCCGGTTAATACAATTCTAGCATGAATAATAAACATTTATCATGATACAAGGAAATAAATAATACTTTATTATTGCCTCTAGGGCATATTTCCTTTAGTCTCCCACTTGCACTAGAGTCAATAATCTAGATTACACAGTAATGATTCTTACACCCATGGAGCATTGGTGCTGATCATGTTTTGCTCGTGGAAGAGGCTTAGTCAACGGGTCTGCAACATTCAGATCCGTATGTATCTTGCAAATTTCTATGTCTCCCACCTGGACTAAATCCCGGATGGAATTGAAGCGTCTTTTGATGTGCTTGGTTCTCTTGTGAAATCTGGATTCCTTTGCCAAGGCAATTGCACCAGTATTGTCACAAAAGATTTTCATAGGAACCAATGCACTAGGTATGACACCTAGATCGGATATGAACTCCTTCATCCAGACTCCTTCATTTGCTGCTTCCGAAGCAGCTATGTACTCCGCTTCACATGTAGATCCCGCCACGACGCTTTGTTTAGAACTGCACCAACTGACAGCTCCACCGTTCAATGTAAATACGTATCCGGTTTGCGATTTAGAATCATCCGGATCAGTGTCAAAGCTTGCATCAACGTAACCATTTACGATGAGCTCTTTGTCACCTCCATATACGAGAAACATATCCTTAGTCCTTTTCAGGTATTTCAGGATGTTCTTGACCGCTGTCCAGTGATCCACTCCTGGATTACTTTGGTACCTTCCTGCTAGACTTATAGCAAGGCATACATCAGGTCTGGTACACAGCATTGCATACATGATAGAGCCTATGGCTGAAGCATAGGGGACATCTTTCATCTTCTCTCTATCTTCTGTAGTGGTCGGGCATTGAGTCTTACTCAACTTCACACCTTGCAACACAGGCAAGAATCCTTTCTTTGCTTGATCCATTTTGAACTTCTTCAAAACTTTGTCAAGGTATGTGCTTTCTGAAAGTCCAATTAAGCGTCTTGATCTATCTCTATAGATCTTGATGCCCAATATATACGCAGCTTCACCGAGGTCTTTCATTGAAAAACTCTTATTCAAGTATCCCTTTATGCTATCCAGAAATTCTATATCATTTCCAATCAGTAATATGTCATCCACATATAATATCAGAAATGCTACAGAGCTCCCACTCACTTTCTTGTAAATACAGGCTTCTCCAAAAGTCTGTATAAAACCAAATGCTTTGATCACACTATCAAAGCGTTTATTCCAACTCCGAGAGGCTTGCACCAGTCCATAAATGGGTCGCTGGAGCTTGCACACTTTGTTAGCTCCCTTTGGATCGACAAAACCTTCTGATTGCATCATATACAACTCTTCTTCCAGAAATCCATTCAGGAATGCAGTTTTGACATCCATTTGCCAAATTTCATAATCATAAAATGCGGCAATTGCTAACATGATTCGGACAGACTTAAGCATCGCTACGGGTGAGAAGGTCTCATCGTAGTCAATCCCTTGAACTTGTCGAAAACCTTTCGCAACAAGTCGAGCTTTATAGACAGTAACATTACCATCAGCGTCAGTCTTCTTCTTGAAGATCCATTTATTTTCAATGGCTTGCCGATCATTGGGCAAGTCAACCAAAGTCCATACTTTGTTCTCATACATGGATCCCATCTCAGATTTCATGGCCTCAAGCCATTTTGCGGAATCTGGGCTTACCATCGCTTCTTCATAGTTCGTAGGTTCGTCATGGTCTAGTAACATAACTTCCGGAACAGGATTACCGTACCACTCTGGTGCGGATCTTACTCTGGTTGATCTACGAGGTTCAGTAATAACTTGATCTGAAGTTTCATGATCATCATCATTAACTTCCTCACTAATTGGTGTAGGTGTCTCAGAAATAGGTTTCTGTGATGAACTACTTTCCAATAAGGGAGCAGGTATAGTTACCTCATCAAGTTCTACTTTCCTCCCACTCACTTCTTTCGAGAAAAACTCCTTCTCTAGAAAATTTCCGAATTTAGCAACAAAAGTTTTGCCTTCGGATCTGTGATAGAAGGTATACCCAATAGTCTCCTTTGGGTATCCTATGAAGACACATTTCTCCGATTTGGGTTCGAGCTTATCAGGTTGAAGTTTCTTCACATAAGCATCGCAGCCCCAAACTTTAAGAAACGACAACTTTGGTTTCTTGCCAAACCACAGTTCATAAGGCATCGTCTCAACGGATTTTGATGGTGCCCTATTTAACGTGAATGCAGCCGTCTCTAAAGCATAACCCCAAAACGATAGCGGTAAATCAGTAAGAGACATCATAGATCGCACCATATCTAGTAAAGTGCGATTACGACGTTCGGACACACCATTACGCTGTGGTGTTCCGGGTGGCGTGAGTTGCGAAACTATTCCGCATTGTTTCAAATGTAGACCAAACTCGTAACTCAAATATTCTCCTCCACGATTTGATCGTAGAAACTTTATTTTCTTGTTACGATGATTTTCAACTTCACTCTGAAATTCTTTGAACTTTTCAAATGTTTCAGACTTATGTTTCATTAAGTAGATATACCCATATCTGCTTAAATCATCTGTGAAGGTGAGAAAATAACGATATCCGCCACGAGCCTCAACATTCATCGGACCACATACATTTGTATGTATGATTTCCGACAAATCTGTTGCTCTCTCCATAGTTCCGGAGAACGGTGTTTTAGTCATCTTGCCCATGAGGCACGGTTCGCAAGTACCAAGTGATTCATAATCAAGTGGTTCCAAAAGTCCATCAGTATGGAGTTTCTTCATGCGCTTTACACCGATATGACCTAAACGGCAGTGCCACAAATAAGTTGCACTATCATTATCAACTCTGCATCTTTTGGTTTCAATATTATGAATATGTGTATCACTACTATCGAGATTCAACAAAAATAGACCACTCTTCAAGGGTGCATGACCATAAAAGATATTACTCATATAAATAGAACAACCTTTATTCTCTGATTTAAATGAATAACCGTCTCGCATCAAACAAGATCCAGATATAATGTTCATGCTCAACGCTGGCACCAAATAACAATTATTTAGGTCTAAAACTAATCCCGAAGGTAGATGTAGAGGTAGCATGCCGACCGCGATCACATCGACTTTGGAACCATTTCCCACGCGCATCGTCACCTCGTCCTTAGCCAATCTTCGCTTAATCCGTAGCCCCTGTTTTGAGTTGCAAATATTAGCAACAGAACCGGTATCAAATACCCAGGTGCTACTGCGAGCATTAGTAAGGTACACATCAATAACATGTATATCACATATACCTTTGTTCACCTTGCCATCCTTCTTATCCGCCAAATACTTTGGGCAGTTCCGCTTCCAGTGACCAGTTTGCTTGCAGTAGAAGCACTCAGTTTCAGGCTTAGGTCCAGACTTGGGTTTCTTCTCCTGAGCAGCAACTTGTTTGCTGTTCTTCTTGAAGTTCCCTTTGTTCTTCCCTTTACCCTTTTTCTTGAAACTGGTGGTCTTATTGACCATGAACACTTGATGCTCCTTTTTGATTTCTACCTCCGCAGCCTTTAGTATTGCGAAGAGCTCGGGAATTGTCTTACTCATCCCTTGCATATTATAGTTCATCACGAAGCTCTTGTAGCTTGGTGGCAGTGATTGAAGAATTCTGTCAATAACGCTATCATCCGGAAGATTAACTCCCAGTTGAATCAAGTGATTGTTATAACCAGACATTTTGAGTATATGCTCACTGACAGAACTATTCTCTTCCATCTTGCAGCTGAAGAACTTATTGGAGACTTCATATCTCTCAATTCGGGCATTTGCTTGAAATATTAACTTCAACTCCTGGAACATCTCATATGCTCCATGACGTTCAAAACATCGTTGAAGACCCGGTTCTAAGCCGTAAAGCATGGCACACTGAACTATCGAGTAGTCATCAGCTTTGCTCTGCCAGACGTTCATAACATCTGGTGTTGCTCCTGCAGCAGGCCTGGCACCCAGCGGTGCTTCCAGGACGTAATTCTTCTGTGCAATAATGAGGATAATCCTCAAGTTACGGACCCAGTCCGTGTAATTGCTACCATCATCTTTCAACTTTGCTTTCTCAAGAAACGCATTAAAATTCAACGGAACAACAGCACGGGCCATCTATCTACAATTAACATAGACAAGCAAAATACTATCAGGTACTAAGTTCATGATAAATTCAAGTTCAATTAATCATATTACTTAAGAACTCCCACTTAGATAGACATCCCTCTAATCCTCTAAGTGATCACGTGATCCATATCAACTAAACCATGTCCGATCATCACGTGAGATGGAGTAGTTTCAATGGTGAACATCACTATGTTGATCATATCTACTATATGATTCACGCTTGACCTTTCGGTCTCCGTGTTCCGAGGCCATATCTGTTATATGCTAGGCTCGTCAAGTTTAACCTGAGTATTCCGCGTGTGCAACTGTTTTGCACCCGTTGTATTTGAACGTAGAGCCTATCACACCCGATCATCACGTGGTGTCTCAGCACGAAGAACTTTCGCAACGGTGCATACTCAGGGAGAACACTTATACTTTGATAATTTAGTGAAGGATCATCTTATAATGCTACCGTCAAACAAAGCAAGATAAGATGCATAAAGGATTAACATCACATGCAATCAATATAAGTGATATGATATGGCCATCATCATCTTGTGCTTGTGATCTCCATCTCCGAAACACCGTGCTTGTGATCTCCATCTCCGAAGCACCGTCATGATCACCATCGTCACCGGCGCGACACCTTGATCTCCATCGTAGCATCGTGGTCGTCTCGTCAATCTTATGCCTCTATGACTATCACTACCGCTTAGTGATAAAGTAAAGCATTACATGGCGATTGCATTGCATACAATAAAACGACAACCATATGGCTCCTGCCAGTTGCCGATAACTCGGTTACAAAACATGATCATCTCATACAACAAATTATATCACATCATGTCTTGACCATATCACATCACAACATGCCCTGCAAAAACAAGTTAGACGTCCTCTACTTTGTTGTTGCAAGTTTTACGTGGCTGCTACGGGCTTAGCAAGAACCGTTCTTACCTACGCATCAAAACCACAACGGTAGTTTGTCAAGTTGGTGCTGTTTTAACCTTCGCAAGGACCGGGCGTAGCCACACTTGGTTCAACTAAAGTGAGAGAGACAGACACCCGCCAGTCACCTTCAAGCAACGAGTGCTCGCAACGGTGAAACCAGTCTCGCGTAAGCGTACGCGTAATGTCGGTCCGGGCCGCTTCATCTCACAATACCGCTGAACCAAAGTATGACATGCTGGTAAGCAGTATGACTTATATCGCCCACAACTCACTTGTGTTCTACTCGTGCATAGCATCAACGCATAAAACCAGGCTCGGATGCCACTGATGGGGAACGTAGTAATTTCAAAAAATTTCCTACGCACACGCAAGATCATGGTGATGCATAGCAACGAGAGGGGAGAGTGTTGTCCACGTACCCTCGTAGACCGACAGCGGAAGCGTTATCACAACGCGGTTGATGTAGTCGTACGTCTTCACGATCCGACCGATCAAGTACCGAACGTACGGCACCTCCGAGTTCTACACACATTCAGCTCGATGACGTCCCTCGAACTCCGATCCAGCCGAGTGTTGAGGGAGAGTTTCGTCAGCACGACGGCGTGGTGACGATGATGATGTTCCACTGACGCAGGGCTTCGCCTAAGCTCCGCAACGGTATTTATCGAGGTGTAATATGGTGGAGGGGGGCACCGCACACGGCTAAGAGATCTCAAGGATCAATTGTTGTTTCTCTGGGGTGCCCCCTGCCCCCGTATATAAAGGAGCAAGGGGGAGGCAGCCGGCCAAGGGGAGAGGCGCGCCATAGGGGGGAGTCCTACTCCCACCGGGAGTAGGACTCCTCCTTTCCTTGTGGGAGTAGGAGAAGGGAAGGGGAAAGGAGAAAGAAGGAAGGGTGCGCCCCCCTTCCCTAGTCCAATTCGGACCAGACCATGGGGAGGGGTGCGGCCACCTTTTGAGGCCTTTCTCTCATTTCCCGTATGGCCCATTAAGGCCCAATACGAATTCCCGTAACTCTCCGGTACTCCGAAAAATACCCGAATCACTCGGAACCTTTCCGATGTCCGAATATAGTCGTCCAATATATCGATTTTTACGTCTCGACCATTTAGAGACTCCTCGTCATATCCCCGATCTTATCCGGGACTCCGAACTCCTTCGGTACATCAAAACTCAATAAAACTGTCATCGTAACGTTAAGCGTGCGGACCCTACGGGTTCGAGAACTATGTAGACATGACCGAGACACGTCTCCGGTCAATAACCAATAGCGGGACCTGGATGCCCATATTGGCTCCCACATATTCTACGAAGATCTTTATGGGTCAGACCGCATAACAACATACGTTGTTCCCTTTGTCATCGGTATGTTACTTGCCCGAGATTCGATCGTCGGTATCTCGATACCTAGTTCAACCTCATTACCGGCAAGTCTCTTTACTCGTTCCGTAATACATCATCCCGCAACTAACTCATTAGTCACAATGCTTGCAAGGCTTATAGTGATGTGCTTTACCGAGTGGGCCCAGAGATACCTCTCCGACAATTGGAGTGACAAATCCTAATATCGAAATACGCCAACCCAACAAGTACCTTTGGAGACACCTGTAGAGCACCTTTATAATCACCCATTTACGTTGTGACGTTTGGTAGCACACAAAGTGTTCCTCCGGTAAACGGGAGTTGCATAATCTCATAGTCATAGGAACATGTATAAGTCATGAAGAAAGCAATAGCAACATACTAAACGATCGAGTGCTAAGCTAACGGAATGGGTCAAGTCAATCACGTCATTCTCCTAATGAGGTGATCTCGTTAATCAAATGACAACTTATGTCTATGGCTAGGAAACATAACCATCTTTGATTAATGAGCTAGTCAAGTAGAGGCATACTAGTGACACTCTGTTTGTCTATATATTCACACATGTATTATGTTTCCGGTTAATACAATTCTAGCATGAATAATAAACATTTATCATGATACAAGGAAATAAATAATACTTTATTATTGCCTCTAGGGCATATTTCCTTCAGCAAAACCCCAAGCGCAACATGGTCCATGTTGCGAATGGCTTGGGCTCACACGACGGGAAACGGATGGCTGCATGCATACCATCCAACGGCTACAAAGGCGGCCGATGTGATTCGATTATCACCCGGCCGAAGCGTAACGCCGTCCTTAATATTTTAAAGAAAACATGGAAAACCTTAGAATATAAATAATAAGGCCCCGAATAGAAGAATGTGGTTGACATATATGGGACCAGGCTCAGTATTTTACTTGCCGTACTTCACAGATATTAAAATGAAAGATAAAATATACAAAAACTTGTTTTTCAGAACTCAACATTGCAACATGGACATACTTATGACGAAGCAGGACAAGGTCCACAGTTGGCCCCGGGGGGGGGGGGGGGGACAGCATCTTGCTTTACAACGCAACGAGGTAGACATACTTAGACTCTCCAATCCCAGTGCATAAGTCACACATTTTGTTGTCGCGGTTCATTGTGGCCGGCGGAGTCTGAACCAAGTGGGTGTGTTGAACGCTTTGGTGTCCAACACCTCCATATCCTCGTTGGTTTCCAGGTCAAACAACTTGCAGGCCGCGATATCATTTGAATGTTAGGCATGCTAGTCAGACTGAACACACCATAAATTGTCAAAACTCAGACAGCAGAGCATGGTCGCAGATCACTGAAACTACGGGCAGATCCTACAGCACCCAAGGCATCTCAGATAACAAGCGGTGATACTTCATAGTGGTCGGAAAATCTGGAACGGCTCGCGGAATAACCATCACTAGTTTCCATTTATACTCAACTACGTTTGTTGTCATTCATTTACTTATTCAGTGCAGCTATTCCGTCTAGTCTATGTAGTACTTGTTGTTGAACACACACCTAATCAGAGAGGAGTCGAAGGTGAGAGAAGGGGAAGACACTAGAATTTCTGGTCGGGGCAACCTCATCCATTCATCCTTAGTACAGATATTTACAGAGCTTCACTTTTACACATAAGACCTCTAGGTTTCCCATTATACAACAAGAGTACCGACACTCCCCCTCAAGATGGGGCGAAGATGTCAATAAGCCCCATCTTGTTACAAATCCTCATAAATGATACAACACCTATCCCTTTTGTTAATACATCTGCAAGCTGATCTACTGACCTAACATAACTAATTTGGAATAACCTTTCATCTAATTTCTCCCGGATAAAGTGCCTATCTATCTCAATATGTTTAGTTCTATCATGATAAACATGATTGTTCACTATGTTAATTGTGGCCTGATTATCACAATATACCTGAATAGGTGCACCACTGCACAACTGCAACTCCGTTAGCAATGTTTTTAGCCACATCAGTTCACACAACCCTGAAGCCATTGACCTAAACTCCGCTTCCGCTGTCGAGCGAGCTACCACACTCTGCTTCTTATTTCTCCAACTAACCAAATTTCCTCCGACAAACATGCAGTAGCCCGAAGTTGAACGCCTATCATCTAAGCATCCAGCCCAGTCCGCATCTGTGTACCCCTCGATTCTCAGATGTCCATGATTAGTGAACAGGATTCCCTTCCCAGGACAACTCTTTAAGTATCTTAGAATTCTATTCGCAGCATCTAAGTGGCTAGTTCTAGGGTCATGCATGTATCTGCTTACAATACTAACAGTATATGCTATATCTGGTCTCGTATGTGATAGATAGATTAACCGCCCAACTAGCCTTTGGTATTGGTACCTATCAACGGGATCACCACCATCTGCAGAGATCCGATGATTCTGTTCTATTGGTGTGACTGCAGGTTTGCATCCTAACATCCCTGTCTCCTCAAGTAAATCAAGCAATTATTTTCTTTGTGAGAGATAAATACCTTTTGGGCCATATGTAACTTCGATTCCCAAGAAGTAGTGGAGATATCCCATATCCTTGACTTCAAACGACTTTGCTAACATCTTCTTCAACTGAGATATCTCCACCTCATTGTTACCTGTAATCACAATGTCATCTACATAAACAAGAAGTATAGTAATGTGATCGCACTGGCATTTAAAGAATAGGGTATGATCTGCATTGCTTTGCCGATAACCCATGGAACAGATTTCCTTTCGAAACCTTCCGAACCATGCCCTAGGAGACTGTTTTAGTCCATACAGAGACTTTGTTAACCGACACACTTTACCCTCTGTTTCCCGGCTTCTAAACCTAGGAGGAATTTCCATATAAACCTCCTCTTGCAGATCTCCATGGAGAAAAGCATTTTTAACATCCATCTGGAACAATTTCCACTTCTGATTTGCAGCTATCGAGATTAAAGTCCTGACAGTACTCAATTTCGCCACTGGAGCAAACGTTTCATCATAATCCACTCCGTAAGTTTGACTATACCCTTTTGCAACTAGTCTAGCCTTATATCTTTCCACCTTACCGTCTGGAGTTTGTTTAACTGTAAATACCCATTTACAACCCACAACTTTCTTATCTACAGGGAGAGAAGTAAGTACCCATGTTTGGTTCTTATCAAGTGCTACCATTTCCTCTAACATTGCTGCCCTCCATTCTGGGTATTGCTTCGCTTCCTGCCAATCACGTGGTATAGGTATAGTTGAATGCAAGGAAGCTATAAATGACTTATACAAAGGCCCAATAGAACTGTATGTAACATAATTAGAGACATCATATGGGGCTAATTTAGAGGGCAATTTTCCAGCAATAGTGCGAGGCTGCTTTCTAAGGGCAATGGGAACATTTAAGTCATCATAAGCAAGAGGAGGTATACCATTGCTTGTGGAGACCGGTAGTGGAGTATGAGATGAAGCTGATGGTTGTGAACTGGAATCATGCCCATCGGATTGAACTTGAGCTTCTGAATCATCCTCCGCTGGACTAATTTCCTCCCCCTGCACATGTTCTTCCTCAGTTTGATGTCTCGGCGTATACACCCGTAGATTTTGTTCTTCATTCGGTCTTGCCCACCGCATAACTTCAGTTGATGTATTTTGTCTCTCCCCTTGCATTCACCGTGGTTCTCCTTCTATAAGATCCACATCTATATTATCATTTCTGTCTTCCAATGGTATTAATCCAACCACCATTTCTCTTGATGGTGTAGAATTGCTCTCTTCTCCTTCTTTTTCTCCACCTGTCTCGTTGTCCAGATCTGAAACATCACTAGAAAACAGATCAGGAAAGACATCGGTTAAATCATCATGTTCCCCATAAAAATGGTACTTGTTCCCTGAAGATTACATCCATGCTCACAAACATTCGTTTTTCTGACGGACACCAACACTTATAGCCTTTCTGCTTCCCAGAATACGCCACAAACACACACTTCACAGCCCTTGGATCTGACTTTCCAACAGATGGCCTGTAATCTTTCACAAAACACACACACCCGAACACCTTTGGTGGAACCACATATGTAGTCCTACCCGTCAGACACTCTATTGGAGTTTTGTAACGAAGAACTCTAGACGGCATTCTGTTCATCAAGTATGCAGCAGTCATTACTGCCTCACTCCACAGAAATTTTGGAACATTCATGGCCATCATGATACACCGTGTAATCTCTAAGAGATGCCTATTTTTTCTCTCAGCCAAGCCATTCTGTTCAGAGGTACCAGGACAAGTAGTTTGATGGATAATTCCAAAGCTTGATAAATATTCGTCAAACTCCTTATTCACATATTCCGTGCCATTATCAGTACGGAGTACTTTCACGCATGCATTATATTGGGTCATGATTAAATTATGAAAATCCCTAAAACATTCAAATACATCACTCTTGTTTTTCAACACATAGACCCAAGTAGTCCTAGTGCAGCAGTCAATGAATGTGACAAAAGAGCGATATCCGTTAAGAGATAATACTCCGCTAGGACCCCATACGTCCGAGTGGATGGTCTGAAGCGGTACAGTACTCCTATTATCAGAAGATACATAAGTACTCCTAGTCTGTTTCCCATAGTGGCACGCATCACATACTAGATTCTCTTTGCTAATTTTATTATACAGGTTTGGATAAAGCTGACCCAAAATGACAAAAGACATATGTCCTAGCCTGCGATGATGAAGAAGAAATTCCTCCAGTGGAGAGTGAGACAACACAGCAGCAACAGTAGGTGACATGTCATCATCTAAGTAGTACAGGCCATCACGCATGCTCCCTGTCCAAAGCCTTCTTCCAGTCCCAAATTCCTGAAATAAGCACCATGATGGGAAGAAGATAGCAACACAATTAAGCTCGTTTGTAATGCAACTAATGGATAGCAGATTAATTGGGAACGAGGGAACATGCAGAACAGACGAAAGATGCATATTAGATCCACACTTGACTGTTCCTGACCCCAGAACAGTTTGAGAGGAACCATCAGCCAATTTGACACATTGCCTTTTTAAATCAGGAGCATAGTCAATAAAATTTCTATAAGAACCAGCCATATGTCTAGAAGCCCCGGAGTCAATTAACCATGGTATATAAGCAACTTCATAATTCATAGTGCAAGAATTTTTACCACCAAAGTTGGGAGATGCAGCAGAAGTGGATGCAGTAGAAGCCTCGATAGATTGCTTATCCTCCAAACACATTCCCTTAAATTTGATCCACCTCTCCTAGTCATCGACTGACATCTCTACTATCATAGTTTGTGGGGCTTCTTCAATAACTGATGAGATATTTGCCCTGCCTGCAGGTCGCACACCACGCCCCCGGTTACCTCCACGTCCATCAAATACACGTCCACGACCCCTGCCACGCCACTCTTATCCTCTACCCCGGCCTGCTCCAACTAATTCAGGACAAGAGACTCACAAGTGTCCTGGCTGGCCACATTCAAAACATTTCTTCTCATATATACTTGCTCCTGATCTTTGAAAATTTGCCCCTTCTGTAGCAAGGAAGGCTGAGCGCCTCTGTGCGACGCCTTGTGTAGACGATCCTGTAGCCTCCAGCTTCAACCGAGTTTCCTCACTAATAATTGCAGATATTGCTTGCTCCAGGTTAGGTAGTTTCCCACTACCATACAATGCAGCCCTTCTGTTTTCAAACTTAGAATTAAGTCCATTTAGAAAATCCCTAACACGCCTCCTCTCGGTCCATTTATTGCATTTTTCAATGCACTTGCCACACTCCATCTCAATTGGATCATAATCTATCTATCTATCTATCTATACCTCTATACCTATAGTAATTTTGGACTCCCTAGAAATTAACGCTATACCTCTATACCTCTATATATATATATATATATATATATATATATATATATACCTATACTAATTTTGGACTCCCTAGAAATTACCACGTTAATCAGTAATTAACAGCCATTAATCTGGTGGGACCATGTTATTACGGTGTAGATCAACCCATGTAATTGTATCACGTCTGGGTCCTAAAACTAACCGCCATCTATAGATCCATCTACAACCATTGGATGAAACAACAGATCGTGATAAATCACCATTCCCTCAACCAGATAATCCAAACGTCCTCTCCTTCTCTCCTTCCTCCTCACGAAGGAGCAAATTACAATTGGTCTCCCTTTGCCCGATCTGCCGATGCGTCTTCCCCAACCCTCCTCCACCTCTTCTGCTCTCGCATCCAACAAAGCTGCAGCATCAGCCGTACTTTTTGAAGTCTCCGGCTACTGAATCTCCCCTCCATGACGTCCCCAACATCCAAGTTCTATCGGCAATGTCCAGTTTATTAAAAAATTTATCTCCCCCGATTGGATCGGAAGCCCCGACAGCGACCAGCGACCTCCACGTATATGCTAGGGATGTCCCCTCGAGCTCCACCCTCTAGCTACATGTTTGGGGATTTTTACCAAGGTCTTCAGCAGCACCTTCATCATGGCCAGCTCCAGATTGGTTTCGTTGGACCCTATAAACTCGCCAAATTCTCTCACGTGCGTGTGTTGTATGTTTTTTTTCGAAAAGGGGGATCTCCCCGGCCTCTGCATCAGAGTGATGCATACGGCCAAACATCAATCCAACTGCTTGCTGTTGCTGTACGTGCGTGTCCAGCCAGTTGAGATCAGTATATTTCGTGAGTTCGTGCCAGCTCTTTACATCAATCAAAGGCTGCCTTTATAAGGTATAAATGCAACTAAAGGATCACACCATGGAAGCAAAGTCTATTAGACTGCTTTGTTGTACCACCGCGTGCAGCTACTGTTTTGAGTAACCGGGTTGGGGAGACAAGATTGCATTTAATGATCTTTGGTAATCAGGTTTAGATCTATCTGAAAGCAACAGTGTGAGGAAAGAAAACCAGACATTCGAGCTTTCATCAAGTTAGGTTCAACCCCGCCCAGAGTTCTTGCTGAGCCGATGGGGTTGCTCGGACCATCCGCCAACAGGTTCAGGTAAGATGAACCCTTAACTACATTACAATTCCTGCTTAAGCCTGATTATTTCCGTACACTAACTTCAAGGCCAGCCAGAAAGTTGGAAGAGATCGTTGAAGGTTCGATCTCGCTGCCATCCCGCTCCCTAAGCCTCTAATTGATTTGTGTTGCTTCTGCTCAAGGAGTACTGATGGCCTCTGATCGACTATAAAAACCAATCAAGCACACACAGACGCATCAGATGGTCAATTAAATCAACCCACATCAAAGTGAGTTAGGGGCAGGCCGTTGTGACATAGAAGAAGGCTTTGGTAAGGCCGGCATGATGAGAATATACCCTGTATGCCGCTGCATGCCACTCCATGAGAAGATTCTCCGTAATCGTTGGAGAGCAGAGCATGTTATGGAGTCCAACTCCAGATTACCAGACCTATGTGCATGCTTTTTGGGTTCTGCATCGTGCACATCAGCGATGGACAGAAGCAGCCTATGATGCAGTCCCAAGAAAACCGCTTTGAAGATTGAGAGCGCTCAAGAGGGTATGAGATGTTTCACTTCTTATGGTTTTATTCTCTTTTTCGAGTTTTTTTATAACTTAGTGCCGTATTATATTCCGTTCTTTTTCACAGAATGGTATGTACACTATATAATACAATTTATATCCTGAGAAAGCAATAACACTGTTGGCCTAGCGCTCTGGACGCCATAATGCATGGAGACTGCAGATAACCTGGGATTGTTCAAAGAAGCGCTACGGGGTGCTTTGTTCCGCAAGGCGCGACTGCTTCTGTCCCATTCAATAGACCAGGAAAACGAGGAGCTTCATAGATACAGGTTGAGGTATGAAATCTTCTATTATATGCAAATGATATTCAGAATGTACATAGTAATTTAGATTGTGCAATGCAGAGATTCAGGTGTATATATAAGCATGTAGAGTATGTTGGTTGCTCCACTGAGGGTACACTATATAAATTTATAAAAATATAATATACAGTACAATTTATGGCATATATTATCACAATCTGTCCTTTAAATTACGAACTTTGTTCCCTACCAGTAGTAGTAATAATCTAACCTAAATACTTAAACGCGCAGCTGCGCTTTTTGGTTGTCTCGAGCGCACGCTCGTGTCTCCCCAATCTCCTTCCCCACACGATCACTAATGCATAGTGCAATTAAACCCACCTAATCTCAGGGCCCATAGAGAGGATTAACTCACATGAAAAGCACCTGGTCCCCCACCGTATCCTTGCACACTCCCGCCCCGTGATTTTCTTACCAAGATCCCACGTGCATGCATTTAATGTGTGTTTTAGATTTTTAAAAATATATAACTTTGAACCGAGTATCGAAATTAAGATCTGTTTTCACCGCTAGGTTCCTCGTGACGAGTTCTTCAAAACTAGATGTCATGAGTATGTTTTGACTAACTTTTTTTTCCGAGCAACTTTGGATACTAAAGAAGCAACTTTAGTTCTATAGAGAGGCAACTTCGTGTTAGTCTGTGTAGTATGATTGTCTATTATCAAAAATTCCTTCAAAGCTGGTTACCATACTACCAGGTTAATTAGCTTCACCTCTAAGTTTTCATCATAACTAGCAAGCGTTCTACCATAACTAGCTTCGCCTCCAAGTTGCACTAGTAGAAAAAGGGCCTATTGTCCCGGTTCGTGAGGGCCTTCTGTCCCGGTTTGTGAACCGGGACTAAAAGGTCGTTACTAATGCCCTTGGCCTTTAGTTCCGGTTCTTACACGAACCGGGACAGAAGGTCCTCCACGTGGCCGCTGCGGCCAGCCCAGGACGGAGGGCCTTTGGTCCCGGTTGGTGACACCAACCGGGACCAATAGGCATCCACGCGTCATCATTTCAGGGGCTGGGGTTTTTGTTTTTTTTGAAGGGGGGGGGGGGGGTTTAGGGGGTTTTGGGGGATTAATTTAGGTTGTTATTAGGTAGCTATTAGAGAGAAGTGTCCTCTCTTATATTTCCGTGCTTGGTTTACCAACGCTACGTACTGCTATGCCTAAACATGGCTTAGATTGAAGTGAAGGCAACATGTGGTGCATGTCGAAAGTAATACTAATCCTAACTTGATCAAGTTTGGATTGTACTACTTTCGACACGCACCACATGCATGTTGCCTTCATTTCAATCCAATCCATGTTCATTTCACCCGCTGATATATAATAACTCTTCATGCGCGCATCATGCATCATCATATATAATAACAAGTCCTACTAATCATCATCATACAACTTCTACTCGTTATTAATAACAAGTCATACGATCATCATCCTCACAGTCATCGAACCAACCCTACTTAATTGTTCTTAGCACATGATCATCAGTATTAGGTAGGACCGAAATACCCTCTTTAAGGTAAAATAGTATAAAACAATATAGACCCTGACTCTCCATTATGGAGAATGAAGATCATCCTGTCTCCAATTCTTGCGCTTCGCTTCCTTTTGCTTCCAAGAACCTCCTTGTGACTGTCCATACATTTTTTCCATTCTTTGATTTGCATGTCTCCACTTCTTTTAGAAATCCGGTATGGACAGTTGAGATTCGTAGGATGACCTGGTTGTATATTCAAAACATCAAGCCTACCATTCTGATACATCAAATGAGGCACACAATCCTCTGGGATTATCTGTTGAAAAGCATAGTAATAACTTCATAGTTAGCAATGATGTACTAGTTTTAGAACTATGCAAAATATGCACGGATGTCGTAATAGTAAGAAATCTTACCAGGGTATCTCCATAGTAGTTACCGTAGTTCAACATGTGCACTAGTGGCACGTATTGACCATAATGTTGAGGAGTTTGATTGTAGATATTGTAATTCTCAAGATCAGTACAAAATCCGACCAGATGAGTTTTCTCCTTATAAGTTAACTCAGAGCCATCGGTGTAGTAGGTTCTGTCTACCATGTTCCGCACATTGTTTGAACAATCAAAATAAGCTGTCAATGAAAATAAGCTGTAAACTATTTTGAAATGAATAATATAAATTAGCTAATAACTATGTTTGAGAAACTCACATAGTGGTAGAATTGGAGACGTATCAACAAGGACCCAAATGTCCATATTGTCTTGCTCGATGTCAGGATCACCAAGTTCCATGGTGACAAGCATACCCTCATCAAAACCATACATCTTGCAAAATGCTTCCCAATTTTTGCAACCAAAATGGGTTACGCTCTCAGAATTATACAGCTTTACTTCAAAATCTATATCATGATGGGTCCTTAGGTGAATTTTCTTCGTTTCCATACTTTCATGGTCTTCAAAACCCATCCTCTCCAAGACGTAGCGTCTTGCATGGCATGGGATAAGCTAGCCGAATTGTAAAAGATGAAAAGTACACGTTGAAATAGTTGAAGTCGTGCTTAATTACGAAAAAATAACACTTGTCGTCGTTGCGTACCGTTTCAACATCGAAGGTCTCCTCCAGCTTAATACTGAAGCCCCGATCTTCGTCCAGGTGAGGCCTGTCGCACTGACCTCGGTCATCGTGGCAACAGTCGCACTCCCCCGGGAGACTTTCGTCGTCCGAGTACGCCATTTCCTATGTTCATAATTCAAATATTAAACATCTACAATTAAATATATGTACTAAAAAACCTAAGTTAGATCATTATTATTCATCACGGGTTGACTATCGGTTTGTCGAGTCTTTTCTTGAAAACTCTCAGCTCACGTGGTGTATACATTCGACTGTTGGTGATGGCCGCTCCTCCATTTGTCCCCGTGTGCATTACACCAAAATGTCTAGCACACGGGAACAAAGGAAGAAGCGACCCCCACGACAACAGTCGGGATTCTTCGTCCTCTCATATATATATGGTGGAACTCTCCCTCACTGATTCCTCTCTGACATTTGCGACCGTCGGTGATGGTAGCTCCTCCTTTTGTTCTCGAGTGCATTACACCAAATTGTCTAGCACACGGGAACGAAGGAGAAGCTACCCCCACGACAACAGTCGGGATTCTTCGTCCTCTCATATATGGTGGAGACTCGACAGACTTACAGTCAACCCGAAATATCGTTTAATTATCTTTCTAAAAGAGGATTTGGCTGGTCTCACCTCGATGTCGGAGGGGGCGGTGACGGGGACGACGGCGGGGATGATGGAGGGGCCGGGGGCTCCTAGATTTCTGCGAAAACAAAAACCCTATAAGCTATCAACTAATCATAGTGCTCTCCAATTTTAGCATTCAAAGTAGGATCGGAATAGTTTTCCACTTTGAGCATTCAATAAGCAAAATCAAATCACAAAATAAAGTAGTATTCAAATTAGGATGCATTCAATTATAAGCAAAACTACATCATCTCCATGCGTCCGTACATCGTCGAATATTATCACTAATACACCTCGAATACTATCATACATATAGCATCGCTAGTACAGCTAGAACAGTAGCGCCCGACGGGTATCGGCGCGGGCGGTGGACACCCAAAGGGACGGAACCATCACAGGATCATAGCTCCAATGAGATCCCTGAAGAACCTGCCAGGTATTGTCGAACCTGCCCTCCAACGCAACCATGTAGCGACGGACGTGCTGGTCCTCCTCGCTGACACGTTGACGTACCACCTCCGCGGTGTCCGGAAGCCTCGGCACCATCACTGGCCCACGCGAGCGCCACCAAACAAGGATCGGGTCAACGACGGGCTGGTTCCTCACCAACCTACGCCCACCGGAAGGTAGCACCTCCCAAAACCAGCCCGGCGGAGCCCAGTCCCGGACATGGCCCCTCTGATCAAGCCGGCCTCCTCCGCCGAGTCGACGACGAGGATGCGGGATAGGCATCGTCGACGTCGATGCGGGAATAATTGCTTTAACTAAAAAAACAAACTAGTTCTATTAATTTCCTTGCTAAAAATAAACTACTTCTATAGTAAAATAAACTAGTTTTGTTAAATCAACTAGTTCAACTACTAATTAAGCACTTACTATAAATAAAATAAAGTAGTTTTATTAATTAATCAACTAGTTCAACTACTAATTAAGCACTTACTATAAATAAATAAAATAAAGTAGTTCTTACTAAAAATAAACTACTTCTATATATAGTAAAATTTAATAAAATAGTTCTATTAATTAATCAACTAGTTCAACTACTAAGCACTAACCTAAAATCGATATGTACTAATAATTAACCTCAATAAAAAATTAATACATATATGAAAAAAACGTATATAAACAAAAAATTTGTATGAACATTATATTCATACATACATAGCCACATCCATTCATCATATAGCTACCACATACATATATATATATATATATATACATTATATATATGAAAAAATGCAATGAACAAAAAAATAATACAAATTATATGAAAAAAATAAACAGAGCCGTGGCGTGGCGGCGGCTCACATCGGGCGACGGAGGGCGACGGCGTGGGCGGCGGAGGGCGACGACGTGGGTGGCGGCGGGCGACGGCGACCGTGGCGGGCCGGGGCCGGAGGGCGACGGTGACGTACGGGCGAGGGCTCGGGGGCGCGCGGCGGAGGCCGACGGCGACGGCGGCGGGGGGCGGAGGATGACGGCGACGGGCGATGGCGTGGGCTCGGGATCACGGGCGACGGCGACGGCGGCGGGGCAGCCTGGCGGCGTAGATCGAGCTCGCGGCGTCGTCGGGCGGGGGGAAACTGGCGATGGAAATCTGAAAATTTCCTAAGTGCTGGCTTATATAGCAAAGGCTTTGGTCCCGGTTCAACGCACAAACCGGAACCAATACCCACCCTTTAGTCCCGGTTGGTGGCACCAACCGGGACCAAATGCCTCTTTTCACCAGCGCAAAGGGCGGGAAGCAGAGGGCTTTGGTCCCGGTTGGTGGCACCAACCGGGACCAAAGGGGAGCATTGGTTCCGGTTGGAGCCACCAACCGGGACTAATGTGCTGGCGCGGTGTGGTGGGAAGTTTAGTCCCACCTCGCTAGCTGAGAGAGCTCAGCACCTGTTTATAAGCTGCGTTGCAGCTCAGGTGCTGAGCTCCTCTCTAATATGCAGGCATTACATGCCTACCCTTGTCACTGCCATGTTGGGCCTATTGGGCTTGCGGGACTGCATCATGGCCCATGTGCAGATGGGTTTCTAGTCGTATGCAGGCCGTGTGGCCCATTAGGCGGCATTTTTTTTATTTTTTCCAGTATTTTTTTTGTTTTTTGAATTATTTATTTTCTTTTGATTTTTGCTTTATTTTTTTATTCTTTTTGCTTTTAACTCAGAATAATTATAAACTTTCTGTTACTCCATTAGTTTCCAAATTTGAATAGTTTAAATTTTAATTCTTTACG
The DNA here is from genome assembly GCF_002575655.3 of Aegilops tauschii subsp. strangulata. NCBI lineage: Eukaryota > Viridiplantae > Streptophyta > Magnoliopsida > Poales > Poaceae > Aegilops > Aegilops tauschii. The sequence goes on along the minus strand of NC_053041.3, from coordinate 608,420,313 downwards.
AAAATACTAGAGGTTTATAAAAGCTTTTTAGTTGATTCCTTTTGCTATTAGAGTTTATAAAAGCATATCAAATGAACTCTGAAAAGGTTGAAAGTTTGCATGCTATCATCATTTCATCCACATAGCATGTTCAAGAAAGTTGAGAGGGTTACGGCAAAAACTGGATGCACTTCGTGTACAAAACGGACAATCTCTTTCAAAGTATCAGGATTTCATTTTTTAAAACTTATTTGAACTCCTGACTTTTTGTGTGTTTAAAATGCACCATTCAAAGCCACATCATCATTTTTCAATCCTTTCTGACTTCATTTGTTATTTTTCATGCATTTACTAATTATTTTGAGCTATAAGACCCTAAAATTGAAAAGCATTTCAAATGAACTCTGAAAAGGTTGAAAGTTGGCATGGTATCATCATTTCATCCACATAGCATGTGCAAGAAAGTTGAGAGGGTTACGGCAAAAACTGGATGCACTTCGTGTACAAAACGGACAATCTCTTTCAAAGTATCAGGATTTCATCCGGAAACTCGTCTGTTACAAAGGGATTTCATTTTTAATACTTATTTGAACTCCTGACTTTTTGTGTGTTCAAAATGCACCATTCAAAGCCACATCATCAGTTTTCAATCCTTTCTGACTTCATTTGTTATTTTTCATGCATTTACTAATTATTTTGAGCTATAAGATCCTAAAATTGAAAAGCATTTCAAATGAACTCTGAAAAGGTTGAAAGTTGGCATGATATCATCATTTTATCCACATAGCATGTGCAAGAAAGTTGAGAGGGTTACGACAAAAACTGGATGCACTTCGTGTACAAAACGGACAATCTCTTTCAAAGTATTAGGATTTCATCCGGAAACTCGTCTGTTACAAAGGGATTTCATTTTTTAAAACTTATTTAAACTCCTGACTTTTTGGGTGTTTAAAATGCACCAATCAAAGCCACATCATCATTTTTCAATCCTTTCTGACTTCATTTGTTATTTTTCATGCATTTACTAATTATTTTGAGCTGTAAGACCCTAAAATTGAAAAGCATGTCAAATGAACTCTGAAAAGGTTGAAAGTTGGCATGGTATCATCATTTCATCCACATAGCATGTGCAAGAAAGTTGAGAGGGTTACGGCAAAAACTGGATGCACTTCGTGTACAAAACGCACAATCTCTTTCAAAGTATCAGGATTTCATCCGGAAACTCGTCTGTTACAAAGGGATTTCATTTTTTAAAACTTATTTGAACTCCTGACTTTTTGTGTGTTCAAAATGCACCATTCAAAGCCACATCATCATTTTTCAATCCTTTCTGACATCATTTGTTATTTTTCATGCATTTACTAATTATTTTGAGCTATAAGACCCTAAAATTGAAAAGCATTTCAAATGAACTCTGAAAAGGTTGAAAGTTGGCATGGTATCATCATTTCATCCACATAGCATGTGCAAGAAAGTTGAGAGGGTTACGGCAAAAACTGGATGCACTTCGTGTACAAAATGCACAATCTCTTTCAAAGTATCAGGATTTCATCCGGAAACTCGTCTGTTACAAAGGGATTTAATGTTTTAAAACTTATTTGAACTCCTGACTTTTTGTGTGTTCAAAATGCACCATTCAAAGCCACATCATCATTTTTCAATCCTTTCTGACTTCATTTGTTATTTTTCATGCATGTACTAATTATTTTGAGCTATAAGACCCTAAAATTGAAAAGCATTTCAAATGAACTCTGAAAAGGTTAAAAGTTGGCATGGTATCATCATTTCATCCACATAGCATGTGCAAGAAAGTTGAGAGGGCTACGGCAAAAACTGGATGCACTTCGTGTACAAAACGAACAATCTGTTTCAAAGTAGCAGGATTTCATACGGAAACTCGTCTGTTACAAAGGGATTTCATTTTTTAAAACTTATTTGAACTCCTGACTTTTTGTGTGTTCAAAATGCACCATTCAAAGCAGAGACTGATTTTGAATGGTGCATATTCAACACACAAAAAGTGTGTAAAGATCGCCAACCCCAACATAAAAAAGGAGCATAGATGCGCTTATAGAGAACATTCAACCTAAATTCATAATAAATTTCTATGAATTTCAGAGAAACTCACTCTGAATTTAGGCCAAATTCCCTGTATCAGGGCATCTATTTTCATTTTGAGAGGAGCTCAACAAGGCAGAGAGGGACGTGTTTTTTTTTCTCTTTTGCTTTATTTGTTTTGTTTTGTTTCTACTTACAACAAAAAACTTATTTATTTTATTTCTAATTACTTATGTATTTTACTTTAATTATTTTATTTTTATTTATTTTACTGCTGCTATTTTTATTTATTTTACTGCTGCTATTTTTACTTAATTTATTAAGGTTTATTTATTGTAGTTACTATAGTTTATTTTATTTTATTTTATTAAGGTTTATTTATTTTATAAATATAAAAAAATGAACATAGATGCGCTTATAGAGAAAATTAAACCTAAATTCACAGTAAATTTCAATTTACTGTGAATTTAGGTGAAATTCCCTGTATAATGGCATCTATTTTCACTTTAAGAGAAGCTCAACAAGGCATAGAGGGACGGGCTTATAAACTGGTGTGAGCGCCCTTCGGTTGGCGAGGTGGGACTAAACACTGGCCGCAACTAGGACCAGCCCTTTAGTCCCGGTTTGTGGTATGAAGCGGGACTAAAGGGTGGTGGGCCAGGAGCGTGGCCCATTGGTCCCGGTTTGTCCCACCAACCGGGACCAAAGGGTCCGGACGAACCGGGACCAATGCCCCCATGAGGCCCGGCAGGCCCCTGGCCGCACGAATCGGGACCAATGCTCACATTAGTCCCGGTTCGTGACTGAACCGGGTCTAATGTGAAAATTGCCCTGTGACCTAAGCCCTGTTTTCTACTAGTGTTGATAGAATTATAAGCAACTTAGTTTTCGAGGTAGGCTAATAATATCGTAAGTTACCTTCCATGACTAGTGAGTAGCTTAACATCATTCTAAGTTGTCCATATATGGAAAGATTCCTCTACTATAGTACATCAATTTTTCTTCAACTCGTCCGACCAACCATATGAACCCAACGATGACGTAACATGCATTAATTCCAGTATGAGAAGATTTAAAAAGCTATAACTTTCAGACCACGTGTTAGAATTATGATCTGTTTTCACCATTGGGTTCCTCATGACGAACCCTTCAAAACTAGACCCCATATGAAAATGTTTTGATGTTTTTTGTAAAGCAACTTTGATGCTAAATGAGACAACTTTAGTGCTAAACAAGAGCAACTTCGATGTTAGATGAATTGTGTCGTGTATTAGTAAATTCATCTACTAGCCTACTAATAGTTGTGTGCAGCAGTCTAATAGATGGTTACCTTAGTTGCTAAGTTGCATACATCGAAAACTAAGTTGTAGATAGTTTAGTTGCCTACGATATTGTGAAAGTTGCTTACCGTAGAGTGGAAAGTTGTCTAACATGGTTTCTAAGTTGTCTGCCTCAGAAAACAAGTTGCCTATATTGCTATGAAGTTTCCTAAATCCCCTATTGCCTAAAATACTATGGAAGTTGTCCATCAAGGGACCTAAGTTGCCTACAATGTTGAAAAGTTCTGTCGGATATAAGTTGCCTATCATGATTTCAAATTTTGAAACTATGTGGGGGTGGATGGTATGATAGCCTTTTTTTTCCTTTTCTGGGGAGTCTGCCCACTGAGCGCGCGGGTGTTGGCTAGCCAAGTCGCGGGTTTTGACTGGTTGCATAAGTAGGGACATATGAGAATTTGCATAGGGGGTGATTAGAAGTATTATAGGGGGTGCATTAGACAGTTGCCTGCAAACCTACACAAGTTGTTCATAATTTTGGCATGAGTTGCCCACAAAAATCATTGAAATTTCCTGATAATGATGGAAAACACACGTGAGTTATTTGTTGAATGCACTAGAGTTGCACAAGAACACCCCAAAAGTTGCTAACTTTTATGTGATACTCGAGTGCATAACGATCTTAAAGTTATTGTACTTGTTTTACCTCCAATAGCCCCATCAATGATGAACTTAGACTTTTCATATGTGGTTTCTTTTTTTTTAGATACCAAGTCAGAGTACACATGAGTTGTCTGGTGAGTGCACTAGAGTTGATAAATACACCCAAAAGTTGCTAACATTTTTGTGAGGCACTCGAGTGCATAACACAAGTATTGTACCATAACTAGCTTCATCTCCAAGTTGATAGTACTATAGGAAACATACTTTTTGAGGTAGCCTAACATCATCCTAAGTTGCCTGCCATGACTAGTTAGTAGGATAACATTATCCTGAGTTGCATACAATACTTTTTCAGTGTGGTAATAAGCAACTTAGTTCCATATAGGCAACTTAGCAACATTGACAGACAACTTATTAATGAATTGTAGGCAATTGAAATAGTAATGCCAGTTAACTGAGCATCACTGATAGGCAACTTCATAGTGTTTTAGGCAACTTGGAAAAACAATGATAAGCAACCTTATAATATTGTAGGTCACTAATTTGTAAAGTTAGACAACTAAGCAGCAATGGTAGGTAACTAATTATCAATAGCAGGTAACTGGACATCAATTAGGCCAATTTCGTAGTATTATAGGCAACTGGGCATCTATGATAGACAACTGAATATCCATGGTAGGCAACTGAGCAACCATGATAGGCAAGTCATGATAATGTTAGCAAAATTCATTGATACACATAGTGCAATGAAGTTACTTATCTGTAGCATTAAAGGTACATCATGTTTTGTGTAATTTTCTTATTTTTACACAAACCAACCTAATAGGCAGTCCTACTAGACAAAAAAATAAAGTTGCTTTCCTATATCACTAAAGTTGCCACAATCGTACCCAAAGTTGCCTCGAAAAAAAGTTCGACGAAACCTATCTATATGAGATCTAGTTTTGAAGATCTCGTCGCGAGAAACCTAGCTGTGAAAACGAAATTGAATTTCGACGCTTAAATCAAAAGTTACAGGTTTTTAATATTTTGGAACCACAAATAAATGCACGTGAGACGATATTTCTTTTTTAATGAACTATGTCGTGCACGTCAGCTGCTCTTTCCATATTTGGAAGAGCGCTCAATCCCACCACCGAGCGCACGGGCGCCCGCTAGCCACGTCCATAATCTAATGCCTTAATGCTCTCTCTGAGTGAGTTGCCGGATCTCAGTTTCTCTTGGGCTGTAGCAGTTGCTGGGTGTTCGAGCAGGAGTAGCTTCATTGCCTACAGCATGGAAATGTGTGGCGTCAAGAAGCTTGAATTGCCGACGATGGTCTCACATTCATCTCTATAGCATAAACATCATGCACGTCATTGATGCATGCCTATATGTGTATAGCGATGAAACGTGATCAACAGGCTAGAACGTCTGATGCCGATAGATTGGTATTGATTGGCGCAATCATATATTTGTACCGATATATATATCTTCCACCGTCACATTTATCTTTGACCACATGGAAGTGGAATCCATCTAAAATCTTTGTGACCATGATGATACTGAAAAGAGTAATGTAAGAGATGGATTGGTTGCACCGTATATGCATGATATAAAATCTAACATGGAAGAAAAAACGGAATATGAAAAGTGGTAAAAGCACATGATATGTTATCCTTCAGAACTTTGTCAGATTTTCAGCTATTCGATCTACCAGATGTTATTTCTTCTTCCTAGATTCATTGTTCTCACTTCGAAGGTTTGAACATAGAATTCTTATTAGTATTCTTCTATAATTACTAACCTATACAATCAATTGATCATGACTAACCTTGACGTACATGGAGAAAATGTTACACGAAAAGGCATACAAGCAGTTTGTTTCAACCATCCTGATGTGCGCCTCTGTCATGGCCGAGGTGCATCAAGTGATGGTTCAGAGTCCAGGAATAGGTTTGATCTGGAGAACGTTACATTTTGACAAATATTTGTCCTGCAATTTTTTTGACCGGCGGATGGATACTAGATATCGATGAAATAGAAAGTTGTGTGTTCTTTTTTTTTTCTTATTAAAGTGCCATGATTTTGTTATTGAAGAACATGAGCAAATGTTTCTCATCATCAGTCGACTATTAGAGGTTTTAATAGTGGACAAATATATAGTCTAACTTCATCATGATTGTTGTAGGATACCGTTGCACATGGTTTTGAGAAAGAAAGAACATGGGGGAAACCTGTACAAGGTATTTATGAACATGACTTGGAACTGGACATGACAGAGACACTTTGACATCAATTTTGTCAGGTTGATTGGGTTTTGCCCCGTGTCGCCCCCCCCCGCGGGCGACCCGGGTGCCCAACCCTAGCCGCCGCCGAACCCAGCCCCCACCTCCTTCCTCTCCTCCCGCCGCCGCCGGCGGGCGCCGCCGGGCAAAGCCTGCGCGGTGCCGGCGGCGGCGGCATCTCGTTTGCCCTCGCCTGGAACAGGGGCCGCGGGGGGCTGCTTCTTCGGGCGCGGCGGCGGAGCTCGGCGGCCGGCGCGTCGGGTGGCGCGCGCTGGTGGTTTCGGTGCGGGGCGGCGCGGCCTGCTGGTCGGTGGCGGCACGGTGGAGCGCGCGGGCCGGTGGCGGCGCGGCGTTCTTCGCGACGGAGCTTGTGCTGGTCAGATCCGCGCCGGCTGATCTGAGGCGGCGGCCTCACTGGTGCGGACGGCGCTCCTCCGGCGGCGGGGAGTGCTCGTCGGTGAGGTAGGCCGGATCCCCTCGGCTGCGCGGGCAGCGAGGTCCCGGTGGGCGCTGGTCATGGCGCGGGGAGGCCCCGGGCTCCCCTCGTTAGATTGGAGGCGATCTGGTCCGCTCGTGATGCATGACCTCCGGCCGGCCTGGATCTCCGGCGTGCTCGCGCCTGCTGATGTTGTGGCTGGTTCGAAGGTGGCGGCAGGGTGCTTGGCCGGGGGAAACCCTTGGCCGCCGGTGGCGGTCACGGCGTCGATGGCGTCCCGGACGCCATTCCCTCCTCGGTGGCGGCGCCGAGGCTAAACCTCCCCTGCCTCCCCCCTTCCCCTGCGCCCGGGTGAAAACCCTAGCTCCGGTGGCTAAGCGGCGGCGGCGCCACAGCGTCGTCACCTTCTTGAAGGCGCCAACTTGGGCATGGGGATGCTGGGTGTGCATGGCGAGCTTGTCTGGTTCCTGGTGGCGGCCCGTCTGATCTACCGCGTCGCACCTACGGGCAGTTCTCGTGGCTGCGGTGCTTCTCTTCCGGCCGTGTCTCCGATGGGGACCTCGCCCTTCCTCACCTTGTACATGCCGTGGTGGAGCGGTACTTCATCTCACTCATTGATGGCGGTGAAGATCGGCGGCATGGCGCTGTGGAGGCTCGCCGCCCAATGCGCGGAGATGGACTCGCGTAGGAGGAGGTAGCTGTCTGGCGTCATGGTGACGTCGATGGCGGAGTGGCCTACACAAGGTAGAAGACTTAATATATTCTGAAGATGGACCTGTGGAAGATGGCTGCGACGACACAAGAGTGTGTCTGACCGGATTGTGCCCCAGACCCGGTATGTGGCTCGGCTGGGGCTTCCGGCTTTTGATGTTAGGTTTAGGTGAGTGGTTTGGGTAGTGGCCCAACTAGCATCCCTTCATCATATGGATAAGAGTAGCGGCATATGTTGCCGAGATGGTGGTTTGAGGAATATTGTCTATAATACTTTGTAAGGTCCTCGAAAATAATTAATAAAGTGGCTGTATGCATCTCCCAGATGCAGAGGCCGGGGGTCATCCTCCTTTTCTAAAAAAAAATTCTAAAAAAAATTTATGAACATGACTTGACAAGAAATATATATTCTCAGATCGTCGCATGGCCGTCGCAAGAATACAGGACAACATGATATGGTGTTGTAAAAGGCACAACGTAGACAAGTTTGTGCCACAGATCCAACAATGGTGACAACCATGATCGTGAATATTTAGATTTTGTTGGCAATTACTTTCATTCTTGGAAAAAGTGAAAGAATACTAAATATTTTGCTTACGAGTTTCAGATAAGCATCAATAGTTATTCAAACGGTGGAAGTATGTACATGGTAACTGTAAACATGATTTACAACTTTGGTAATATATTAACAGAGCTTCAGCTATAATAAGACATCGTTGTATTAGCTACATATGTAGGACAGGTCAATGGAGCACACGCAAGTCATGGAATTTACGAAATTTTAGACATTGGGTTGTGAATTGGGTGTCCCAACACGCAACAGGTGAAGACTTTTACTGTTGCCATATGCAGCCAAGATATATGGCCAGAGAAGATAAGACTAAACAAACTGGTGAAGATGTTATCACACACTTTATTACATGAGCACTACAAACTAGAGGGAAGTGATCTGTACCGACAACTTCAATAGTGTTGGAGCAGCAAAAATGATCTGTTAATTAAAAACATTCTAGAAAGGCAAATTGCTTAGTGTTTGAGACTGAAGACATAGATATCAGATTTTTTTTCAATAATGTGGTGTATTATTTAACAAGAATGACATTTTTATATTCAATTTTTGAATAGTAATTTGTTTGTACAATTTATAACATTGCCAGCAAATTATATTTGTGTACAATTGTTAGCATAATTTATCAAAGAGTGTGAAATAATGAACCATGGTCCAAGAAAGGCACCCAATGATTTTAAATTGAGTGCGGACATAAAGTTCTAATCAGCACTCACTTTGATAGGCTTGCCCCGTGCGAATGCACGGGTCGACGGCTAGTAATCCAAATCGCTCCAAAGTCATTTCAGCTCAGAAACATAGTCAACCACTGTCTTCTCGCCTTGACTCAGGTCCTGCAACTCCTTCTGAATCTTGCAAGCAAGCATTTCATTTCCTACTCCTGAGAATGTCCCTTTCAATAATCTCCAGATTTCAGAAGCTTCTTTAATCCTTTCAATTTGCTTAGCGATCTGAGGTGATACTGAGCTCAATAACCAGGCCTTCACAAGTGCATTTGTCGCCTTCCACTTCTGGCCTTCTTTGGAACTCTCATCTGCAGGCTTCTCCACCATGCCTAAAATATAACCTTCAAGCTTCCTAAAAATGGTCTCTGTATGCTCTGCCCAACTCACATAACTCTCAGGCCCTTCTAATTTTACATGGGGCATTTGCAAAGGATGCACCTCTTCTTTTATCTTCACTTCTGATCTTGAGTTCCCTGCTTGCTTGTTAATTGCATCAAACAACACCCGATACTTCTCATCCATCGCCTGCAAAACAGCAGCAAGCTCCCCCGCTGTGACTCCTGCTGGGGCATTTTCATTGCCTGCCATACCTTCAGTTCCTCCACACCCAGCACACACCTCAGCCCGAGTACCCAAATGCCTGACCTGTTCAGCTCCAGCAACGAAGGGAATGCTCAAATCGAGTCACCGCAGCGGCTGAACCTCGTTGCCTGTTGATGTCCGACGCGCCCTTGCTGACCAGCGCTGCGCCTCAACTGCCGCCAGTCACACTCCTCCACCACAGCCGACCAACCCAGCCCCGATTCAGCTGTCCACCACCGCAAATTAGGCCCCCTAGCCACCCCGCTCTGATGCCATGTTGTTGAACACACACCTCATCAGAGAGGAGTCGAAGGTGAGAGAAGGGGAAGACACTAGAATTTCTGGTCGGGGCAACCTCATCCATTCATCCTCAGTACAGATATTTACCGAGCTTCACTTTTACACATAAGACCTCTAGCTTCCCTATTATACAACAAGAGTACCGACAGTACTTGTCTCGAGTGCTGACACATGTTCTCTTCTTTTTTGAACCATGGTGCTTTTAGAGCATCTACATCACCCGAAGTGGGTAGGCGTTACCGATGAGAGAAATGATTGGCTCAAGTGCTAAAGAATGTGTCCTTGCAAGGACAGTAGATAATGGTAATGCAATCACGCCGGCTGGTACCAGACTGCTTCAGACATAGGGAACCAAAACTTTTGGCACTCCTCAATTTCCTCTTCTTAGACCCGTGTGACATGGATGCTCTAAAAAAATAAAACACCAACCTGTTTCACAGAGTTTATAAAAAAAACTGGCCTAAAAACATAAAAAGAAGCTGACAACTTGTTTCCGCAGCCATCAAGGGCTCATGGCCGGCCCACTTTGGCTGCGGTACAAGAACGTTGGGGGCGGAGAATAAGGAGAGTACAGACAGTTGTAGGGCGCGCTTGGTTTGGAGTTAAAATCTGGCTACTGAATGAGTTGGCGGCAACCAATATTTGGCAAAATCAGAACATGCAAAAAAACATGAACTTTTGTAGAGATTAGCACAAGGCTGTTCAGTAGCTAATGTTTGGTACATCCGCCCCAGACAGTAACTGAAAATTTGCCAAACCTGCTAGAGCCCGGTAGCCTCTCTAGAGTCTAGACATGGGGACCACTACTAGGAAAAGGCTAATTAGTGGCGCACCTGTTTTGGCCATTAATGGCGCACTACAGGTGCGCCACTATCATCACGCCACTAATAACTAATACTAATGGCGTACCCCTGGTGCGCCATTAGTATACCAGACAATAGTGACGCACCAGGGAATGCACCATTAGTATGTCAAACGGTGCGCCATTATTATGCCTCCCAGGGGGGCATATTTACCTTGTGCTCTGGGTTACTAATGGCGCATTTCTAGGTAGTGCGCCACTAGTGTGTTTATTGCAGTGCGCCACTAAAGTGCAGTGTGGTGCGCCACTAGTATGAATATTAGGAATTTTTTTCTTTTCTAATATTTGCACAGGTTACGAAATATATTACTGCACATAATATAGACAACACAACATATAAACAACAGATTTATCGAATACAATAGAAGATTAGTCTCCGAATACAATTCATCATATTAGTCTTCGAATTCAAAAGACCGAACAAATCTAGAACATTACAAGTCTCGAGACCGCGAGTAGCGAGTTTGTCTTCACATTACAAGTCGATATCGGTCATCTAAACTACCATCACATAGAAGAGAGCTGCGGTCATCACGATGAGCATCATTGCGATGAGCATCATTGCGATGAAACTGGTCTTCATCCGGTTCCTCCTCCGCTCCCTCCTCTCTCCCGCTAGATAGCGCGCGTATCTAGCTTCCGCCTCCGCCCTAGTGGTGTACCCTTTGTAACTGTTACCGCTGAAACGGTGAACCTGTCTCCGACACTCCTCCCAGTCGTCGTAGACTCCGGGAACCTTACCCTTGTACACGACATACGACGGCATCTCTATGCACTAGCCAAACAAAACGTTAGTAGTAATTCACAGACAATACATAAGCAATATATAAGTATGCAACAAAAGATCAGAAGAGAAAAGCAAGACATTAATAGCACGATTCATGGTCCTACTAATAAATAGCATCGATTTCATATAAGTTGAACGACTGTCCAAACCAAAGAGACATACAAGTTCATTAAAGTTTAATTACAACATGAGCTAATCGATATTTCAGAACTACATAGCATCACTACTTTCGACTCGACTCAGGGACCGGAGCGTGGATGAAGCCGCCGTCTGTCGTGATGGTCATGAAATCGCGGGCGTTGTCAGCCTGCATTTGTAGCGTTGTTTCTATCTCACTGTTGGACGGTTGATATCTGAGGTAGAACTGCCCCGAGGTACGAAGGACATCTTGATGGATGATTTCCGCAAACTCCGACTGGATGCGAAAGAATTCTTGTCTGATGTCCGCGTCCTGGATTGCCGACAAGCTTGCGGCCCAATCTTTGAGATTATTTGGTAGCAGAAGGTGATTATGGTCCTGTACGATCGCCCGCATGTGATGGAGGGTGTAGTAGGCATCCTTCTGACCGCCAGGCGGCTGCTTGACGTAGGGGAACGTCGTATTGTGGGTGAACACGTGCTTGCCGTACCTACGAATTGGCCTGCTGAAGGTGCCTCCAGATCTGGCGTAGCCGGGGAGAACATCATCAAGAACTTTCTTGATATTTGTGTAGTCTTTCTTCGACTGACGGTCCGAGTCAAAATACGTGGCCATGGAATATTTCGGGCTCAAGAGGATGAGTGTGCAACGTGTGTCACTGCACAAAACACGGAATGTTAGAAAAAAAGAACGATCGAAATCTAAGAAATCATATGTTACGGGGTGGTGAGGGGATGACTTACTCGGGAAAGTAAGGCACGAGGAAGTTATCCTTATCTGGGATTCCAGAATGACGCCTTCGAGGTATGAACTCGCGACTTGCCGGTCCCCAGCGCTGCCCAAGATCTTGGCACGCATGTAGAAGGGGTCGACTATCATGATGTCCGGGGTCTTGTCTCTAATGATCCGCATCTCCATACTCAGCGAAAATAGCCGAACGAAGGTGTAGTGCAGCGGATGAAGGTTAAACATAGCGAAGATGTCATCAAACCGCAGGACGATCGTACCCCCGATGGCGCTATCCACAAAGCCCTTGCCCTCTGGCACCTTGGCCACGAAAACCGGGTATGCCAGATCATTCTCGGAGAGACGCCGCTTCTCCAAAGAAAGAACACTATCATGCAGACTCTGCATAGCACCGGTTGCAGTATTGAGCAGATTAGTCGGTAGCATCGGCCTACCCGCCACATGCACCCTCCTCGAGATATCCTTAGGTGAAGGTGGCCCGTCCTGAGCACGGATCGTACTCGGTGCCGGCTGGCTCGCACCCTTGTTAGTCTTTCTTTTCCGTCCCTTCTTCTTCTGCTGTAATGGGAGCGAGTTCTACTCAGAGACCGCCTTCTTGAGTGTGTTGGGGCTGATAATATTTCGCACCTCGGCTATCTGAGGCTCGGTGAAGGCGGCAGCTGGAGGCGTCTCCTGAGAACTGAACGCCAGACGACGCCTGTTGCACTTGGGTTTCTCCGTGGTACCAGCTAGATCGTCTTTTGCAGGGTTGGGTTCTTGAGAAGGAGGCCCCAAGAATTCGTCACCGTACCCATGTTCGTTGAAGTACTTATCGACGTTGGTAAATGTACCGTCGTCATCGTCGTCGTCGTCCGGATCCTGTGCCATATGCATGTCCGAATCCTGTGCCATATGCATGTCCGGCATGTCCGGTAGCGTTGCGGCGGTCTTGCCATGGCTTGGCGCCGGCACGACTGGCGGTGTTGTCTGTGGAGTGGTGTCCCCCGTCCCCAAACGAATCTGGCTCTTCGGCCAAAGCAGGTGCCAGCTTAAGCAGGCGCTGAGGGTCATCACATCATCTTCGTCGGCCCCAGAGGGTCGAAACGGAGGTATAAAGTCGTCGCAGCCCCGCAGCACCCGAACTAGTTGAACCCTATACACGTTGGGTGGCATCGGATTACCGTGGAACAGGCGGTTGCCCGGTTGAACGATTCTGGCCTTGGCGATATCGATCAACTCGCCGTCCATGAAGTGCAGGAGAGTGCATGGAACGTCGGCGGCGCCCTGCGAAAACATGTAGGGCGTCAGGGATGCCCAGTCAAAGGCAAGGAGATGAAGTCATCTGCCGAGAGGCTTAATTAGTTACCGTGATGGCGTCGAGCTCGGCTAATGTCGAGGCACCGGCAACGGCGGGCGTGCAATTGACGGAGGGGCCGCTTGCTGCCAAGGTGCCGGCCGGCGTATTCTTCCCACACCCGGGTAAATTAAGCTGCAGTGCCGGCGTCGCCGCGGGAGACACCAATGCTGCCTCCGCCGGAGACACCAATGGCGCCGCCGGCGCGTTGCGCGAGTTGCTGCCCGTGAAGCTGGGAATTGGGGACGGCCCCTGTTGGCCGCCCGCCATCCACGCCTGTAGCCCAGAAACCAAGGTAGGTATAATGGCGGTGATCATCGCTCCCAGTTGGTATCGCACTTGCTCTTCGACTGCCTTGAGTTGTTGAACCTCACGCTCCTGGCTTTCCGAGCTGGTCTTTCTCTCCTTTCGCCCAGCGGTATAGTATTCCGACCATTTCGTGGACAATTCTTTGCCGGCCACACGACCAGCTGACGACGGCTTACTGAGCTTATCCTTGTTTTTCATTACGTTCAACGCCCTATTTAAAGGGGTGTCGAAAGGGGATCTCTGAGACGACCCCGCGCTACTGCTTTCAGTGTCCTGCGGAAGGAACGTGAACCATTTAGAAATTTGGCTTCATTAATTAGAATGCAACCATATGGAGCTAATTACGCGGGGGTGTATTCCTTACCAGAACACGCTCAAGCGCCTTGGTCTTCGGATCCGTGGTAAGCTCCTTGGTTACCGGGTCAATCTTGTACCGGGCCCTGACATAGTTCCTGGTCTGCTTGTCACGGTATTTCTCGAAGAGGGGCGGTAGGCCTTGCTCGGCACGCTCCGCGTCCTCCTTGTCCCATATAGGTTCCGCCACTCTATAACCGCCGGGGCCGAGTTTGTGGACCCCTAAGTTCAAGTCCCGCATATCTTTCCCCCACTGACTTGATTCCACGGTTGCGTTGCTCTCGCACTTGATCTTGAACTCCCGGTAGTCATCTTCGTTGATCGAAGGATTTTTCTCCTTGATCTTCTCATAATTATCACCTTTTTCAATCATTCTCTTCACCGCGGCTCTCCAAGTTGCCAGGGCCGTGCTCATCATTGTGAGGGCGGCACTGTTCACTTTATTCCCTGAGAGGCGTGTGTTTGTGAAGTCACCGGGGAACTTGTATCGTTCGTGCAGCTTCGTGAAGAGGAGGTTGCACAAATTCCCTCGGTCACGATGCCTTAGGTTCTCGGTGTTGATCGAGACGGTGCTCCGGAGAATGCACCCGAGCTGTCCCGCATACCCCTTGACTATTGCTTTGGGCGCCGTTGGATGCCCCTCGGAGGACACTTCAGTAAATTCCTCCTTGACGGTGCCGAGCACGTTCGGGCGCCGGTCCTTCCGTTGCCTCTTCGGTTGGCTGCCATCTGTGCGTGCGCTGCCATCATCAGTGGTGGCATCCTCGGCGGCACCATCAGTGGTGTCATCCCCGACGCCACTAGGGGTTGTGTAGTCAGGATCGGTGTCTTCCGCGGCGTCCTCATAGCGGTGAGGTTCTTCCTCCATCTCCTGGGACATCTCCTAGAATGCCTTGCCCGAACCGCCGGCCTCATCGTTGTGGGCCATGTTTCCCTCTAAATAGGAAAAAAAATTGGTCAAAAAGTTGGTTATTGTCAAGGAACAAGATCTCTAAGTTGACCAAATAACCTAATTCTCGAGGAATGTCGCCAAAAAGTTGGCTTCGGTGTGCGGTACAAAACTGAATTTTGGAAATCCACAGAATGAACAAGCTAAGGGCTGCAAATGCCCTCAAGGCTTCAAGGGTGACGACATAATGGCTCAGTTGTATTTAAGGGTTGGTTTGTGAGGAATTATCATGGTCTCATCATTTAGGGTTTGTCGACACCGAGGCATCCTAAAAGCTAAGCTTTTATCATTTAGGGTTTGTCGACGCCGAGGCACCCTAAATGCTAAGTTAAGTTTTCATCATTTAGGGTTTATCGATGCCGAGGCACCCTAAATGCTAAGTTAAGTTTTCATCATTTAGGGTTTGTCGACGCCGAGGCACCCTAAAATCCAAGGTTATATCATTTAGGGTTTGTCGACACCGAGGCACCCCAAAAGCCTAAGTTTCATCATTTAGGGTTTATCGATGACGAGGCACCCTAAAAGCCATCATCATCATATCATCTTGAAAATATTATAGCAACTAAGTTCATCCTACTTAATTAAGTAATATTGACATTTTTTAAAATCTTAATTAAGTAATAGAGTTTCATTCACTTCTTGCACTAATAGATTGCATTTCCAAGTTCTTATAAGTTATAACGGAGACCCTACGAGGACCTGGAAGCTTGCAAGCGTTCTAGGGAAAATTCTGGTGGAGTTCTTCTAATAAGGAGTTGATTGGTTGATATAACAAGTTCTAGGGAAAATTCTAGTGGAGAAATGGAACTGGTTAAGAGTTGAAAGAAAGGTATCTAATTAGAAACATAGGTGGAGGGTCTTGTAGAGGATAGATAGGTAGCAGAATCCATTCAGATGGAAAGCTTTAATGAGTTTGAATCAAGATTTGGATAATTCATGCCTTTAGGTGAATAGGAAGTTACTTCTGCAAATATCTGTTGGGTCCAATAAGATAATCCACAGTGTGGTGAAAACACGCCCTTCGAACTGGTTTGAGCTATTGGTGAATGGAGATGGTCTAAGATTTTCGGTAGTAAGAAGTGAAGTGGTAATTTTGAGAGGAAATGGTTAGGATGAGTGGTTCCTCTTTCCTGTTTAGCTTTACAATAGAATATTGTTAGTCATGCACACTTGTGCATTTTCAACCAGGCCCAGTGGAGTTGGCCTAAAAACATTTCTTTCTTTAAGCCTGCTACATCCATCTCAAGTATTTATGGTCAAGGGTTAGCAGGGCCATCCAAATAGAATATGTGGTATGGGCTTTTTTAGTAGGTCATCCTACCAGATTAGGGTTTATCGATGACGAGCAACTGACATTAGTAATAACTATGAGTTGATATCACACTTCTATATGTATAACACAAGAGGCAGTTGATCCTACTTAATTGAGTACTAAGATACCCCGGCCCATGCATTAGTCGCAAGTACCCCATATGTCCTATTTTTAGCAAAGTCATGCTAAAATTCACGGAAAATTTCAGCATGACCTTTGCTGAAAATAGGACATATGGAGTACCCGAATTTGCCGGAACGGAATTTAATCGACATTCCGGCAAACTCAAGGGCCTCTCGGGGTACCTGCAAAATCACTATCCTAGGTGGACAAGGCAATGTGCTACTTGCTTAAATCTCTGTCCAATGCTATTTACAAGATAAACAACAGGTGGCAAAGCGCAGTGTTAAAAAAAGGCCTCCATCACAACATGGAAAATACGTTGGCATGTGAAGAGGTGAAACAATATATGCATCTCCAGGTAGTATCATTCAACATTTTGGACAAACCACTACAAGTAATACTGGATCAGATACAAGAAGAATGTGAGAAAATGCAGACAAATACTAACAGATTGAGGTGTTTAACTTGTGGTGCTCTCTGTGCTATACAGACCTGTATTCTTGACAAACTAGTACAAGCAATGGTGGATCAGATACATGAACAATGTGGGAAAATGCAGATCAGGACTAACAACAGATGGAGGAGTTCACCAGCCAATGCAAGATGGAGTCTGGTCTGTTCTATAGTGGATCCTATTCTAGTGTCTGGAACGCATCAAGGAATATTTTTTTCTTTCGATCGAACAAACAACAAAACAGCCCGTATGCAAAACAGAGTCGCGGGCAGAGACATAAGTTAACAATACCAAACGCAAGAGCTGTCATGAACTAAAACAACAGGACCCTGGTATTAAACAGTCTCCACCTATTAATGCTATTGTCTGATCAAAAGAGTGCCAATGTGTCAACGCTTATATAGGGACCAGAATGCATCCAGTAAAATCAAAAGAACATTCGATGCATATTAGGAAGAAAAAAACAGATTTGAGCTGTCTACATATAAATATGGTGTTTATCCTATGGTGAAACAATATATGCATTCCAGGCAGTATCATTCAACTATAACACAGCAGCGCGGGCGTATGGGCGCACATGCGCATGAGCACGGCAGAGGCCGGCCGGCCACGGCGCTAGTACGCGAGGAGCGCCGCGGGAGCGGCAGGGTGGACGCGGCCAGCGCGGGCGGTACGCGCAGGCGAGCGGGTGCGCGAGGGGTCTACAGCGCTCGGGACGAGGGGAAACAGAAGAGGGGAAGCGAGGGGAGCTCACCGCAGAGGCACACGAAGGCCCGGCGGTGGATTAGGAGCAGCAGGCCGGCCAGACTTGAAGGAGAGGCGACGGAATCCAAGGTGGAAGAAGGGCTCGGTGGCGGGTTCGCGGTGCTCCTCGGCTCGGCTCCGGTCCGGTTCGTCGATGTATTCGACGGAGACGACGTAGACGCGTGCTGGACTTCTCCGGCCTGCTTCGGTGCTCGACGGCGTGGAGACGGAGACGCGTCGGGGTGGGGTCGGAGGGGGAGGAAGGGGAGGATGGGGAGAGGGAGGCGGCGGGGGCGGCGGCGCAGTGGATCGGGGCAGCGGCGCGCAGTGGGGGGGCTGAGAGAGATGTGAGATTGGGGATCGGGGATTGGGGATTTTAGTAGGGGAGGGATAGCAATGGCGCACCACCTAGCGGTGCGCCATTAGTAACTTTTTTTTGGATAGCAATGGCGCACCACCTAGCGGTGCGCCATTAGTAATTTTTTTTGGATTTTTAGTTGCATTCATTTGTGAATTGGTAAAACATTTATGAATATGAAAAAATATCATAAAATTTGAAAAAAATGTATGAATTCAAAAAGTGCCCATGAAATTTAAGCAGGAAAACGAACACTGAAAAATAAATACAAGAATAAATAAAAATAAAAATTTGTATATCAATGGCGCACCTCATTCGGGTGTGCCATAAATACCTTCATAGCAATGGCGCACCCTCCCCTGGTGCGCCATTACTAACTGTTTTCTTTTTTGGATTTTTAGTTGCATCTAATAATATTTTAGAAAATGACGATCAAATCTGAAAACATTTATGAATGTGGAAAAGTATCATCAGATTTCAAAACATTTATGAAAAAAATATGAATATGAAAACATTTATGAATATGAAAAATATCATCAAATTTGTTATTTGATTTTTTTGGATTTTTAGTTGCATCTAATAATTTTTTAGAAAACATTTATTAATATGAAAAAATATTCATGAATTCAAAACGTGCCAATGAAATTTAAAAATATTCATGAGTTCAAAAAATATTAACAAATTCAATACTTTTTGTGAGTTAGAAATTGAATACCATAATAAACATAAATAAATATTCATGAGGACTAGAACAGAAGAAATATCATTTCAATATGTCGAAATACAATCGAGAAATGAAGACTACGATTTAAATACAATCGATCTTAGCTAGCTATCTTTTCACAATCTTCTTGCCCTTCTTTTTCGCAAATGGAGTTCTTCTCTTGAACATACGTCCTTTAGGTAGGGTGGTCCTGCTTCTTCTTGTGGTGTATGGCACTTCATCGTCGTCGTCATGTTCCATCTTCGGGTCGCCGTACTTGTCGAAGTCTTGCTCATTGGCGACTCCATCCATTCCGATGATCTTCCTCTTGCCTCTCCTCATGACAACACGATTGGGCTTTGACGGGTCGGTAATGAAGAAGCATTGGTCCACTTGGGAAGCCAGTACCCATGGCTCATTTTTCGCGGTGAAGTTTGCGCCCGCGGTCTTGGATTTGGCTTCGGGTATAACCATGGTGGTGAAATACCTGTCTTCTTTTAGGACGCTCTTGGCCCATCTGAGACGGAACATCGGGACCTTCTCTCCAGCGTAGCTCAGCTCCCAGATCTCCTCGATCCTTCCGTAGTATCTGTCCTTGTCGTTACCGGTGTAGGATTCCATCGTTACCCCGGAGTTTTGATAACCATCGCTCTTCATGTCCTTGTCCTCGGTGCAGAATATGTAGCCGTTGATATCGTACGCCTCATAGGTCATCAGGTTGTGCTCGGCGCCATGTGACAAGGCGAATATGAGTTTTTCTTCCGTGGAAGAATCCTCATGTAAAGGGTACGACAGAAGCTTCTCCTTGAACCAACCCGTGAAACATGAGTTGTGCTCTTTGATTATATCTCCGTCCGTCCTCTGTTGGCCTCGGTCATTGTACGTCTTCTCAGTAAAGGTTTTGTGCTCTACCACCCAAGGATCGACCACGTCTATGTGTTGTAGCGCGACTAGGTTTGCTCTTCTAAAGTCGGCGAGTCGACCCTCGAAGTCGACATGCATTTCGCGGCGACCCCATCCAGCGAGCCTGCCGAGGTGCCTGTTGACGGGCAGACCAACGGGGTTCTCGATACCTAGATAATTCGTGCAGTAGGAGATGCACTCTTCGGTCAGAAAGCCCCTGGCTATGCTTCCCTCTGGATGTGACATGTTGCGAACGTATCCTTTGATGACACCATTCATCCTTTCGAACGGCATCATGCTGTGCAGGAACGTCGGCCCGAGTTGGATGATATCCTCCACGATATGGACCAGCGGATGCACCATAACATCGAAGAATGCGGGCGGGAAGTACGTCTCAAGCTCGCGTAGTATCACCACGATCTCTTCCTGTAGCCTTCTGAGTTGCCTCACGCGAACCGACTTCCGAGAGATGATGTCGAAAAAGTTGCATGGGCCAAATAGCGTTTCACGGACGTGCGCCTCCATGATCCCACGGATTGCAACTGGAAGTATCTGCATCATCAGCACGTGACAGTCGTGAGACTTCATCCCGCTGAACTTCTGCTTCGCTGAGTCTAGGTATCTGCTTATCTTCCCCGCGTAACCGTAAGGAAGTTTTACTCCTACGAGGCAGGTGAAAAACTGCTCGATCTCCTCCTGACTTAGAGTGAAGCACGTGGGAGGGTACTCATTTCCGGTCGTCTTGGCCTTTTTGCCTTTGCGACGACTTTCCGTGTCCTGCTTCGCCTCATCATCATCATCATTAGCGTGAAGCTTCTCCCTGATGCCCATTGATTTCAAGTCTGCCCTTGCTTTCGGCCCATCTTTGGTCCTCTCTTGCATGTTGAGCAGGGTACCAAGCAGACTCTCGCACACGTTCTTCGTGATATGCATGACATCAAGGCTGTGAGGCACACGGTGGATCTTCCAGTACGGCAAGTCCCAGGAAACCGACCTCGTTTTCCATACCTTCAGCAGCGGCTCTGGCGCCTTTCGCTTCTTTCCCGGCTCTGGGCACTCTTTCCAAATTTTCAACAGCTCGTCTATTTCCTCGCCGCTCCTCGTACGCGGGCGTCTTCGGGGTTCGATTTCACCATCGAACAGATCCTTGCGTTTTCACCATGAGTCATCGTCATGAAGCCACCTTCAATGTCCATTGAACACGGTTTTCGAAGACCCGGGATCTCTATCTAGCTGGTGATACGTTGTGTCATCCATGCACCTGACGCATCCAGAAAATCCGTGGACCACCTGCCCCCCGAGATATCCGTAACCGAGATAGTCGTGCACCGTCGTGAGTAGTGCGGCTCTCATAGGGAAATATTCTTTCTCTGCGGCGTCCCATGTATTGGCTGGCGTTTTCCACAGCGTGTCTAGCTCCTCTTTCAGCAGCCCCAGATACAGATTGATGTCGTTCCCTGGTTGTTTCGGCCCTTTAATTAGCATACTCATGTGAATGTACTTCCTCTTCATGCACAACCAGGGGGAAGGTTATACATCCACACAAACATAGGCAGGTGCTATGTGTGCTTCTCTGGCTGCCAAACGGATTGACTCCATCGGTGCTCGCGCCCAGCACGATGTTCCTTGGATCATCCCCAAATTCTGGGTGTTCGAAGTTCAACGCTTGCCACTGGCTCGCATCCTTAGGGTGACTCAGCATCTTGTCTTTTTTATTTATCTCCGGATCATTTCCGTCATCTTCTCGCTTCTTCTCCTCCCTATCCGCGTGCCAACGTAGGAGCTTTGCTAGCTTACGGTCCGCGAAATACCGCTGCAGACGAGGAGTGATCGGAAAGTACCACACCACATTTCGAGGAGCTTTCTTCCTCTTCTTGTATCGAGTGACGCCGCACACCGGACATATGGTAGACTCCGCGTGCTCGTCCCGATAAATGATGCAATTGTTCATGCACACATGGTATTTCACGTGCGGTAAATCCAGAGGACACACGATTTTCTTCGCCTCCTCGAAACTGGTCGGGCACTTGTTCCCCTTGGGAAGACGTTCGTGCTAGAATGACATGTTCTCGTCGAAGCATGCGTCGGTCATTTTGTGTTTTACCTTCATCTCCAGAGCCATGAGCGTTACTTTCAGGCGGGTATCCTCGGGCCTGCATCCTTCATACAATGGAGTAACCGCGCCTATCTCCAATTGATCCAGCTTGGCTTTCTCTCGGGCGGCAGCTCTTGCGTTATCCGTCTGCTTGAGAAGCAGCTCTTGAATATGAGGGTCCTGCACCCAGCCCATCGATGGTCCATCGTCGTCTGCTCCGGCATCTTCATCTTCATGATCATGCCCTTCGTCTTGATCTTCCTCATCATCATGTCCGGCATCTTCTACATGATGACTATGTACTGCATCACCGTCGTGATCATGTCCTGGAGATTCTTCGTCTTCTCGCCCGCCCTCGCCACGGTGGTTGTCCTGCTGCCCTTCCTCATTTCTTGCCCGGCCCCCATGGACGACTTCATAGTAATCTTCATCACCTTGCCACCGATAGCCATCCATGAAACCACGCAAGAGCAGGTGGTCCCGCACCTGTCCGGAATCCGGGTCCGTAATAAGGCTCTTCAGCTTGCATCTTCGACACGGACATCTTATCTCCGTCTCGTTCTTTTGAAGCATCTCGGCCTTCCGGAGCTCAAAAACCTATTCACGATGCCTTCGGTCATCGTGCGGACCGTGGTCGCCTGCGGGGTAGAGCAAAACGATATTTTAGAACCAAGAAAAAATTTGGCATGACTTTGCCTAAAAATAGGACCAAAAAGAATGCATAGTGCCAAATTCTCGCCGAAACGGAAATGAATCAACATTCCGGCAAAATATTGGCAACTATCGCATTTCAAATACCGGTACCTGCAAACACAAACATATGCAATACCACAAACATATGCAACACTACAAACATACGTAGATCTAGGCCATAAAAAGTGCACGTGCACGTTGTTGGAGGGAGAAAAAAGTAGATCTACAACATAAAGAAAGCTTTCCCCTTACTTACCTATCAAAAAAAGGTAATTTAACCACTTAATTTGGGTGAATCTATGGTGCAAATGAGGTGAGGAGGAGGAGGCAGCCGAGACAAGCTTGGAGGAGGAGGTGGAGAGAATGAAGTGGGAAAAGTGAGTGTGGTAGGTGGCTGTCCAAAATATCTACCTGATCTCAGATTACCAATGGCGCACCACCTAAAAATGCGCCATTAATAACCCTGGTTACTAATGGCGCACCTGTTACGTGGTGCGCCATTACTAGTTTGCAAAAAAAATATAATTGTTAGTAGTGGCGCATCGTGGTTGTGGTGCGCCATTACTAGTTTGAACTAGTAATGGCGCACTGTACACAGGTGCACCATTACTAGTTTTGAAAAAAAGTAAAACAAAATTGTTAGTAGTGGCGCACAGAGCGTGTAGTGCGCCATTACTAGTTAAAACTAGTAATGGCGCACCGTGCCCTGGTGCACTATTAATAGTTTTGGAAAAATAAAAATAAAATAAAATTTGCTAGTAATGGCGCACCGTGTGTCTGGTGCGCCATTAGTAATGAGGACACTAATGGCGTACCTGTATCTGGTGCGCCACTGCTATATAGCAATGGCGCACCACATACATGATGCGTCATTAATGTCCATTTTAATTATAGCCCTTTTCCTAGTAGTGGACCATGGCTGCTCTTGATTCATGTATCTCTTGTCCACACAATTCTGGTCCCGGCGTTTCAGAGCAGTGGTGCAGAGTAAATGCATGCCATGAATTCACAGTCACAAGTTTATATATTCCTAATGCCTCCCAAATCTAACAAATTATTATAATTATGCGACTTCAACAGCATAAAATTTGGCTAATTGTCTTGACTCTGGAGGAGTAGTATATCCATGGTGGCTAGCTCATTTGAATAAATGGCTTACATACATCCTTCTTTAGTATGCCTCTAGCTAGCAAAACATATAATAAACCACGGTCGATGGGTTATTTCAAAAAAAAAATTATTTTTCAAAAAAAAAAACCACGGTCGATGGGAGTTATTCTATCTAGTCGGTAACTATGAACCACCACCATGCATAGAACCTATATGTATGCACACATAACTCATTCCAGGTGGGAGCTAGGAAGAAATGAATGTGATAATAGCTCATTAACAAGGTAGGTGCCATGTACCACTGAAGATGAGTATGACTACAGGAAATCAAGGAAGTTCAATAGTGAAGCGCACAAAGTGGATAAGTTACAGACAATCAAGGAACCAAAGAACAGTCGGAGGAACCGAATTGAGCTTGAACTTTTGTTATCCGCCAACTTGTCATAGTTGTAACCTAAATATGCAGTAGCTTCTGACCTTAAGTTATCATATGTAAAACTTGAACCTTTATTAGTATTACTGTACTGCTTCTATCATGTCCAAGTATGTGAATGTCACGGTATCTTCAGACAATCACTACTAGGAAAAAGCTTATAGACAGACGCTTACTAGCAGCGCTCTATATTGCCCCGCGCTACTGCTATTTACTAGTAGCGTGCTATATTGACCCACGCTACTAGTAATATTTACTGGTAGCGCGTGGCCCAAAAAACACGCTATTAGTAAATATCTTCAATCATGCCCTGTGAACAGACTATAATAGCAGCGTTGGTACTAAACCTGCGCTACTACTATGTGGATAGCTGTAGCGAAGGTGAGGCAACCGCGCTACTATTATACTCCAACCCCACCAACCGTCCCACTCCACCGTCCAACCGCCCCCGTTTATCTCAAAAAAACAATCCACCGAAGCCCCGATCCAGATCCCCTCCACCGCCGGCCTCCTTCCACCTCCTCCCGTCGAAACCCGCCCCCGCCCTCGGCCCCGCCAGGGTAAGAAACGAGAGGGAGGAGGGTCCCGACGAAACCCGCCCCCGGCCTCGCCCGGGTACGAAAAAAAGGATACAGAGGCTTAGGGTTCAGCTCCCATGGCGGCTCGGCCCCCACCGCCTGCTCCGCCTCTCCCGCCGGCTCCGGCTCCGGTGCCGGCCAAGGTATCTATCCACCCACCCACACCCACAACTCCTCATGCTCGCCGTGGGCTCTGCACTGCCGCCGCCGCCGCCGCCTATTGCCTTCCCCATCGGCGTCGGGGCATCCGCGAATGCGACGCTGCTGCTAGTGCCTAGTGCTGGAGCGGGGGGGCCATGTAGCGAGCGGATGGCGCACAAGAGTTTGTTCCGCTGGACTGGACGCCTCCTGTGGATTCTGCTCTGCCGCTGCCGGCTGCCCACCGCGTTCCTGCTCCGCCACCAGCCCTGCTCATTTTAGCGTCTGCTTTTCCCTTTTGAGCTTCGATTTGAGCAGCAATTTCTGTGTGACTGATTTGCTAGCGCGTCACTGCGTGATACTGCAACTGAAGCACATGCTCGTTAGACCTCTCTGATGCTCATCGTCCCATGTTTCACATGGGGATGGATATGCTACTAATCATTTCTAGTCCTGTCATGGGCGTCTGCGTGCTGGCCTTGTTTATCTTCTTCCTCTACATACAAGCACTTCTGCTCCTCTTGTTTCCCCTTCGTTCTCAGTGTGTGTCACTGATGGCATGGTTTGTGCTTTTCCCTTTCGGTTTTCAGGCAAATTCCTTCTACCCGGCGCCTCCAGATCGATACTAAGCATGGACAAGTCTGCCTGATCCCAATCAAAATAGTGTGTCTGTCACCAAGGTACGTACGAATGGAAAGATGAGGTTGTTCCCGTTATTTGTTTGTCCAGATATCGACGCACATGCCTAAGTTGTTCCCCTGAATGCGTATATGCGTATGTGTTTTTGTAGTGGACGAGAACGAGATGCATATGTGCTGTGCGGCCTTGATGTGTATTACTGTATATATGCAGGTTATTGTCTCATTTTTCTAGCGATTGGTATATGCTCAGGGTCATGTACAAAGTCTCAGATGTATGGATGTGTTGCTGCTGGATTTGTTTCGTGGTGAATCTCAGGCAACCCTTCACAAAGCTTTTACAACACTCGTCGCCTTCCAACAGCTTTGGCTAAATTTTGGGGTATAAGCGGAGGCCATTTTGCTTGGCTTTGATTCCCATCCAGTGTAGCATCCAAATCGATTTGTTAATACTGAACATGTTTTCCGGATGTATCTTCCATATGTATTATGTGCATTTCAATATCTTCGAAAATTATAATGTGGACAATTAGTTATTATGGCTTGCAAGGTGAACTCCTCGATCCATGTATACAGTCCGGCATCTATAATGAAATCATAATTAAGGTACAACTTTTGTCACATATTTTTTTTGAAGCCTGGCTACTACTTTTCATCTACTACCAACCATAAGCATTTCATTTTTGTATACATCAGCTTGCAATTGTAGTTATATAAATCACGGCGTTCAAATTATATTCATGAGTGATATTTACTTATTTTATGAAGTTTTAGATGTCACCAATCGCCTCTATTTGAGAAAATTTTGCACCTTGGTTGGGCTGCAGGTATGCGTGACAACCAGGGAGACAACGAAGTGCTATCGCGAACGACCATATGATGCTAACTCTCTGTGCTGCATCTGCAATTCTGCATGGGCATCTGGTTAGAATGAGAACATTACGTAGTGCTATGGCCTCTAATTGTGGTGTTTCTCATAGTTAATTTGATGTTAATTTGATGGGCTCCAAAGGTGATATGTGTCTTCAAATGCTACCTCATAAATTTTCATTTGTGGTGTTTCTCATAGTCGTTTCTGTAAGAGATCAATGGAAAACGACCATGTGTTTGGTTCTGAAGTTATTTAAGTTTAGAGTTATCTCTTATGCTCTCTTAGGTACTATTTCTTAATTTATCAGAAACTAATTCTATCCCATTACATTCTTGACATTCCACAAGATCACATTGCTTGCCCCACTAAATTAGCATTTAGGCTGGGCGAAAACCTTAGATCATATGTTCACAGTTCAATTCTTTTCTTATCTGAAACTAACATATTTTACAATGGGCATGATGGATGTTGCAGGTTCATTGATGACAGCCAAGGGTTCATGCTCGGAAACGACTACATCTTGCTCCATGTTGTCGCCTCAGCTAGAGTCCTTAATCATGAGGAGGTGGGACACGTCGATTGTTAGAGGACACTTGACAGGTGCATTTTGTGAAATTCTAGCCAAAAGATTGATAGCATGCTTGCCTGCTTGTTCTTTTCGGTTCAAATAAATGTTCCTTTTCTTGTTGAATCCAAAGTAGCTAGCGGAGATCAAGTGGAAAGGCTGTTGATTGTCCCAAA